>NC_074676.1:18102523-18702523 GCF_029448725.1 Salvelinus fontinalis
ACCTGGCTCTCACCGCGGGTGACGAGGCAGCCCCAGGACTGTCTCTACCGCCAGTCACCGAGCCATGGGAGCTACAGGAGGAGCTGCTTTGATATCATTCTGTAGCAGCAGCCAGCCAACACACTGCACTGTAAATAACCATAGCGGATGCATCAAAACATGTGCAGATTTAAACAAAAGGGCATGGTTTGGTTTGATTTCTGTAAAAGTACAGCATAGACACAAATGGCGGTGGCTTCAATAAATGCAGGCTTCAACTGACGTCAATTGTAGTAAGTAATTGATTCATGTGTGTGCCCAAAATACATACATTTACTTGATTAACCACTGGACACAATTGGAGGCCTGCTGTGCCCTGTGTAGACACCCCTGTGACATGTAATAAACACTGAAGGTGTATCCGCAACAATGTTCATTGAAACAATCATATGTAGCATTAATTCTGCCCATGATCCGTGGTAGTTGCGTTGCCATTTATGAGCCAACGGTGTGGAACAATAAAAACAAATGGAGCCTGGAAGCACAGATAATTAAATTCTATCCAGATGCAGTGGCTTGCGAAAGTATTCACCCCCTTGCCATTTTTCCTATTTTCTTGCCTTACAACCTGGAATTAAAATAGATTTTGGGGATTTACACAACATGCCTACCACTTTGAAAATGCTAAATATTTTTAATTGTGAAACAAACAAGAAATAAGACAAAAAAACTGAGAACTGAAACCAAAGTAAATACTTTGTAGAGCCACATTTTGCAGCAGCTACAGCTGCAAGTCTCTTGTGGTATGTCTCTATAAGCTTGGCACATCAAGCCACTGGGATTGTTAACCATTCTTCAAGGAAAAACTGCTCCAGCTCCTTCAAGTTGGATGGGTTCCGCTGGTGTACAGCAATCTTTAAGTTATACCACAGATTCTCAATTGGATTGAGGTCTGGGCTTTGACTAGGTCATTATAAGACATTTAAATGTTTCCCATTAAACCACTCGAGTGTTGCTTTAGCAATATGCTTAGGGTCATTGTCAAGGTGAACCTCTGTCCCAGTCTCAAATCTCTGGAAGACTGAAACAGGTTTCCCTCATGAATTTCCCTGTATTTAGCGCCATCCATCGTTCCTTCAATTCTGACCGATTTCCCAGTCCCTGTCGATGAAAAATATCCCCACAGCAAGATGCTGCCACGACCATGCTTCACTTTGAGGATGATGTTCTCGGGGTGATGAGAGGGGTTGGGTTTGAGCCAGACATAGCGTTTTCCTTAATTGCTAAAAAACTTAGTCTCATCTGACCTGAGGACATTCTTCCATATGTTTGGGTATTCTCCCACATGCCTTTTGGTGAAAACCAAACGTGTTTGCTTAGTTTTTTCTTTAAGCAATGGCTTTTTTCTGGCCACTCTGCCGTAAAGCCCAGCTCTGTGGAGTGTATGGCTTAAAGTGGTCCTATGGCCAGATACTCCAATCTCCGCTGTGGTACTTTGCAGCTCCTTCAGGGTTATTTTTATTCTCTTTGTTGCCTCTCTGGTTAATGCCCTCCTTGCCTGGTCCGTGAGTTTTGGTGGGTGGCCCTCTCTTGGCAGGTTTGTTGTGGTGCCATGTTCTTTCCATTTTTAAATAATGGATTTAATGGTGCTTCGTGGGATGTTCGAAGTTTCGGATATTTTTTTGCAACCTAACCCCGATCTGTACTTCTCCACAACTTGACCTGTTTGGAGAGCTCCTTGGTCTTCATGGTGCCGCTTGCTTGGTGGTGCCCCTTGCTTAGTGGTGTTGCAGACTCTGGGACCTTTCAAAACACTACTGAGATCATGTGACAGATCATGTGACAGCCTATAAGTAAGCATTTCACTGTAAGGTCTAAACCTGTTGTATCGGCGCAGGTGACAACTACACTTTGATGTGATTTGACTTAGATTGCACACAGGTGGACTTTATTTAACTAATTATGTGAATTCTGAAGGTATTTGGTCGCACCATATCTTATTTAGGGCCTTCATAGCAAAGGGGATTAATACATATGCACACACAAGTAATTTTTTTAATTTAACTTCACCAAATTAGACTTTTGTGTATTTCCATTACATGAAATCCCCCCAAAAATCTATTTAACGGGATCAACTTGACAACAGCCAGTGAAAGTGCAAGGCGCCAAATTCAATCAACAGAAATCTCATAATTAAAATTCCTTAAACATACAAGTATTTTACACCATTTTAAAGATAATCTTGTTGTTAATCCCACCACAGTGTCCGATTTCAAATAGGCTTTACGACGAAAGCATACCATCTGATTATGTTAGTAGCTAGTCACAGAAAAACACAGCCATTTTTCCAGCCAAAGAGAGGAGTCACAAAAAGCCGAAATAGAGATAAAATGAATCACTAACCTTTGATGATCTTCATCAGATGACACTCATTGGACTTCATGTTACACAATACATGTACGTTTTGTTCGATAAAGTAAATATTTATATCCAAAAATCTTAGTTTACATTGGCACGTTATGTTCAGTAATGTTTTGCCTCCCAAACATCCTGTGATTTTGCAGAGAACGTCATCAAATTAAAGAAATACTCATAATAAACATTGATAAAAGATACAAGTATTATACATGGAACTTTAGATACACTTCTCCTTAATCAGATTTCAAAAAAACTTTACGGAAAAAGCACACCATGCTATAATCTGAGTACAGCGGTCAGAGAACAAAACAAGCCATACAGATATCCGTCGTGTTGTGGAGTCAACAGAAGTCAGAAATAGCATTATAAATATTCACTTACCTTTGATGATCTTCATCAGAATGCACTCCCAGGAATCCAAGTTCCACAATAAATGTTTGTTTTGTTTGATAACGTCCATAATATATAGGCCAAATAACTCATTTTTGTTTGTGCGTTTAGTTCCAAAATCCAAAATGACACGCAGGCCAGACGAAATGTCTAAAACTTCCATTACAGTTTGTAGAAACATGTCAAACGATGTATAGAATCAATCTTTGGGACGTTTTTAACATAAATCTTCAATGTTTCAACCGGAGAATTCCTTTGTCTGTAGAAATGCGATGGAACGCAGCTAACTCTCACGCGGGCGCGCCTGAGTGAGCTCGTGGCACTCTGCCAGAGCCCTGACTCAAACAGCTCCCATTCCCCCCTCCTTCACAGTAGAAGCATCAAACACGGTTCTAAAGACTGTTGACATCTAGTGGAAGCCTTAGGAAGTGCAATATGACCCCATAGACACTGTATATTGGATAGGCAAACCTACAACCTCAGATTTCCCACTTCCTGGTTGGATTTTTTCTCAGGTTTTGCCCGCCATATGAGTTCTGTTATACTCACAGACATCATTCAAACAGTTTTAGAAACTTCAGAGGGTTTTTTATCCAAATCCAACCATAATATGCATATCTTAGCTTCTGGGACTGAGTAGCAGGCAGTTTACTCTGGGCACCTTATTCATCCAAGCTACTCAATACTGCCCCCAGACATAAGAAGTTAAATTACAGGTTGTAATGCAACAAAATAGTAAAAATGCCAAGGGGGATGAATACTTTTGCAAGGCACTATCAATGTATATTTAATAGTAGTGGTCGAGTTATTATATATCATGAACAGCCATATGCACTTTGGAATGTGCACTTTCTGTGCAAAGGATGTGTAAGATCAATGACACCTTCTGTAAGTGATCCCCCTCCCCCCTCCTCCCTGAAAAAAATACATATCTTTGGGGGTCCAGTGTAGGATTTATACCATTTATTTGGGTTGCTGGAGTGTAAATACCATTTAAAAAAGTATTATCTCCTCGTAACGTCTAATGGAATGGGGAATTTTGAAAAATACTCTTTCAAAGGTTTAGAAAACAAAATTAAAACCTTGGTGCATAATGCATACAGATGAACGGTTTCACTCATCTGTATGTTGTTTGTGTCTGATACATTGCAGACAACCAAAAGCAGAGAGAAGTTTTTAAGTGTCTAGGAGTTTGAAGATTCTTTGACATAATAATGTTTATCCGAAAGTGGTGCTATTAAGAGTGTTTCTCCAAATGGCTCATATTAGAGAACAAATGTTTTTGGTGCATCAGAGAGATATAGTGTAAAATCTTTCTTTCGTTTTCACGATACTATCTTTACATGTTTTACTCACTATGATATGGAGATCAGACAGCTACGAAGAAAACTGCAATCATGCCAAATATAATTGCTATGAAATGATTCCATTCAATTGGGAAGGCGAGGCTACATACTGGATGTATTATACAAATTGATCATGCAGTCAGAAGTGTATGTATTAAATATACCTCCTGTTGAGTCTCATTGAATTGTCAGTTCTTAATGATATTGAGGATAACATGTTTGTGCAAATCCTTCACATCTGTGTGTGTGTGTGTGTGTGTGTGTGTGTGTGTGTGTGTGTGTGTGTGTGTGTGTGTGTGTGTGTGTGTGTGTGTGTGTGTGTGTGTGTGTGTGTGTGTGTGTGTGTGTGTGTGTGTGTGCGCATGTAAGAGAGAGAGAGAGGAAACAACAAAGCTAAAGAAAAATAGGAAATAAGCACTTGCACAACACTTCCCTCTCCTCTGCCTGAGCACTTCTTGCACATATGCTATGGCTGGGTTGTACCGTCAGCTTTGGGGACCACAAATCACTGCTGGTAATGCAGCAATTAATGATGGCTGGGGGAAAACACTCTGAAACACGTAGGTTAACAGCCTGCTCTGCTTTGCCCTCCCAATTTCCCCTGCTCCCCATGTTGCTCTGGACCTCCCAGGCTCCATGTGGAAGTCTCCCCCATCACCCACCCCTCTCCTCCCCAGGAGGCAGAGCACAATGTGGGGGCAATCATCTCAGCATCCACTCGGTCTGGAACCTTAGAGACCAGCAGGAGGTCCTCAGACATGACTATTATCTCAATGGTATGTCTTATCTAAGGGAGGGTAATATGTTCCTGGACAGAATCCCTTTGGAAAGAGCCTGTCTTTAAATCCAAGGAACAAACACAGGCTTTTAGATTGATCAAGGGTTAATCAAGGATCAGATTAATTATGTATTTGTGCCCTCATTACATTGCATTCTCAATGACCTGTATATACAGTTGCATGTTCCATGTTCTTCGAAATAATCAGATTTAAATGCACATGCAGTTGAAGTCGGAAGTTTACATACACTTAGATTGGAGTCATTAAAACTAGTTTTTCAACCACTCCACAAATTTCTTCTTAACAAACTATAGTTTTTGGCAACTATAGTTTGGTAACTTTGTGCATGACACAAGTAATTTTTCCAACAATTGTTTACTGACAGATTATTTCACTTATAATTCACTGTATCACAATTCCAGTTGGTCAGAACATCCCCTAAGTAGACTGTGCATTTAAACAGCGTGGAAATTTCCAGAAAATTATGTCATGGCTTTAGAAGCTTCTGCTATGCTAATTGACATAATTTGAGTCAATTGGAGGTGTACCTGAGGATTTATTTCAAGGCCTACCTTCAAACTCAGTTCCTCTTTGATTGACGTCATGGGAAAATCAGCCAAGACCTCAGAAGAAAAATTGTAGACCTCCACAAGTCTGGTTCATCCTTGGGAGCAATTTCCAAACACCTGAAGGTACCACGTTCATCTGTACAAACAACAGTACCCAAGTATAAATACCATGGGGCCACGCAGCCGTCATACCGCTCAGGAAGGAGACACGTTCTGTGTCCTAGAAATTAATTTGCTTTGGTGCGAAATGTGCAAATCAATCCCAGAACAACAGCAAAGGACCTTGTGAAGATGCTGGAGGAAACGGGTACAAAAGTATCTACTGTATATCTATAAAAAAACAAGTCCTAAATCAACATAACCTGAAAGGCCATTCAGCAAGGAAGAAGCCACTGCTCAAAAAAACACCATAAAAATGCCAGACTACGGTTTGCATCTGCACATAGGGACAAAGATTGTACTTTTTTGAGAAATGTCCTCTGGTCTGATGAAATAAAAAATAGAACTGTTTGGCCATAATGACCATCGTTATGTTTGGAGGAAAGAGGGGGATGCTTGCAAGCCGTAGAACACCATTCCACCCATGAAGCACGGGAGTGGCAGCATCATGTTGTGGGGGTGCTTTGCTGCAGGAGGGACTGGTGCACTTCTCAAAATAGATGGCATCATGAGGAGGAAAATTATGTGGATATGTTGAAGCAACATCTCAAGACATCAGTCAGGAAGTTAAAGCTTGGTTGCAAATGGATCTTCCAAATGGACAATGACCCCATGCATACTTCCAAAGTTGTGGAAAATGGCTTAAGGACAACAAAGTCAAGGTATTGGAGTGGCCATCACAATGCCCTGACCTCAATCCCATTGAAATTTTGTGGACAGAACTGAAAAAGCGTGTGCGAGCAAGGAGGCCTACAAACCTGACTCAGTTACACCAGCTCTGTAAGGAGGAATGGGACAAAATTCAACCAACTTATTGTGGGAAGCTTGTGGAAGGGTACCCGAAACGTTTGACCCAAGTTAAACAATTTAAAGGCAATGCTTTCAAATACTAATTGAGTTTATGTAAACTTCTGACCCACTGGGAATGTGATGAAAGAAATAGAAGCTGAAATAAATCATTCTTTCTACTATTATTCTGACATTTCACATTCTTAAAATAATGTGGTGATCCTAACTGACCTAAGACAGGGAATATTTACTAGGATTAAATTGAAAAACTGAGTTTAAATGTATTTGGCTAAGGTGTATGTAAACTTCCGACTTCAACTGTATACAGTACATATACAATAGCCCCTGACTATATACTATATGATTCATAGTCTTCCAGTAAAAGGGAAAGGATAGCAAATAAGTGTTCCAATTTCTACTCAAGCTTTTGGTAGCGGTAGCATACAGTGCATACAGGTCACTGCCAAGATAGAGGAAACACTTGAGTAAATGAGGGATACAAAGTATATAGAAAGCAGCTGCTTCCACACCGGTGTGGTTCCTGATTAAGTACAGCTTTTAACATTCCATCCTTCTTCGGACCATGTATAAAATGCCCAGTTGCCCATTATTTTGGCTACAGTTGCCAGAAAAAGAGATCTCAAAGGAGCATAGGAGGTTTTAAGGGCGTGTGTGTGTTTCTTAGTCACCAGATCTCAACCCAATTGAACACGTATGGGAGATTCTGGAGCGGCGCCTGAGACAGTGTTTACCGCCACCATCAACAACAACACAAATGTTCAAATTTCTCCTATAGTAATACAGATGTCTGCCTACAAGAATTGAATGTAACTTTTGACTGTCTGACTGCAGGCAGGGCAGATGGAGGCTTGGGGACCTGGGACGATCTGCCCCAGCTGCCTGTGTGCCACTCAACACTGAACCTCTGACAACTCAGCCTCTACCCACCAATCCTCAGAAGGGTATATTACCATCCAGATAACCAGGCAGGAGCCCGTATAGAGAGGATCACCACTGCACTGCCATCCATCTACCTCTGCTTTCTAGTTAATAAGATAAGCGCCCACTATCATCACCCACAATGCTCTCCGCTATTAGAGACATGGGCTGCGGTACCTGCTTGGCACTGTAAAAAAGTAAAATGCTTTCAACAGCCTAATCCAAAGAGTATAGCCTGGCACCCCTGATTCTATTCAAGTACAACAATTATTTTTGGGGAATGGAAAACAGCTTTTGCTGACCACAACCTGCTTACGTATGACATAGTTATTTCACTGTCAAGTCAATGCTGGCTCACCCTGATATTTTGACAGCAGCACTATTTGGAGCGTGACAAGTCATGCGGAGCAGGAATGCAAAAAAGCAACATCATTTCAACGTTTGCACAGATGTAATCACATGGTGTCGAGGCCAATATAAATGTGTTATGGCTGCACTTTCTTGACGCGATAATACGTGCCATGAGAATATGGATACTAGATAGTGTGCTGAGGTGTTTAGATTCAACAGAATGATAGTTGTCTTGGACATATTCCTGCTTTGGCCAATTTCTGCCTCAGTGGACAAGGGAGGGAGGTGCTACTATAGGCCTGTCTGTGGTTCCATTACACATCCAGCAGCAGTAATGACATGCATTGGTGGCTGTTTGAAGCGTGAGACGGTATACACCAGTGGAGAGCCTTTGAATCCCTGTAGGGAAGACTTAAAGCTGACCTGTGTGGTAACTCCTCTGATTTGGACATAACACCAGGGTTGATTGTTAAACATGTTGAATAGGAAATGGCAGCCCTCTGTGTAGAAACATTTTCGATTTCTCAATTAGATTAGATGCTTAGGACGTTACTCCATCCTTCTCTATGTAGTGGCATGTATGCATGGAGAGAAAGGGAGTAGAGAAAAACATGTAGAGTGTGTTCCATCACCCATAGTGGCCTTACATTTTGATCTATTTTTTTTACTCAAGGAGGAAGATTGAATGCACTTTAAAACAACATTTTAGAAAGGAACACAAGTATGGGCGCACAATCACTTGAATTTCCTTAAGTTGTTATAAAGGGAGACTTACTAATTTGGCAGTAACGGCAGCCAGCACAGCCATTGTTGTGTAACCGACACCTGGGGAGAGGACTATGGCTCTGAACATGGTCCAGGAATAACGTATATAGTAATGTTTCCTGGATAATTACTTCCTGTGTGAGAGTTGTGTTACTTCCTGGCCTGCATGTGTTATCCTCTTCAGTCCCCACTGTGTAATTCTCCAATAACATAACTAGGCAGCATGAGCAATAGCCACTCCGAAGACTCATGATTTTAGTGCTATTGACTAACTCTTCAAATATGTCCATGTCCTGATCTTTTTTTGAAGGGGTGACAAAGACTAGGATATGGAACATACCACCCCAACATACAGTACTGTATATACCATATTATTTTCTAAATTATATATTGTACAATATACAGTATTTATATTCACTCTAAAATATTGTTATTTCTTGAATTATTGTTTAGATTTTTGAATTACTTGTGTAGTTGTATTGTATTTGCAAGACATTGTACTTTATAGTAACATAAACATTTCGCTGCACCTGCTATAACACCTGCAAATATGTGTATGCGACCAATAAACTTAGATTTGATTTGAGGTAGCGGCAGGGCTGGCACGTTTGGCGTCCCACTGGGGTTACTTTGAGTTGGACTGCAATTATCAGGTGGCATACGATCACCTGGAGATGTCGATTTAGAGACAGACTGGGAAATGTTGCTATATTTATACATGATATACCTCCTGTTGTTCGGACATTATCCACTTCATATAATAACCCCCTCTCATATTAATGTACCACTGTAGAATGCAGCTGCAGTGAATTAAACCACAAACTCATCATACATAATCAAAACATGTGGATCTTTCTTGAGCAGGTTCAAGATGGAATGGAAATTTGAGTGCTTGAAATGATGGAAGAATGCACAGAAGAGTATGAGAACGAAGTGAAGAGAACAGCATCTGGTGGTGGTACTTGGATTACTATTTTTTGGAGTATTGGACTTAAAAAAAGGTCAATATTTAAAGTATAAAGTGTCAATATTTCGAGAATAAATTCTAAATTTAATTTTGTTAAAAAAGTTTCAATATTTTGAGAAGAAAGTGTCAATATTTCTAGAATAATGTGTCAATATTTCGAGAATAACTTGACATTTATTTTCAAGAGTAAAGTCACACATTTTAAAGTCACAGTTATACACTGCTCAAAAAATAAAGGGAACACTTAAACAACACAATGTAACTCCAAGTCAATCACACTTCTGTGAAATCAAACTGTCCACTTAGGAAGCAACACTGATTGACAATAAATTTCACATGCTGTTGTGCAAATGGAATAGACAACAGGTGGAAATTATTGGCAATTAGCAAGACACCCCCAATAAAGGAGTGATTCTGCAGGTGGTGACCACAGACCAATTCTCAGTTCCTATGCTTCCTGGCTGATGTTTTGGTCACTTTTGAATGCTGGCGGTGCTTTCACTCTAGTGGTAGCATGAGACGGAGTCTACAACCCACACAAGTGGCTCAGGTAGTGCAGTTCATCCAGGATGGCACATCAATGCGAGCTGTGGCAAAAAGGTTTGCTGTGTCTGTCAGCGTAGTGTCCAGAGCATGGAGGCGCTACCAGGAGACAGGCCAGTACATCAGGAGACGTGGAGGAGGCCGTAGGAGGGCAACAACCCAGCAGCAGGACCGCTACCTCTGCCTTTGTGCAAGGAGGTGCACTGTTAGAGCCCTGCAAAATGACCTCCAGCATGCCACAAATGTGCATGTGTCAGCATGTGGTCTCACAAGGGGTCTGAGGATCTCATCTCGGTACCTATTGGCAGTCAGGCTACCTCTGGCAAGCACATGGAGGGCTGTGCGGCCCCACAAAGAAATGCCACCCCACACCATGGCTGACCCATCGCCAAACCGGTCATGCTGGAGGATGTTGCAGGCAGCAGAACGTTCTCCACGGCGTCTCCAGACTCTGTCACGTCTGTCACATGTGCTCATGTGCTCAGTGTGATCCTGCTTTCATCTGTGAAGAGCACAGGGCGCCAGTGGCGAATTTGCCAATCTTGGTGTTCTCTGGCAAATGCCAAACGTCCTGCATGGTGTTGGGCTGTAAGCACAACCCCCACCTGTGGACGTCGGGCCCTCATACCACCCTCATGGAGTCTGTTTCTGACCGTTTGAGCAGACACATGCACATTTGTGGCCTGCTGGAGGTCATTTTGCAGGGCGCTGGCAGTGCACCTCCTTGCACAAAGGCGGAGGTAGCGGTCCTGCTGCTGGGTTGTTGCCCTCCTACGGCCTCCTCCACGTCTCCTGATGTACTGAACTGTCTCCTGGTAGCGCCTCCATGCTCTGGACACTATGCTGACAGACACAGCAACCCTTTTTGCCACAGCTCGCATTGATGTGCCATCCTGGATGAACTGCACTACCTGAGCCACTTGTGTGGGTTGTAGACTCCGTCTCATGCTACCACTCATGCTAGCACCGCCAGCATTAAAAAGTGACCAAAACATCAGCCAGGAAGCATAGGAACTGAGAAGTGGTCTGTGGTCACCACCTGCAGAATCACTCCTTTTTTGGGGGTGTCTTGCTAATTGCCTATAATTTCCACCTTTTGTCTATTCCATTTGCACAACAGCATGTGAAATTTATTGTCAATCAGTGTTGCTTCCTAAGTGGACAGTTTGATTTCACAGAAGTGTGATTGACTTGGAGTTACATTGTGTTGTTTAAGTGTTCCCTTTATTTTTTTGAGCAGTGTATTTCCAGATGAATGTAGGGGATTTGGTTACAGGTAAGTGCATGTCTCCCTGGTTCCTTTTTGGTGTGTGCTCAAACTGTTAAAATGCCTGCAGTTACAGTAGATGACCTGGGGATACTATACATTAGAATTGGCTTTGTAGTTAGAAGGAAAACCCGGCACTTTTAGTACATAATAATCATATTACTATAAGGTTGTGCCACAGATTATTTTCCGAAGGAGGAACTGTGGTTACATACAATGGTGGAGACGGCAGGTTGTGTGCATAGCCACAGGAAGTATGGATGCTAAGGGTGATGCAGCACCAGCTGAAAAAATTACAATAAAAACAAATATATATATTAATAATAAAAATGTGTATAATATATCATTTTGAAATAAATATTTTCCGACAAAAGTAGTGCACTGGGCCATTAATAATCCCCTCCCCCCAGTGATCTAATACACTCATTCAAACACGTGTATCAATCTAATGATCTAATATCTTGCACACACGCACACCAAGTTTCCCCCTGGCAATTTCAGACTACAGGTATACACTCTTCTAACGGCCATGGTGCATTATGAGCACAAACAAAAAACGTTCTTGCCACTGTCACTGAATGGGAAGAGAACTGGGTTTGAGTCCCTGTCAGTCTGCCATCCGAATTCGCTATAACGTTCTACTGCGTAGCCTAGGCCAACACCTTGTAAAAGATCTGTGCATAATGGCAACTATTAATGACTTTATTCATGGTGATTTACTAACAGTAGTACATTATTTCCCCCTTATGGCAACTATCCTTCTAACAACTATAGACGAGTAGGCTACGTGAGCACACCCAATAAAACAAATTATCCTGGGATCCTGGAGACTGGGGGCTATGAGTGTGTGTATGTCCCATGTCAAGCTGCTCTTCAAATTCTCCACAACACCGCTATTTTGCAGCCCATTATAAACCTATAGCGGCCCACTAGATTGAGTACCCTAACGTGTAGGCTAATCGTACATTACAGTGGTTAAGTGAAAGTAAATTATAGGCCTATCCAACAGCTGCGGGATGATTGAACAATGAAACAAGTGTCTGTGGGAGGAGAGGCAAATCAAGGACCACTTTTATATGCGCAAACCAGCTAATCTTAGATGGTGTTTGAATATATTCATGGATGGATTGTCCATTTCTTGATCTAAATATAGGCCTATTAGATAAATTATGATAGACTATATAGGCTATAAAGAAATAATAATTTATCTGACATGACTTGGTTGGTAAACTAGCGTAATATCTCCTTTTACTATCCATCTATCAGTTTTCAAGGATGGGAGGAATGAAGGATGCATAGGTTATCCCAAATCAGTGGCATCGTCTCTGTTATAGACTATTTGGCTAAACTATACCACTACCACTTGTTCACCTTATTGAGGCTAGTGGCTAGACCTGTTGGCTGTTAGGTGATAATAATGGAATGTAAACCGTCTCAGACTGGGCTTTACCCAAACCCCTGCCACGTGGCTATGCAAGTTCCATGCCATGGGTTTTGGGTCAGCCTTGAGCCCGACAGGGATGCCCAATCCTTCTCCACACAATCCGTGACCTACATTCACAAGATAATACGCATATGCCTATGAAGCTACTTTAGTGGAAGTGTAGCTTACATGAAACACCATGCCATTAGGCACACGTTTTTAAATTAACCTTAAGTTTCGACATATAGACTGCTGGCCTACCTGTTACTCTAAAATATACTATGCACGGTTTCAGTATATGTAGGGGATTGAGGATACAATTGTAAAGAATTGGAAATGCACCACACATGCAACTTGATGCCTCTTGCAGTCTGACAACGCACCATGGCCGTTAGAATGGTATTGCATTGTGGATTCCGTGTGTTTGTGCATGTGTGTGTGTGTGTGTGACGCCTGTTTGAATGAGTGTATTAGACCCCCTCCCCCGACTTCTTAAAAGATAATTTGTGGAATTTCTTTCCTTCCTAATGCGTTTGAGCCAATCAGTTGTGTTGTGACAAGGTAGTGGTGGTACACGGAAGATAGCCCTATTTGGTAAAAGACCAAGTCCATATTATGGCAAGAACAGTTCAAATATGCAAAGAGAAAAGACAGTCTATCATTACTTTAAGACGTGAAGGTCAGTCAATGTGGAACATTTCAAGAACTTTTAAAGTTTCTTCAAGTGCAGTCACAAAAACCATTAAGCGCTATTATGAAACTGGCTCTCATGAGGACCGCCACAGGAAGGGAAGACCCAGAGTTACCTCTGCTGCAGAGGATAAGTTCATTAGAGTTACCAGCCTCAGAAATTGCAGCCCAAATAAATACTTGACAGAGTTCAAGTAACAGACACATCTCAACATCAACTGTTCAGAGGAGACTGCGGGAATCAGGCCTTTATGGTCGAATTGCTGCAAAGAAACCAAAACTAAAGGAAACCAACAATAAGAAGAGACTTGCTTGGGCCAAGAAACACGAGTAATGGACAATAGACAGGTGAAAATCTGTCCATTGGTCTGATGAGTCCAAATTTGAGATTTCTGGTTCCAACCTCCATGTCTTTGTGAGATGCAGAGTAGGTGAACGGATGCTCTCCGCATGATTGGTTACCACCGTGAAGCATGGAGGAGGAGGAATGATGGTGTGGTGATGCTTTGCTGGTGACACTGTTAGTGATTTATTTAGAATTCAAGGCACACTTCACCAGCATGGTTACCACATCATTCTGCAGCGATACGCCATCCCATCTGGTTTTCTCTCGTGCAGTGGGGCTGTCATTTGATTTTCAACAGGACAATGACCCAACACACCTTCAGGCTGTGTAAGGGCTATTTGAACAAGACGGAGAGTGATGGAGTGCTGCATCAGATGACTTGCCCTTCCCAATCACCCGACCTCAACCAAATTAAAATGGTTTGGGATGAGTTGGACCACAGAGTGAAGGAAAAGCAGCCAACAATGCTCAGCATATGTAGGAAACCTTTCAAGACTGTTGGAAAAGCATTGCAGGTGAAGCTGGTTGAGAGAATGCCAAGAGTGTGCAAAGCTGTAATCAAGGCAAATGGTGGCTACTTTGAAGAATCTAAAATATAAAATATTTCTTGATTTGTTTAACACATTTTTTGCTTACTACATTATTCCATGTGTTATTTCATAGTTTTGATGTCTTCACTATTATTCTACAATGTAGAAAATAGTAAAAATAAAAAAAAAAACTCATCAAGGCAAATGGTAGCTATTCTACCAGTCAAAAGTTTCCAAACTAGTACTGTATGTATGTAACCACTCAGAAATACCTCCTCCGAATCAGAGTGGTTTCTCCTGAAAATAATCTGTGGCACAACCTCTCTCAGATCCTAATAGTCCTACCTATAATAATATGGCTATTATGTGCTTTAGAAAAAAGGATTTCCTTGTTACTAAAGCCAATTCTAAAGTATAGTTTTATCAGGTAATCTGACTGCAGACATTTCAATGAGATAGGTTATCTTACTGTAGGCGTTTCAACGGTGGTGCGCACAGCAACAGAGAGACATGCATTTACCCAAATCCCCTAATTTAATCTTGAAATATAACTGTGACTTCTTGAAATATTGCCACTTTATTCTCAAAATATTGCCACTTTTTAAAGTTGCCTACTATCGTGCAAAAAGTACCATTACTTTTTATTTCGTTTTTTCATACTTGGCCTTAATACTCTTCCATAAGAATATAATCCTGTAGTAGGTGTTATTTTGTGACAGAGCCCAGCACAGTCCATACAGCATATGAGTTTACACTGGGAAGCATGTGCAGATGTTTCAGCACACAGGATGGCTTCACATCTCTAACAACAGACTGCCTCCTTTGGGCCTGAACTAGCTCCACCAGGCCATAAATATGAATCAGACCACGAGTGCTGCCATGGACCAGCAGGCTGGTAACTACAGGAGGGGGCTCAGACAGTGAAGAAAGAGAGCGATGACACCAAAGCCGATGGAATGGAATGAATCCACTCATTAACAACACCCCATCTTTAGAATTCCAAACATTGCTTGTTTCTTCTCCCATTGATGGATGAGCGAGACTGTTCCGGTGAAGAATACACTTCTTTTTTGTTTTGTGTCTGGGATTGGCCGGTTAGGTATGAGTTTATTTTACGAGAGAGAGAGAGAGAGAGATCATACATAATGCCCACATTACTACACAAACACTTTGAAGTTCCTTCCTTCTCCAAAGGATGCTGACATTACCATAGTCTACCTGTTCAGTCCGATCGCCAGTAAAAGCACTCATTCTGCATTGTGACATGCTGGCTATAGTCATCCAAAGTGTCTTCTCTGTATGAGCCTCAAGCCAGAGGGAATGTCTGGCTCTGTCACGCAACTGCAGTCGTTGCAATACAGTGTGTCAGGGCACTCCTTTTTCTTTGTACAGGAGGACTTGACATTTTTGCCCACACCTGCCTTGCAGAAAGTGTCACATTAATGGTACCTCTCTGAAAACATAAGAGTCAGTGGTATGACACAATGAGCGATGATTTTCTCTGACAAGTGCCAACTAGGTTAGCTGATAATGGATTTGTGTCCTGTCCCTTATATATATTTACATGTTAGTCATTTAGCAGACACTCTTATCCAGAGTGACTTACAGTAGCAATTACGTGCCTTGCTCAAGGGCACATCAACACATTTTCACCTTTCGGTTGCTGGCCCAACGCTCTTAAACGCTTTGCTACATGCCGCCCATATATTCCATTGTTTCTTTCTTTAACAATATAAGAGTTTCAACTAACAAACCATTGGTTACATTTCCATTTAGTATATCTGTCAGGACCAATTATGCTTGAGGTTGGAGTCAACAGCAAAAAAAAGATAGATAGGCGGTTAATTATCATACAGTGATAGAAACCTGTAATCAGTGTGCATATGCTGTCCCAGTAGAAATTAACACCACATGTGAGACAACACTCCACTGAGGTAATTCAAGCAAACAGGCAATTTGAACAAAGATGTCGGCAACTTAACAGTGTGAGACCACATTCATCTCTGGCGACTCGCTTTCTATCTCTCAGCAGAGCCAAGTGTCCTATGTAATTATACAACAACCATACGGAGCACAGGGGAAACATGCTAACTAGCAGATGTGTATGCGCACGCACACACTGACACACGCTGGCATGGATGCTCTCTCTCTCTCACTCACACACATACAACCAGTGATCACATCTCAAGCAGAGAGGAATAGGAGAGATGTTTAAATCCTGTCAAAATTTGTCAATGCAGGAATGCAGTGATTCTGCTCTTAATACTCAGACAGATAAGCAGACCGCCTACCTTCCTGCCTTTGCGACAACAACTCCCATTATTAGGGCGGAGACACAAGCATCTCGTCATTATATCCAAATCTCTGTGTCAAGCCATGCATCTTTGGATACCGGGCACGTGCAGTCTATACAGGGCAGACTGGGAAAAAGACACAAAAGGGGTTAAATATGGTTAAATTAATCAATATAATTTCCTGAGCTTTATTATATGTCTGAGATATAGGACAGACACTTCAATACATACTTCCTTTTGATTACTTTTTTGACTATCTGTTTTGCCATGTATGAATATGTTGTTCAATGTGTATCTATGGGCTAGTGGCTAGGCCAAATTCAATGTTTCATCAAATACTTTATTTTTATTTGATACCTACAGTACAGTGGTCCTAAAATACTAAATCAAATAGCTAAATGATCCTTGGTATGACTATCTTAAAACAATTCCATATGTTTGCTTGGAAGAAACTCTCCCCGAGACCTTAGACCGAGGGGGTTCTTGACACTACATCATTTTGGTTCAGTATTTATCAGCTTTGAGCAGTTTCATTAAGCGATAGTTAAATGTATTGTTACAATTGTTAAAGAAAATCATATCAAAAGTAATGTGAATATTGAATTTTGAAAAGCAGATAGATACTATGATCGAATATGTATACAAATTGAAATAATGATTTGGTGCAGTGAACAAGTGACTTTGTGAATTTGTTTGTTGTACTTAGTGAATTCAAATAACAATTATTGTTCACATACACATGGTTAGCAGATGTTGTTGCGAGTGCAGTGAAATCCGTGTGCTTCAAGTTCCAACAGTGCAGCAATATCAACAAGTAATCTAACAATTCCACAAAAATTACCGAATACACACAAATCTAAGTAAAGGGATGTAATAAGAATATGTACATATAAATATATGGATAAGCAATGGCAGAGCGACATAGGCAAGATGCAATAGATTATATAAAATAGAGTACAATTTATATACATATGGGATGAGTAATGCAAGATATGTAAACATCATTATTAAAACCTCTTAAGGATCTCTACAGATCGGTGTCCCCCCCAGGGAAAAGTTGAGCTAATGTGCGCTAATGCGATTAGCATGAGGTTGCAAGTAACAAGAACATTTCCCTGGACATAGACATATCTGATATTGTCAGAAAGCTTAAGCTCTTGTTAATCTAACTGCACTGTCAAATTTACAGTAGCTATTACAGTGAAAGAATGCCATGTTACTGTTTGAGGAGAGTGCACAGTTATGAACTTGAAAGGTTATTAATAAACAAATTAGGCACATTTGGGAAGTCATGATACAAAATTTTGAACAGAAATGCAATGGTTTATTGGATAAATCTAAAACTCTGCACATACACTGCTGCCATCTAGTGGCCAACATCTAAATTGTGTCTGGGCTGGAATAACACATTTGCATTTCAAAGATGATGGTACAAAAATAATACAAAAAAATGTATCTTCTACTAGATCTACTAAAAATGATCTTCTACCAGATCTAATATGTTATATTCTCTTACATTAATTTCACATTTCCACAAACTTCAAACTGTTTCCTTCCAAATGGTATCAATAATATGCATATCCTTGCTTCATTTCCTGAGCTACAGGCAGTTAGATTTGGTCATGTCATTCTTGGCGAAAATTGAAAAAAGAGGCGGATCATTTTAAAGTGGCATTGATAAAGTGACTAGTGACCAATTTGTTAGAGTGGCCAATGATTTCAAGTCTGTATGTAGGCAGCAGCCTCTCTGTGTTTGTGATGTCTGTTTAACAGTCTGATGGCCTTGAGCTAGAAGCTGTTTTTCAGTCTCTCGGTCCCAGCTTTGATGCACCTGTACTGATCTCGCCTTCTGGATGGTAGCAGGGTAAACAGGCAGTGTTTCAGGTGGTTGTTGTACTTGATGATCTTTTTGGCCTTCCTGTGACATCGGGTGCTGTAGGTGTCCTGGAGGGCAGGTAGTTTGCCCCCAGTGATGCGTTGGGCAGACCGCACCACCCTTTGGAGAGCCCTGTAATTGTGGGGAGTGCAGTTGCCGTACCAGACAGTGATACAGCCCGACAGGATGCTCTCAATTGTGCATTTGTAAAAGTTTGTGAGGGTTTTACGTGTGACAAGCCAAATTTCTTCAACCTCAAATTTCTTCAATTGAAGAGGCGCTGTTGCGCCTTCTTCACCACACTGTCTGTGTGGGTGGACCATTTCAGTTTGTCCATGATGTGTATGCCGAGGAACTTAAAACTTTCCACCTTCTCCACTGCTGTCCGGTCGATGTGGATAGGGGGGTGCTCCCTCTGCTGTTTCCTGAAGTCCACGATCATCTCCTTTGTTTTGTTGACGTTGAGTGCGAGGTTGTTTTCCTGACACCACACTCAGAGTGCCCTCACCTCTTCCCTACAGGCTGTCTTGGCATTGTTGGTGATCAAGCCTACTACTGTCGTGTCGTCTGCAAAATTGATGATTGAGTTGGAGGCGTGATTGGCCACGCAGTCATTGGTGAACAGGGAGTACAGGAGGGGCTGAACACGCACCCATGTGGGGCCCCAGTGTCGACGATCAGCGAAGTGGAGATGTTGTTTCCTACCTTCACCACCTGGGGGTGGCCCGTCAGGAAGTCCAGGACCCAATCGCACATGTCGGGGTTGAGACCCAGGGCCTCAAGCTTAATGACATTCTTGGAGGGTACAATGATGTTGAATTCTGAGCTGTAGTCAATGAACAGCATTCTTACGTAGGTGTTCCTCTTGTCCAGAAGGATAGGGCAGTGTGCAGTGTGATGGCAATTGCATCGTCTGTGGACCTATTGGGGCAGTATGCAAATTGCAGTGGGTCTAGGGTGACAGGTAAGGTGGAGGTGATATGATCCTTAACGTGTCTCTCAAAGCACTTCATGATGACAGAAGTGAGTGCTACAGGGCGATATTCATTCAGTTCAGTTACCTTTGCCTTCTTGGGTACAGGAACAATGGTGGACATCTTGAAGCATGTGGGGACAACAGACTGGGATAGGGAGAGATTGAATATGTCTGTAAACACACCAGCCAGCTGGTCTGTGCCTGCTCTGAGGACGCGGCTAGGGATGCTGTCAGGGCTGGCAACCTTGCAAGGGTTAACATGTTTACATTTCTTACTCATGTCGGCCATGGAGAACAAGAGCCTACAGTCCTTTGTAGAGGGCCGCGTCGGTGGCACTCTATTATACTCAAAGTGGACAAAGAAGGTGTTTAGTTTGTCTGTAACCAAGACGTCAGTGTTCGTGACGTGGCTGATTTTCTTTTTGTAGTCCTTGATTGTTTGTAGACCCTGCCACATACGTCTCGTGTGTGAGCCATTGAGTTGCAACTCCACTTTGTCGCTATACTGACATTTAGTTAGTTTTATTGTCTTGCGGAGTGAATAACTACACTGTTTTTAATTTGGCCATTTTCCCGTTCGTCTTTCCATATTTAAATGCGTTGGTTCGCGCTCTCTGTTTTGTGCTTTCTGGTTAGATTTTAATTGTCACAGGGGGTACAACAGCTCCTATTGACTTCCTTATAAACTCACTCACCAAATCAGTGTATAAATCTATATTATTATCTGAGGCTACCCGGAACATGTCCCAGTCCACGTGATCAAAATAGTCTTGAAGCGTGGATTCCAATTGGTCAGACCAGCGTTGAATGGTCCTTCTCACGGGAACATCCTGTTTGACTTTCTGCCTATAGCAGGGGAGAAGCAAAATGGAGACGTGATCAGATTTGCCGAATGGAGGGCAGGGGATGGCCTTGTATGCATCGTGGATTTTAGAGTAGCTGTGATACAGTTTTTTTGCCAGCCCGGGTACTACAATCAATATGCTGATAGATTTTAGGTAGCCTTGTTCTCAAATTTGCTTTGTTAATATCCCCAGCTACAATAAATATAGCCTCAGGATATATGGTTTCCAGTTTGCATAGAGCCCAGTGAAGTTCCCTCTAGCTGTCGTGATATTGGCTAGAGGGGGATATACAAGGCTGTGACAATAACTGATGAGAATTCTCTTCGAAGATAATACGATCGGCATGTGATTGTGAGGAATTATTGGTGAGGTGAACAAAAGGACTCGAGTTCCTGTATATTGTTACAATTACACCATGAGTCGTTAATTATGAAACATACACCGCAGCCCTTCTTCTTCCCAGAGAGATTTTTATTCCTGTCAGCGCAACGCACAAAGAATCCGGTGGCTGTACCAACTCCGATAACATGTCCCCGGAGAACCATGTTTCAGTGAAACAGAGTATGTTTCAATCCCTGATGTTTTCCTGGAAAGCAACCCTTGCCCTAATTTCGTCTTCCTTATTATCTAGAGACTGGACATTAGCGAGTTATAGACTCGGAAGCGGTGGGTGGTGTGCGAGCCTCCAAAGTCTGACCAGAAGGCCGCTCCGTCTACCTCTTCTGCGGCGACGTTGTTTTGGGTCAGCCTCTGGAATCAGTTTCAATGCCTTGGGTGGTTCGAACAAATTATCCGCTTTGGGAAAGTCGTATTCCTGGTTGTAGTGCTGGTAAGTTGACGTTGCTGTCACGTTCCTGACCTGTTTTCCTTTTTCTTGTATTTATTTAGTTGGTCAGGGCGTGAGTTGGGTGGGTTTGTCTATGTTTGATTTTCTATGTTGGGATGTTTGTGTTCGGCCGGGTATGATTCTCAATCAGAGACAGCTGTCAATCGTTGTCCCTGATTGAGAATCATACTTAGGCAGCCTGGGTTTCACATGTGTTTTGTGGGTGTTTGTATCTCGTGTCAGTGTTCGTGCCACACGGGACTGTTTTCGGTTTGGTTACGTTTGTTGTTTTGTATCTTGAAGTGTTCTGTTTTACTTTCATTAAATAATGAACACTAACCACTCTGCATTTTGGTCCTCTCCTTCTGTCAGCGAGGACAGCCGTTACAGAAACACCCATCACCAAAGGACCAAGCGGCGTGGAAAAGGGCAGCGACAGCAGCAGAGACAGACACAGGAATGGACATGGGAAGACGTCTTGGAAGGCAAGGGTTGCTACACATGGGAGGAGATCCTGGCTGGAAAGGATCGCCTCCCATGGGAACAGCTGGAGGCAGCGAGGAGAGCAGAGGCAACGGGAGAGAGGAACCGGCGGTATGAAGGTACGCGGCTAGCACGGAAGCCCGAGATTCAGACCCAAAAATTTCTTGGGGGGGCACACGCGGAGTGTGGCAAAGCCGGGTAGGATACCTGAGCCAACTCCCCGTGCTTACCGTGGAGTGAGAGAGCGTCGCACTGGTCAGACACCGTGTTATGCGGTAAAGCGCACGGTGTCCCCAGTACGCGTGCTTAGTCCAGTGCGGGCTATTCCACCTTGCCGCACTGGTCGAGGCTAGGTTGGGCATCGAGCCGTGTGTCATGAAGCCGGCCCAACGCATCTGGCCTCCAGTGCGTCTCCTCGGGCCGGCGTACATGGCACCAGCCTTACAGATGGTGTCCCCGGTTTGCCAGCATAGCCCAGTGCGGGCTATTCCAACTCGCCGCACTGGCAGGGCTACGGGGACCATTCAACCTGGTAGGGTTGGGGAGGCTCGGTGCTCAAGAGTGCTTGTCCTCCTTTACGGTCCGGTATACCCGGTGCCACCTCCGCGTACCAGTCCTCCGGTGGCAGCCCCCCGCACCAGGCTGTCTCTCCGGGTTCTCTCTCCAGCTGCTCCCACCTGTCCAGCGCTGTCAGAGCCTTCCTCCTCTCCAGCGCAGCCTGAGTCTGAACTGCCTGCCTTCCCAGCGCTGTCTGAACTGCCTGCCTTCCCAGCACTGTCTGAACTGCCTGCCTTCCCAGCGCTGTCTGAACTGTCTGCCTGCCCAGCGCTGTCCGTCTGTACTGAGCCTTCAGAGCCGTCCAGCCAGGACCAGCCAGAGCTGTCCAGCCAGGACCAGCCAGAGCCGTCCAGCCAGGACCAGCCAGAGCCGTCCAGCCAGGACCAGCCAGAGCCGTCCAGCCAGGACCAGCCAGAGCCGTCCAGCCAGGACCAGCCAGAGCCGTCCAGCCAGGACCTGCCAGAGCCAGCCTGCCAGGAGCTGCCAGAGGCAGCCAGCCAGGAGCTGCCAGCCAGCCAGGATCCGCCAGAGCCAGCCAGCCAGGATCCGCCAGAGCCAGCCAGCCAGGATCCGCCAGAGCCAGCCAGCCAGGATCCGCCAGAGCCAGCCAGCCAGGATCCGCCAGAGCCAGCCAGCCAGGATTCGCCCCTCAGTCCGGTCCTGCCCCTCACTCCGGTGCTGCCAGTCAGTCCGGTGCTGCCCCTCAGTCCGTAGCTGCCCTTTGGTAGAGTGGGATTGACATGGAGGGTGGCCATTGGGAGGAGGCCACGGAAGCGGGGTTTGACTATGGTGGGGTGGGGACCACGACCAGCGCCAGAGCCGCCACCGTGGACAGACGCCCACCCAGACCCTCCCCTAGACTTTATGCTGGTGCGCCAGGAGTTCGCACCTTAAGGGGGGGGGTTATGTCACCTTCCTGACCTGTTTTCCTTTTTCTTGTATTTATTTAGTTGGTCAGGGCGTGAGTTGGGTGGGTTTGTCTGTTTGATTTTCTATGTTGGGATGTTTGTGTTCGGCCGGGTATGATTCTCAATCAGAGACAGCTGTCAATCGTTGTCCCTGATTGAGAATCATACTTAAGCAGCCTGGGTTTCACATGTGTTTTGTGGGTGTTTGTATCTCGTGTCAGTGTTCGTGCCACACGGGACTGTTTTCGGTTTGGTTACGTTTGTTGTTTTGTATCTTGAAGTGTTCTGTTTTACTTTCATTAAATAATGAACACTAACCACTCTGCATTTTGGTCCTCTCCTTCTGTCAGTGAGGACAGCCGTTACAGTTGCTCTGATATCCAATAGTTCTTCCCGGCTGTATATAATAACACTTAAGATTTTCTGGGCTAACAATGTAAGAAATAATACATAAAAAAACAAAAAACTGCATACTTTCCTAAGGACTAGAAGCGACGTGACACTCTCTGTTGGCACCATCTTGCTTTTGTTGTACTTGAGCCATTTTAGTGATCTGTTTTGATGTTGTTGCTTAGAGTTGGAAATGTACCACATACTTGTGAAAACTGATTGAAAAAAACAATAATATCTTCAAAATTAAAATGCAGCAATTTCTTTGACTCGAGAACATTTTCTACAGTCTTTGTCATGGACATGCTCAGCTATTGCAATAGCTTTAGTAGTCTGTATGCACTGGCTGGTGAGCAATGCCCATTCTGTATCATGTAGATATTGGGAGGATTTAAAACAATATTAACCAAGTCAGTAGTGCTGAGATAAATAATCTGGGTAACAAATGTATGACCTTTTAATCCTTGTCCTCAAAGATTTAGACAGAAAATCACAGCTAATACTGATGAAATTAGCGGATAATGCATTTGTATGAGATGCTCATTATATTGAGGGTAAGGCTGTACATATAATCTGAAATCAGAGAACACAGGCTAGTCTATTGGTTCAGAAACACAATTAACCTTGGGCACAGTACAGCATACCCAAACACAAGCCTAAGCCTCTCAGGCACATGTCTAATCTGTAGAAACCCAGAACATATTCATACTGCAGACCTCATTATCTGTAGGAGTTTAATTTTTACTTTCAGAGCTGAAGAGCCCACTAGGTCCAACTGGATATTGTGCAAATGAGATGATTGTTAGTGCACTAAAATTCTTCAGAGTTCATATCATCCAAATAACCCAGCCTGGGTAACAAAAGACCGCCAGTCTAATACGAGAATCATGATCAACTTATCCCTTGTTCTACATCAGCACTAACAGAGACTCCATTATTCATTTGTTTCATCACAACAAGGATCACTGTTAGCAGGGAGGCTGTGGTAATTGTAATTTTTTTATGGGAAAAGGAGATGGGTGTTCTACCTCCCTGCGCAGCAGTGTCTCCTAAACACCTGGGTTCTCATTAATAAACATTGCATACATACAAAATAATCCCCAAATCATGCATAATCCAGTTTTCAGGCAACAGTTAGCATTTATGAAAATGTTTATTTGAATTGAAAATATGCTCACCTTCCTGCAAACTTTTGACCACGAATACGCACAGTTTCTAGTGGTTGAAGTATTGCATTGGAAGCTGGCAACTATGTAGATTAGTATTGTGTGTAAATGGGGGATATGATGGACACGCTTATTCATAGCAATAAACAGGTTATTAATAACAAGACAGCATAATTTGCTGTTAGTGAGAAGAGAGAAAATCTCTTTTTTTTTTTTTAATATACAAAACTATAAACTAACTGGGTAGGGGCACAGCCATGGGTGGGCCTGGGAGGTCATTTGTCCCCACAAAAGGGCTTTATTACAGACATAAATACTCTTCAGTTTCATTAGCTGTCTGGGTGGCTGGTGTCAGATGATCCTGCAGGTGAAGAAGCCGGATGTGGAGGTCCTGGGCTGGTGTGGTTACAGGTGGTCTGCGGTTGTGAGGCCGGTTGGACGCACTGCCAAATTCTCTAAAACAATGATGTAAGCGGCTTATGGTAGAGAAATTAGCATTCTGGCAACAGCCCTGGTGGACATTCCTGCAGCCAGCATGCCAATTACACGCTCCCTAAAAACGTGAGACATCATAGGTATTGTGTTGTGTGACAAAACTGCACATTTTAGAGTGGCCTTTTATTGTCCCCAGTACAAGGTGCACCTCTGTAAGGATCATGCAATTTAATGTGATATTTGATATGCCACACTTGTCAGGTGGATGGGATTATCTTGGCAAAGGAAAAAAACAATATCAGAGATGTCAAAAATATGTGCACACAATTTTTGAGAAATAATATTTTTCTGCGTATTGAACATTTCTGGGGTCTTTTATTTCACCTCATGAAACATGGGACCAACATTTTAAATGTTGCGTTCATATTTTTCTTCAGTATAATTAGAAATAGGCAACTATTATTTATTTAATTTCCATGATCATTGCATAATACATTCCTCACCTTTTCTGTGATGGTTTCATGCTCACGAGGTAGCATAGGCCTACAAAAAGGATACCATTTATCCCATCTCTCAAGTATTTTGTTCTATGCCATCTGATCCGGAGCACAGTTTATTAACATTGGAAAAGACAGTTGTAGTTTACATCTGGATACTGTAATTTCACATTTCTTGAGTAGACAATTTTACAATTAAACATAATCCATATTTTCATACCATTGCAGAATACATTTTCACATTTTCTGGCCATGATGGGTTCATATTCCCAAAGTAGCAATAGCATACAACAAATTACCATGCGCATCTCTCAGTTAATTGGGCCAATTAGATACACTATTATTTCAAGTATTTTGCTATATGCATCAGAAAAGAAGTGTGGTTTATAACATTCAGTAGAACTTAACAGGTGAACAGACAGTTGATATTTTGCAGTGAAATGTGTATGGCTACCACTGCAAGTAAACAATGTTTGAGAATTTGGGCAGCACAGCACAAGTTTGAGAAAAAATAAATGCAAAACATTAGGCCATATTAATTTCAAACAGTCTGTTTACAGGTCCACAAAAATGTGCAATTGTTGCCTTTCCAAAACGTTTTGTCTGTCAGATAGCATAGGCCTACAGAAAATGGAATTGCAAAAGTTTAACATTCTGCCATCCCATATAAAGACGTTTGATCAAGTTCACTATTGCTATTTCCTTTAGAAAACTACATTGGCTTAATTTGAATACCTCCAAGGTATACGGCAAATAAGGGCGTTATTGTCACCATAAAAGGTGAATGATTGGTTTTAATGCCTGTTCACGCGCCTGAGCACAGTATCAGGATGGGTCTGATTCCTAATGGGAAACATGCGTATGTACAGTATCGCGTAAGCCAAGTTTATAAATCTCAATATTTTTGTACATGTGCAGTCTTTCCAGAAATGGTGCACACAGATATTGAAAGTTACATTTACACAACAGTTATAAATGAGGCACCTGGCCCCGTCAAGCACTTCAGAGCTGTTGATCTAGGATGGGAGCCCTTATCAGAGTAGCATTATTAACATGAAGGGGAGCAGGAGAAATGTTCCGTCTAAGCTGTGTGCCTGCGCAAGCGCCCAGCTCCCCTCATACTGCCATGCAGAAGAAATATCCGCCTGCACAGAGAAGCACGAGATTGAACTTCACTCACCTTTCTTGAGTTTTCCCATTTATTTAACACTATCAATGTTTCGCTCTGGTGTGGGAAATCTGATCGAATCAATGCAATGTTAGCTACTTTCAATGTAATATAGGGAAACAAAACAAACTATGCAAGACTTAGTTTGCAAAATATACTGTGCAAGATATTTTATTGTAGGCAGAGCGCATTGGAGTAGGATTATATTGCATTGACAGGTACTGCTCAGATCCCTTCTCTACACAGACAGGTGCACCATAACCAATCAGAGCTGTAGTCCTCCTATATGCAAATAATCATTGCCATATATGGTTCTGTGCCATTCACTTTGAACAGGACTGTGTTTAGGCTATGGCATGAGCAGTCAAGAGTAGATGAACTTGTTTTGAGATCAAAGTGATAGCTGGATGTAGCCAAATGTGCACATTTGTTCATATTCTTTACTAGTTAGTGAGTTATTATACCAGTTATAGCTAATTCCTAGTCAACAATGGGGGAGTGGTTGCTTCCTACAAGAGCACAAAATGTGTGCATTTCTAGCCATGTAAAGAGATGTATGTCTTAAAGGGGCAGTGTTATATGCTGAGACGGTCTTGAATAAGCTAAGTAGCCAATAGGGAGAGTGTAATATACTTTTTGATTCTTTGTAATAATTGTATGGGAATATAAATATATTTTATTTTGTAAAGTGGTTTCTTCCATCAAACAACAACAATTTCAGTCACCTCTTTGTCTGAAGATCAAGTGGATAAATGGGTTAATGTCCTGCATGTTTTTCTTCTCATGAAAGTAGGCCTACATTGAACACCACACACATGCTGCTACTGTAGGCTTAATGGTAGAACAGCTAATTCCTAGTTAAATTGTTATGGGAAGCAATTTTCTCCATAGTTTTTGGTAGTAGGCCACTCTGGTAGGTCTACATTATAATCAAATAGCGAAAGTAGCCTACTTGGCCACTGTTAAAACTGTCACTTAATAACTTCTTGTCAATATGGGGGCGCTCTTTCCACTTTGTAAAAAATTAAACTGCCTCGTACTCTATTCTAGATCGTACAATATGCATATTATTATTACTATTGGATAGAAAACACTCTCAAATTTCTAAAACTGTTTGAATTATATCTGTGAGTAAAACAGAACTCATTTTGCAGCAAACTTCCTGACAGGAAGTGAAAATCTGAAATCGAGGCTCTTCCAGGGCCTTCCTATTCAATTGCTTGAAATCTATGGATATACATGCACTTCATATGCCTTCCACTAGATGTCAAGAGGCAGTGAGAGGTGGAATGGGGTGTCTAGCTTGATCTGAGGTTGAACAAGAGCTCTTGGAATGACGTGACCACAATTTCCTTTGTTTACCAAGGCGCGGGAAGGACATCAGCATTGGCTTCTGAAAAGCGTTCGGTATAGACGGTGGATGTCTCCGGCTCTGATTTTATTTGATAGATGTGATAAAAACATCATAAAGTAGTTTTTTTCAACCGAGTTGTATCAGTTTATTCAACGTTTATTGCGAGTTTTGGAATTTTCCTTTCTTTGCGTCAGGAGAATTTGGGCATGTTCCCGCCACATGGCTATATAATGTTGCTAATTCGACAGGAGAAGAGGACATTCTAAAACCAAACAACGATTTATTCTGGACAAAGGACTCCTTGTACAAGATTCTGATGGAAGCTCAGCAAAAGTAAGAACCATTTATGATGTTATTTCGTATTTCTGTTGAAAATGTTTAGTCCTAATTTCCTTCCTTTTTGCGGGCGTTGTCTCGCTATAACGTAAGCTGTTTGTTATGGTAAAGTTATTTTAAAAAATCTAACACGGCAATTGCATTAAGAACTAGTGTATCTTTCATTTGCTGTCCAACATGTATTTTTTAGTAAAGTTTATGATGAGTTCTTTGATTAGATTAGGTGACTGTCCAAAATATCTCCGGAGATCCTGATGAATCGATGCTACATATTCACAATGTATAACCACGGTTTGCAGCTCAAAATATGCAAATTTTCGAACAAAACATAAGTGTATTGTATAACCTGATGTTATAGGACTGTCATCTGATGAAGTTGGTCAAGGTTAGTGATTAATTCTATATATTTTGCTGTTTTTTTGCGATCGCTACCTTTTGCTGCTGATAAATGAATTTGTGTGTTTGGCTATTGTGGTAAGCTATTATAATGCTATATTGTGTTTTCGCTGTAAAAGACTTAAAAAATCTGAAATATTGGCTGGATTCACAAGATGTTTATCTTTCATTTGCTGTACACCATGTATTTTTCATAAATGTTTTATGATGAGTATTTAGGTATTTCACGTTGCTCTCTGTAATTATTCTGGCTGCTTTGGTGATATTTTTGATGGTAGCTGCAATGTAAAACTATGATTTATACCTCAAATATGCACATTTTTGAACAAAACATACATTTATTGTATAACATGTTATAAGACTGTCATCTGATGAAGTTGTTTCTTGGTTAGTGACTAATTATATCTCTATTTGGTCGGTTTTGTGATAGCTACCTATGCGGTAGAAAAATGCTGAAAATATGCGGTTGAGTCTTTTGCTATTGTGGTTAGCTAATAGAAATACATATTGTGTTTTCGCTGTAAAACATTTTTAAAATCGGAAATGATGGTTGGATTCACAAGATGTGTACCTTTCATTTGCTTTATTGGACTTGTGATTTCATGAAAATTATATTATATGATATCCCTGTCGCGTTAGGCTAGGCTATGCTAGTCAGCTTTTTTGATGAGGATGCTCCCGGATCCGGGATGGGTAGCAATGAAAGGTTAAAGCAGGTATAGCCTCAGTGTTCACAGTAAAAGCACCCTAGAAGTTGGACGGAATTTTCACAATGTTCAAGTTTGCACTCAGCAGACCTGAAATTTGCTCAGGGACAAAACATTTTTGGGGGAACATTGAGCAGGAGGTTTAATGCAAAAATGTATTGTCAAATGAAACAGGCAGTAGGAGAGAGAGGACAGGAGAGAGGGATGGATAGAGGAAGAGAGAGAGAGAGAGAGGAAGGAGGGAGGGATTGAACAAATGCTCCCTGAAATGTCCATCCTCACCCTTACATGGAGTCAAATGAAAAGGTTGACTTGTGGAGAACATAAGTGTGTATGTATAGGGTAGGGTGGGAGGTTGATGTGGAATGTGTGTGTTCCCAGGGTGACCATGCTTTTCTCACATCGGTGAGGACTGTCCCATGAGGGTTGTGGCCCTGCAGTGTGATCCCAGTAAGTGGCCAGGCCATTCCGCTCTGCCTTGGCCCTTAGGGAACCAGACCTTCTCCATTATCACCACTTCCTGTCTCTACAGAGCACACTATAGTGCAGGAGGACTTCAGTTAGAGCAGCATCAAGCAATTTCAGAGTCCTGTGTGTGTCTTCTTCTTTTGGGGCCCTAGCCTCCAGGGGAGAAGGTAAGAGATGCATCAGAGTGCATCAGGTTTAGCTTCTGATCGGGATTTAAAAGAGAAAGGCAAATCTAGACATTCCGCTCCAAAGTATCAAGAAGTTTTAAAAGTATTGCACTGCCTTCAGGTGTAGGATCTTAATTTGAGCCAGTTTGCTACAGCAGTGAAATAATTATCACGTTGATTATAACTAATGGCCAATTTTGTAGGGGTTGATACATTTTTCGTAAGTGGAAATTACAAACATCAAAAGCCTTTTTAAACTCAAAATACAGTACAAGTTTTACATTTCCTGCAGGGCGATCAAATTCAGATCCTATATACTGTATGTACATCCAAAAAGCATGGTTCTATTTATGGGTTGATAAATTACTGCTCCATTGACCATATTACCTACATTGCAGAATCAGTGCCTTACAGCAGTACAGCATGCAGTCTCCTTCAAACAGAGGGGGAAGGAAAAAGAGGAGCTGAATTCATAGGGTTTGAGTAAAAGACAATCCCTACTGTATACACCTATCAAACCATCTTTTAATTGCTAGCGACAAAGCCTCTACTTTTATTTCTGCCAACCAACGTAGTCATGATTGCGGTAAAGTTCTGCCTACGGCTAAGTATAAAATGTGGCACGCTCTACGCTCTTAAACTGTCACGATCGTGTGGCGGATTAATGGACCAAAATGCAGCTTTTGGAAAATATGCCATCTTCTTTTATTTTAACACGAAGATGAACACGACACAAAAACACTTTAACAAAACAACAAAATAACAAAACGACCGTGAAGCTACAAACGTTGTGCACAAACATACAGGCTACTAACGTTCTTACATAGACAACGCTAGACATATACACTCAACACAAAACCATCTACTACACCCCATAACCCCTTTACCAAATAAACACCCAAAACCAACAAAACATAAACATTACCCATGTCACACCCTGACCTAACTAAAATAATAAAGAAAACAAAGAATAATAAGGCCAGGGCGTGACATAACCCCCCCCTTGAGGCGCGAACTCCGGGCGCACCATACACAGTCTAGGGGAGGGTCTGGGTGGGCTCCCCTCCACGGTGGCGGCTCCGGCTCTGGTCGTAGTCCCCACGTCACCACAGTACCTAACCACCTCCTAGGCTTCCTCCAAACGACCCCCCTCCACATTAACCCCATTGCATTAAGGGGGAGTTCCGGACTAAGGGACAGCTCCGGACTAAGGACCAGTACCAGGGTAAGGGGCAGTACCAGGGTCAGGGGCAGTACCAGGATAAGGGGCAGTACCAGGGTAAGGGGCAGCACCAGGGTAAGGGGCAGCACCAGGGTAAGGGGCAGCACCAGGGGAAGGGGCAGCTCCAGGGTAAGGGGCAGCTCCGGACTGAGGAATGGCAGCTCCGGACTGAGGGACTGCAGCTCCGGACTGAGGGACTGCAGCTCCGGACTGAGGGACGGCCCATGGCTGGCTGACAGATCTGGCTGCTCATGGCTGGCTAACGGATCTGGCTGCTCATGGCTGGCTAACTGATCTGGCTGCTCATGGCTGGCTGACGGATCTGGCTGCTCATGGCTGGCTGACGGATCTGGCTGCTCATGGCTGGCTGACGGATCTGGCTGCTCATGGCTAGCTGACGGATCTGGCTGCTCATGGCTAGCTGACGGATCTGGCTGCTCATGGCTAGCTGACGGATCTGGCTGCTCATGGCTAGCTGACGGATCTGGCTGCTCATGGCTAGCTGACGGATCTGGCTGCTCATGGCTAGCTGACGGATCTGGCTGCTCATGGCTAGCTGACGGATCTGGCTGCTCATGGCTAGCTGACGGATCTGGCTGCTCATGGCTAGCTGACGGATCTGGCTGCTCATGGCTGGCTGACTGATCTGGCTGCTCCTGTCTGGTTGGCGGCTCTGGCAGATCCTGTCTGGTTGGCGGCTCTGGCAGATCCTGTCTGGTTGGCGGCTCTGGCAGATCCTGTCTGACGGACGGCTCTAGCGGCTCCTGTCTGGCTGGCGGCTCTAGCGGCTCCTGTCTGGCGGACGGCTCAGTGGGCTCAATGCAGACGGGCGGCTTTGCAGGCTCATGGCAGACGGGCGGCTTTGCAGGCTCATTGCAGACGGATGGCTCAGATGGCGCTGGGGAGACGGATGGCTCAGATGGCGCTGGGGAGACGGATGGCTCAGATGGCGCTGGGGAGACGGATGGCTCAGATGGCGCTGGGGAGACGAGCAGTTCAGTCAACGCTGTGCAGACGGCAGACTCCTGCCGGCTGAGGCGCACTGTAGGCCTGGTGCGTGGTGCCGGGACTGGTGGCACCGGGCTGGGGACACGCATCTCAGGGCTAGTGCGGGGAGCAGCAACAGGACGCACAGGACTCTGGGGACACACAGGAGGCTTGGTGCGTGGTTTAGACACTGGTGGTAAAGGGCTGGAGACACGCACCATATAGCTAGTGCGTGGAGGAGGCACTGGTGGTACTGGATTGGGGCGGGGAGGTGGCGCCGGAAATACCGGACCGTGCAGGCGTACTGGCTCCCTTGAACGCCGAGCCTGCCAAACCTTACCTGGTTCTATGCTCCCCGTCGCCTGACCAGTGCGGGGAGGTGGAATAACCCGCACCGGCCTATGTAGGCGAACCGGGGACACCATGCGTAAGGCTGGTGCCATGTACGCCGGCCCGAGGAGACGCACTGGTGACCAGATGCATTGGGCCGGCTTCATGACATACGGCTCAACGCTCAGTCTAGCCCGGCCGATACGTGGAGCTGAAATGTACCGAACCGGGCTATGCACGCGTACAGGATACACCGTGCGCTCTACTGCGTAACACGGTGTCTGCCCGTACTCCCGCTCTCCACGGTAAGTACAGGGAGTAGGCGCAGGTTTCCTACCTGACTTCGCCACACTCCCTTTAAGGCCCCCCCCAAGAAATTTTTTGGGGTGTACTCACGGGTTTCCAGCCTTGTCTCCGTGCTGCCTCCTCATATCGCCTCCTCTCGGCTTTCGCTGCCTCCAGCTCTTCACGAGGGAGGCGATATTCTCCAGGTTGATCCCAAGGTCCATCTCTTTCCAATTCGTCCTCCCAACTCCAGAGATCCTGTGTAGGTAGGTCCTGTTGCCGCCTTCCATGCCGCTTGGTCCTATGGTGGGTAATTCTGTCACGATCGTGTGGCGGATTAATGGACCAAAATGCAGCTTTTGGAAAATATGCCATCTTCTTTTATTTTAACACGAAGATGAACACGACACAAAAACACTTTAACAAAACAACAAAATAACAAAACGACCGTGAAGCTACAAACGTTGTGCACAAACATACAGGCTACTAACGTTCTTACATAGACAACGCTAGACATATACACTCAACACAAAACCATCTACTACACCCCATAACCCCTTTACCAAATAAACACCCAAAACCAACAAAACATAAACATTACCCATGTCACACCCTGACCTAACTAAAATAATAAAGAAAACAAAGAATAATAAGGCCAGGGCGTGACATAAACTCTTGATGATTGCTAGGCAGCGCCCATTACTATCCTCCTGCCAGTTCTGAACTTTGCAAGGCATGTCACCCATCTTTTCGAATAGCCCACCACATAAACTGTTTTTTTTTACCATAACCAGATGGATGCATAAAGAATTATTGTGGGAAAAAATATCACTGAATGATGAAAATATTTGATTAAAGTAGGCTATTGCAATTAAAAGCATCAAAGTGTTGCTTACTGAATCTCCTAAAGCAACCTGGTCTCTGCATGTAAATCCGAGACACTCTGTTTAGTATGATATGTTATGTTTAGTATGGTATGTATTAATTTGTGGATGTCCATCATCAATTTTGTATGATATTTTACGAAATATAATTTGTATGATATGTTACAAATTTGCAAACTCTACAATTTGTTATAAATTTGCAAAATGTACAATATTTTACGAATTTGCAAATCGGACCACGAAGCAACTTTTGTGTGTCTAGACTGCCATCTTCGTTTTCTTTGCCATCTTCGTATTCTGATAGCATAAGTTGCATTTAAGTGTCAAGTGTAGACACGACCTTAATAGCCTAGGCCTACTCCTGACCAAAAGCCTGTGTCTTAATCAATCAATATGATTTTGTTTCACTGAATCTCCATCTGTAGCCTATATTTGGTTAATTCTCTGGCTGGGCAAATAAGTAGAGGTGGTATAGCTCATCTATTAGTTTTACTAAACTTTTATTGATTTGAAACATTTAGCAATTATAAACATTTAGCATGTACCCTAAATGAAGTGTAAGCCAACTTGCGTTACAGGCAACGTCAGAGGTTGTGAAATATGAACACGAGACTTCATGCTTTAATAATAGATTACTATTATTTTCTATCAGTATCATGATGAAGATACTCTCAATGTACTACCCCAACAAAGTGGAGTGAGGGAAGAGAAGAGATCAAATAACAAAAATTTAAATGGTCACATTCTTTGGAGACAACATGTATAGACTAAGAATGAAATGCTTACTTACGGGTTATTTTCCAACAATGAAGAGTTAAAGATAAAGTAAAACATTTCATTAAATGAAAATTAGAAGTAGTTACACAATGAATAAGAAATCAAATTAAAGAGCAAAAATAACATGGCTATATTTAGGGCGCAGAAAATATCATAGCTATATACAGCAAAAACCAGTACTAAATTGATGTGCTAGGTAATTGAGGTAGCTATGTACTGTTGACCTACAGTATAACTAACATTTCTATCTGAATTTGGTTGGGTCACCCAAAAAGTTACATATTGCAGCTTTAAAATAGACGCCCACCCACATTGGCCCAAGTCTACTCCTTCTGCTAACTAAGAGGGCACAACAAAGCCTAATCCCCCTCAGGAGATTGGAGATTGAAAAGATTTGGAATGGGTCCTCAGATCCTCAAAAAGTTCTACAGCTGCACCATCGTGAGCATCCTGACTGGTTGCATCAATGCTTGGTATGCCAACTGCTCGGCCTCTGACCACAAAGCACTACAGAGGGTAGTGCGTACGGCACGGTACATCACTGGGGCCAAGCTTCCTGCCATTCAGGACCTTTATACCAGCCGGTGTCAGAGGAAGGCCCTAAAAATTTTCAAAGACTCTAGCCACCCTAATCATAGACTGTTCTCTCTGCTACCGCACGGCAAGCAGTACCAGAGCACCAAGTCTAGGTCCAAAATACTTCTTAAAAGCTCTTATCCCCAAGCCATAAGACTCCTGAACAGCTAATGAGATGGCTACCCAGACTATTTGCATTGCCCCCACCCATATTTTACACTGCTGCTACTCTCTGTCTGTTATCTATGCATACATCACTGTAACTCTACTTACATGTACATATTACCTCAATTAACTCGACTAACCGGTGTCCCCGCACATCGACTCTGTACCGGTACCCCCGTATATAGCCTTGCTACTGTCATTTTACTGCTGCTCTTTAATTATTTGTTACTTTTAATTTTTACTTATTTATGTTTTACCGAACACTTCTATATTTTTTAACTGCATTGTTGGTTAAGTGATTGTAAGTAAGCATTTCACTGTAAGATCTACACCTGTTGTATTTGGCGCATGTGAAAAATGCAATTTGTTTTGATTTGATTCTGTACAGTAGGGTTCACTTAAATTTGAGATGGGGTAGAGAGAGATGTATCTCTCCAAATGAGACATTACACAAGCCTATGAGCAGGCCATGTGGTGTACAGCAGGGGTTCCAGATAAGCACGCTCCCTCCCGTGACATCAGAAACACCCAGTTCCTCTCGCTGGGTCTCATCCCTTCTCTCCCCTCTCCTCAACATGCCCCTGTCACAGAAAAGAAACCCAGAGAGTGTACATCTGCCATCCTCTTCACTGTGATCTCAACCCTTTTCAAACAAACAAGCTTGCTTTCTAGCAGATTCAGTTGAAGCAGAGAAATTGACTCTGGTTGTCAACTAGGAACGCATATTGTATATAGTTTTACTAGCCAAGAATGCATTGATGAAATTAATGTTGGTTTTGAAGGCATCCCTTACAAAAAAACACATGGTTTTTACACGTGAACACAGGTGTAACCAAATCAAGTGAAAAATGGCACTAGTCAGACACGTGTTTTTCAGACACTTCTGACATTTCACAAATATTTTTCACATGTGAATAAAACACGTGAAATGGATTGGGGGAAAAACAGACATGTGAGTCAGACACATTATTTTCACATGTACACTACCATTCAAAAGTTTGTGGTCACTTATAAATGCCTTTAAAAAAAAAGAAAAGACCATTTTTTGTCCATTCAAATAACATCAAATTGACCAGAAATACAGTGTATACATTGTTAATGTTGTAAATGACTATTGTAGCTGTAAAAAGCTGTTTTTTTATGGAATATCTGGTTAGCAGATGTTATTGAGAGTGTAGCGAAATGCTTGTGCTTCTAGTTCCGACAGTGGAGTAATATCTAACAGTAATCTAACAATTCCACAACAACTACCTAATACACACAAATGTAAGTAAAGGGATGGACTGAGAACATATAAATATATGGATGAGCGATGACCGAGCGGAAATAGACTAGATGCAATAGATTGTATAAAATACAGAATATACTGTACTCATGAGATGACTAATCCAAGATATGGAAACATTATTAAAGTGACTAGTGATCCATTTATAAAAGTGGTCAATGATTTCAAGTCTGTATGTAGGCAGCAGCCTCTCTGTGTTTGTGATGTCTGTTTAACAGTCTGATGGCCTTGAGATAGAAGCTGTTTTTCAGTCTCTTGGTCCCAGCTTTGATGCAGCTGTAATGACCTCACCTTCTGGATGTTAGCGGGGTGAACAGGCAGTGGCTTGGGTGGTTGTTCTCCTTGATTATCTTTTTGGCCATCCTGTGACATCGGGTGCTGTAGGTGCCCTGGAGGGCAGGTAGTTCCTCCCCAGTGATGCGTTGTGCAGACCACACCACCCTCTGGAGAGCCTTGCAGTTGTGGGGGGTGCAGTTGCCGTACCAGGCGGTGATACAGCCCGACAGGATGCTCTCAATTGTGTATCTGTAAAAGTTTGTAAGGGTTTTAGGTGACAAGCCAAATATTTTTTTTTTTTTTTTTTTTTTCCGTTATTTTACCAGGTAAGTTGACTGAGAACACGTTCTCATTTGCAGCAACGACCTGGGGAATAGTTACAGGGGAGAGGAGGGGGATGAATGAGCCAATTGTAAACTGGGGATTATTAGGTGACCATGATGGTTTGAGGGCCAGATTGGGAATTTAGCCAGGACACCGGGGTTAACACCCCTACTCTTACGATAAGTGCCATGGGATCTTTAATGACCTCAGAGAGTCAGGACACCCATTTAACGTCCCATCCGAAAGACGGCACCCTACACAGGGCAGTGTCCCCAATCACTGCCCTGGGGCACTGGGATATTTTATTAGACCAGAGGAAAGAGTGCCTCCTACTGGCACTCCAACACCACTTCCAGCAGCATCTGGTCTCCCATCCAGGGCCTGACCAGGACCAACCCTGCTTAGCTTCAGAAGCAAGCCAGTAGTGGTATGCAGGGTGGTATGCTGCTGGCAATATCTCCAGCCTCCTGAGTTTGAAGAGGCGCTGTTGCGCATTCTTCAACACACTGTCTGTGTGGGTGGACCATTTCAGTTTGTCCGTGATGTGTATGCCGAGGAACTTAACTTTCCACCTTCTCCACTGCTGTCCCGTCGATGTGGATAGGGGGGTGCTGGCTCTGCTGTTTCCTGAAGTCCACGATCATCTCCTTTGTTTTGTTAATGCTGAGTGAGGGGTTGTTTTCTTGACACTACATTCCGAGTGCCCTCCTTCTCCCTGTTGGCTGTCTAGTCGTTGTTGGTAATCAAGCCCACTACAGTTGTGTCGTCTGCAAAATTGATGATCAAGTTGGAGGCGTGCATGGCCACGCAGTCATGGATGAGCAGGGACGAGGACAACATCCTCCCAGTGTTGAGGATCAGCGAAGTGGAGATGTTGTTTCCTACCTTCACCACCTGGGGGAGGCCCGTCAGGAAGTCCAGGAACCAATCGCACAAGGCGAGGTTGAGACCCAGGGCATCAAGGTTAATGACAAGCTTGGAGGATACTATGGTGTTGAATGCTGAGCTGTAGTCAATAAACAGCATTCTTACATAGGTCTTCCTTTTGTCCAGAAGGATAGGGCAGTGTGCAGTGTGATGGCGTTTGCATCGTCTGTGGACCTATTGGGGTGGTATGCAAATTGAAGTGGGTCTAGGTTGGCAGGTAAGGCGTAGGTTATGTGATCCTTGACTAGTCTGTCAAAGCACTTCATGATGACAGACGTGAGTTCTACGGGGCGATAGTCATTTATTTCAGTTGCCTTTGCCCTCTTTGGTACAAGAAGAATGGTGGACATCTTGAAGCATGTGGGGACAGAAGACTGGTGCAGGGAGAGATTGAATATGTTCGTAAACACACCAGCCAGCTGGTTTGCGCATTCTCTGAGGACGCAGCTAGGGATTCTGTCTGGGCTGGCAGCCTTGCTAGGTTTAACACGGTTAGATGTCTTACTCACGTCGGCCACGGAGAAGGAGAGGGAGGGTCCACAGTCCTTGGTAGAGGACCGCGTCGATGGCACTGTATTATCCTCAAAGCGGGCAAAGAAGGTGTTTAGTTTGTCTGGAAGCAAGACCTCGGTGTCCGTGATGTGGCTGGTTTTCTTTTTGTATTCAGTGATTGCCTGTAGACCCTGCCACATACCTCTCGTGTCCAAGCCGTTGAATTGTGACTTCACTTTGTCCCTATACCGACATTTCGCTTGTTTGATTGCCTTGCGTAGGGAATAACTACAATGTTTGTTTTCTGCCCTATTCCCAGTCAAATGCGGTGTTTCGCTCTTTCAGTTTTGCGCGAATTGCGCCATCTATCCACGGTTTCTGGTTAGGGTAGGTTTTAATTGTCATAGTGGGTACAACATCTCCGATGCACTTCCTTATAAAATCACTCACAGAATGAGCTTATAAATTTATATTATTCTCTGAGGCTGCCCAGAACATTTCCCGGTCCACGTAATCAAAACAATCTTGAAGAGTGGATTCCGAATGGTCAGACCAGCATTGAATAATTCTTGTCACAGGTACATCCTGTTTCAGTTTCTGCCTATAGGACGGGAGGAGCTAAATGGAATCATGGTCAGATTTGCCGAAGGGAGGGCGGGGAGGGCCTTGTATGCATCGTGGAAGTTAGAGAATCAGTGATCCAGTGTATTGCCCGCACGAGTTCTACAATCAAAATGCTGATAGAATTTAGGTAGCCTTGTTTTCAAATTTGCTTTGATAAAATCCCCAGCAACAATAAATGCAGCCTCAGGATATATGGTTTCCAGTTTGCATAAAGTCCAGTGAAGTTCCTTGAGGGCCATCATGGTATCTGCTTGAGGGAGGATATACACAGCTGTGACAATAACTGTCGAGAATTCTCTTGGGACACGATATGGTTGGCATTTGATTTTGAGGAATTCCAGGTCAGTTGAACAAAAGGACTTGAGTTCCTATTATCTAGAGACTGGACATTGGCGATATACTCGGAAAAGGTGGGTGGTGTGCAGCCTCCGAAGTCTGACCAGGAGGCCGCTCCGTCTACCTCTTCTGTGGCGACTTTGTTTTGGGTCAGCCTCTGGAATCAGATCAAATGTCCTGGGTGGTGGTGCGAACAAAGGACCCTTTTCAGGAAAGTCAAATTCCTGGTCGTAATGTTGGTAAATTGACATCGCCCTGTTATCCAATAGTTCCTTCAGGCTGTATGTAATAGCGCTTAAGATTTTCTGGACAAAAAATGTGATAAATAATACATAAAAACAAAATACTGCATAGTTTCCTTAGGACTAGAAGCGAGGCAACCCTCTCTGTCGGTGCCGTCATGATGTCATGATGCCAACGTCTTGACCATTAGACCAAGGGTCTAACACAAATTTCTCCAACACCAACTTTGAAGTCGCAGGGTTACCTCATCACATCAGTTAGACTTTTACATGTGCATTTTCACATTTTAAACGTCAGCTAGGGGTGGTAAACTATTTTATAAAATGCATTGAGTTAATCGCTGTGATTAATCATAATTAATTGCTAATTCATAATTAGCAAAAATTTTGCTGCAATTTACATTTGTTTTTCTACAAAAATCATTACAAGATTATTGACGTCTTGATTTTGTCCAAAGTAACGGTTACCTAAATCAAGTAAATTGATAAACACATTTTCTTTAACCACAAAGTCAACTAATTTTGACATCGTATTGTTGTTTTAATCTGAAAAGATTATGTATTTTCAATGTTTTCAGTATATTTCAAATGCTTTCAGACATTGTGATGATTTTATATTTATTTTTAATACCAAAAGTTAACTTGCTTTACTCAGACAGCGCAATTGTAACAAAAAAGGAGACAAAGAGCACTAGATTATTTGTTATTTAAAAAAAATGTATACAACTTTTTCATGGTATCCAATTGGTAGTTAGCTTGTCCCATTGCTGCATCTCCTGTACAGACTCGGGAGAGGTGAAGTTCAAGAGCCATGGATCCTCCGAAACATGATCCAGCCAGGCCACACTGCTTCTTGACAAAATGCCCGCTTAACCTGTTGGGGATGGGGGCGCTGTTTAGACTATTTATGCTAATTGGGTAATTTTTGAAACGGCTTCCCACAAAATCCTTGATCGTACAATATGCATATTATTATTATTATTGCATAGAAAACAGTCTATAGTTTCTATAGGAGTTGAAATTTTGTCTCTAAGTGGAACAGAGCCCATTCTACAGCAATTTCCCTGACATGGATTCAGATTTCAGAAATGTTGGCCACTGTTCTGAAGTCAGTTAAAAGGGCACTGATATTGCTATGACTGTACGGACACTTCTTACGTCTTCCCCTGGATGCCTTTACGTGATGACGATTCCAATGGGGTCGATTGCGCGTTCACAGGCCCTATAAATCAAAAAACCCTGTAGCTAGCAAGTCTTTTCTTGGTGCGTCACGCGCGTGGAGGACACCGACCCTCTCCTGTTCCAAGCGTTAGTTTAGCCTGTTATATTTCTCCGGTCATCTTTTCACTCGTTATAGGAGTTAAAAACATCATAAGGTAGTTAATTTAAAGCGTTTTATAGCAATTTATATCCGTTTAGTGCGATTTTGGGACATTTATTTCTTTAACGCTGTGAATAGGTGGGCACGCTTTCAGTTCATCCCGAACGCAGTTGGCATTTCCACATGGCAAGAGGACAGCTTTCCACCAAAAGACGATTACTCCCAAGAAAGGATCCTTTGCCCAAGATACTGATGGAAGAACAGCTCAAGGTAGGACATTTTTATTATGATAAATCGTGTTTCTGTCGAAACATTTTAGTGGCTTAGGACGCCATGTTTTTTGACGTAGCTTCGCTTGGCGCAAACTGTATTGAAAAGTAAGGATAAATTAAAAAATGTAATTCCGCAATTGTATTAAGAATTAAATTGTCTATCAATCCCTGTCCACCCTATATTTTTTAGTCACGTTTATGAGTATTTATGTATAAGAGTAGATCACTGTCTAAGTGGCGCAAGGACATTTTCTGACCAGCTTGTCTACATTTCACATTGTCTAACCATGATTTTGGTGGCTAAATATAAACATTTTCGATCAAACTGTATATGCATGTTGTAATGTGATGTTACAGGAGTGTCATCGGAAGAATTCTGAGAAGGTTAGTGAAAAAATTAATATCTTTTGGCGATGTTGACTTTTATCGCTCACTTTGGCTAGAATCAATGCTGGGCTGCTATGTGCTATGTGCTATGCTAATATAACGATTTATTGTGTTTTCGCTGTAAGACACTTAGAAAATCTGAAATATTGTCTGTATTCACAGGATCTGTGTCTTTCGATTCGTGTATGCTGTGTATTTTTACGAAATGTTTGATGATTAGTAAGTAGGTAAACACGTTGCTCAATGTAGTTTTTCAATTCCATTTGTGACGGTGGGTGCAATTGTAACCTATGCCATCTACCTGAAATATGCACTTTTTTCTAACAAAACCTATCCCATACCATAAATATGTTATCAGACTGTCATCTAATGAGTTTTTTTGTTGGTTAGGGGCTATAAATATCTTAGTTTAGCCGAATTGGTGATGGCTACTGGTGTTGGTGGACAAATAAAAGATGGTGGATTATGCTAATGTGTTTTTAGGTAATAGATGTACATCTTTACATATTGTGTCTTCCCTGTAAAACATTTTAAAAATCGGACATGTTGACTGGATTCACAAGATCTGTGTCTTTCATTAGCTGTATTGGACTTTAATGTGTGAAAGTTAAATATTTAAAAAAAATATTTTTTTTGAATTTCGCGGCACTGGTTTTTCAGTGGGGGGGGGGGGGTGTGCCGCTAGCGCCACGCTGATCCTAGACAGGTTAACCCTGCAGGCAGCCTCACCAATTTGTCAGAGGAAACACCGAACCTGGCCACCGTGTCAGTGTGCATGCGCCCAGCCCACCACAGGAGTCACTAGAGCACGATTGGACAAGGACATCCCGGCTGGCCAAGCTCTCCCCTAACCCGGTCGACGTTGGTCCAATTGTGCACCGCCCCATGGGTCTCCCAGTCATGGCTAGCTGCGACAGAGCCTGGACTCAAACTAGGATCTCTAGTGGCACAGATAGCACTGCGATGCAGTGCCTTAGACAACTGCTCCACTCGAGAGGCTCATTCTCTGTTCTTTTAACTAGGCTTCTCCCAATGATCACTGGCCAACCTAGTATCACTGGTCAACGACACTCCGAATAGACAGCAAATTATTTTCAACGGACTGGAATTGATACAGTGACTTTCTATCCCATTTTGTTACGTTACAGCCTAATTTTAAAATGGATTAAATAAATAAACTCAAATAAACATCCTATCTCTGTTAACTGCGTTTATTTTCAGCAAACTTAACATGTGTAAATATTTGTATGAACATAACAAGATTCAACAACTGAGATATAAACTGAAGAAGTTCCACAGACATGTGACTAACATAAGTTGAATAATGTGTCCCTGACCAAAGGGGGGAAAAATCAAAAGTAACAGTCAGTATCTGCTGTGGCAACCAGCTGCATTAAGTACTACAGTGCATCACTTTCTCATGGACTGCACCAGATGTGCCAGTTCGTGCTGTGATATGTTACCCCACTCTTTAACCAAGGCATGTGCATGTTCCCGGACATTTCTGGGGGAAATGGCCATAGTCCTCACCCTCCGATCCAACAGGTCCCAGACATGCTCAATGGTATGGAGATCTGGGCTCTTCGCTGGCCATGGCAGAACACTGACATTACTGTCTTGCAGGAAATCACGCACAGAAACGGCTTCCCACAAAATCCTTGATCGTACAATATGCATATTATTATTATTATTGGATAGAAAACAGTCTATAGTTTCTATAGGAGTTGAAATTTTGTCTCTAAGTGGAACAGAGCCCATTCTACAGCAATTTCCCTGACATGGAGTCAGATTTCAGAAATTTTGGCCCCTGATCTGGAGTCAGTTAAAAGGGCACTGTTATTGCTATGAGTATACGGACACTGCTTACGTCTTCCCCTGGATGCCTTTACGTGATGACGATTTGAATGGGGTCGATTGCGCGTTCACAGGCACTACAAATTAAAAAACCCTGAGGCTAGTCACTCTTTTCTTGCTGCGTCATGCGCCTAGAGGACACCGACCCGCGCCTGTTCCAAGCATTAGTGGAGGGAGTAATATTACTCGGGTCATGTTTCTACTCGTTATGGGAGTTAAAAACATCATAAGGTAGTTAATTTAAAGCGTTTTATAGCAATTTATATCCGTTTAGTGCGATTTTGGGACATTTATTTCTGAAACGCTGTGAATTGCTGGGCACGCTTCCAGTTCATCCCGAACGCAGTTGGCATTTCCACATGGCAAGAGGACAGCTTTCCACCAAAAGACGATTACTCCCAAGAAAGGATCCTTTGCCCAAGATACTGATGGAAGAACAGCTCAAAGTAGGACATTTTTATTATGATAAATCGTGTTTCTGTCGAAAAATGTTAGTGGCTTAGGACGCCATGTTTTTTGACGTAGCTTCGCTTGGCGCAAACTGTATTGAAAAGTAAGGATAAATTAAAAAATGTAATTCCGCGATTGTATTAAGAATTAAATTGTCTATCAATCCCTGTCCACCCTATATTTTTTAGTCACGTTTATGAGTATTTATGTATAAGAGTAGATCACTGTCTAAGTGGCGCACGGACATTTTCTCACCAGCTTGGCTACATTTCACATTGTCTAACCATGATTTTGGTGGCTAAATATAAACATTTTCGATCAAACTCTATATGGATTGTGTAATATGTAGTTACAGGAGTGTCATCTGAAGAATTCTGAGAAGGTTAGTGAAAAAATTAATATATTTTGGCGATGTTGACTTTTATCGCTCACTTTGGCTAGAATCAATGCTGGGCTGCTATGTGCTATGTGCTATGCTAATATAACGATTTATTGTGTTTTCGCTGTAAGACACTTAGAAAATCTGAAATATTGTCTGTATTCACAGGATCTGTGTCTTTCGATTAGTGTATGCTGTGTATTTTTACGAAATGTTTGATGATTAGTAAGTAGGTAAACACGTTGCTCAATGTAGTTTTTCAATTCCATTTGTGACGGTGGGTGCAATTGTAACCTATGCCATCTACCTGAAATATGCACTTTTTTCTAACAAAACCTATCCCATACCATAAATATGTTATCAGACTGTCATCTGATGAGTTTTTTTCTTGGTTAGGGGCTATAAATATCTTAGTTTAGCCGAATTGGTGATAGCTACTGGTGTTGGTGGACAAATAAAAGATGGTGGATTATGCTAATGTGTTTTTAGGTTACAGATGTACATCTTTACATATTGTGTCTTCCCTGTAAAACATTTTAAAAATCGGACATGTTGGCTGGATTCACAAGATCTGTGTCTTTCATTAGCTGTATTGGACTTTAATGTGTGTAAGTTAAATATTTTAAAAAAATATTTTTTTTTAATTTCGCGGCTCTGCCTTTTCAGTGGGGGGGGGGGGTGCCGCTAGCGGCACCCTCATCCTAGACAGGTTAATCTGACTATCACCCCTGGTGAGACAAAACCATGACTCGTCAGTGAAAATCACTTTTTGCCAGTCCTGTCTGGTCCAGAGACGGTGGGTTTGTGCCCATAGGTGACGTTGTTCCCTGTGATGTCTGGTGAATTCATTCCTTACAACAGGCCTACAAGCCCTCAGTCCAGCTTCTCTCAGCCTATCGCGGACAGTCTGAGCACTGATGGAGGGATTGTGCGTTCCTGGTGTAACTCGGGCAGTTGTTGTTGCCATCCTGTATCTGTCCCGCAGGTGTGATGTTCGGATGTACCGATCCTGTGCAGGTGTTGTTACACGTGGTCTGCCACTGCGAGGATGGTCAGCTGTCCGTCCTGTCTCCCTGTAGCGCTGTCTTAGGCATCTCACAGTACGGACATTGCAATTTATTACCCTGGTCACATCTGCAGTCCTCATGCCTCCTGGCAGCATGCCTAAGGCACGTTCACACAGATGAGCAGGGACCCTGGGCATCTTTCTTTTGTTGTTTTTCAGAGTCAGTGGAAAGGCCTCTTTAGTGTCTTAAGTTTTCATAACTGTGTCCTTAATTGCCTACCATCTGAAAGCTGCTGGTGTCTTAACGACCGTTCCACAGGTGCATGTTCATTAATTGTTTATGGTTCATTGAACAAGCATGGGAAACAGTGTTTAATCCCTTTACAATTAAGATCTGTGAAGTTAGTTGGATTTTTACAAATTACCTTTGAAAGACAGGTGGAAGAAACTTTTCAGTAAAAGGCACATTACCTCAGACTGAGGCAAAGGTTCCCCTTACAACAGGACAACGACCCTAAGCACACAGCCAAGACAACACAGGAGTGGCTTCGGGACAAGTCTCTGAATGTCCTTGAGTGGCCCAGCCACAGCTCGGACATGAACCTGATCGAACATCTCTGAAGAGTGTAAGGACCGACGCTCGGAGACGTGAAGTAAGTACAGGGAGTGAACATTTAATGGATAACAGACAAAAAACAAACAAAGGCAGCATCTGGACAGGGGAAAATAACGACATCAACGCTGACACAGGGAACAAAGGGGGCAATCAACAGGGGGCACTCAACAAAGTGAAGGAGTCCAGGTGAGTCCAATATTGCGCTAATGTGTGTAATGATGGTGACTGTTCTGCGTAATGATGGGCAGCCTGGCACCCTCGAGCACCAGGGGGTGGGGGCGGGAGCAGGCGTGACAAAGAGACCTGAAAATAGCTGTGCAGCAACACTTCCCATCCAATCTGGCAGAGCTTGAGAAGATCTGCAGTGAAGAATGGGAGAAACTCCCCAAATACAGGTGTCCCAAGCATGTAGCGTCATACCCAAGAAGACTCGAGGCTGTAATTGCTGCCAAAGGTGCTTCAACAAAGTACTGAGTAAAGGGTCTGAAAGCTTATGTAAATTTGATATTTCTATTTATTATTTTTTATAAATTAGCAGAAATGTCTAAAAAACAGTTTTTGCCTTGTCATTACATTGTGTGTAGATTGAAGAGGAAAAAAATGTGGAAAAAGTTAACGGGTCTGACGACTTTTTTGAAGGCAGTTTATACTCAGGTAGGCTAAGTTACCTTTTTATTGAATAACTACATAATTTACAATTTCATGTGGAAACATTGCTACTGCAACATGTTAACACCACTTTTTCACATGTGAGGGGATAACACTATTTCATAACAAGATGTGAACTTGCAATTACACATGTGAAAGTGAGATTTTCACATGTGGAGTTTTCTTACATGTGAAATTGCTAATTAGATTTTCACATGTGAGCTTGCAATTCCACATGTGAACGTGAGATTTTCACATGTGAAACTATAATTGTTGAAATTTTAATAGGTGCATTATTTTTTCTTCTCAAATATGACTGACCAGGTTGATTCGGTCTTATGTAGCAACATTTGAAATTGTGTTTTTTACATTAGGTAAAAGTAGAGACTCAGAGCTAAACATTTTTTTATCATACACTACAGTTGAGGAACAAAGGGAACATTATTCTGCTTTGAATGTTGATGAACTTGTAACCTCACTTTGAGAAAATGGCCCTTGAATAGTTTTGGTAAACCAACTAGAGACCTCTTCTTTGTTTACACCTATTCAGCATCATTCACACCCTCTTAAGCCTTAGCCCCACCCATCTCTTTAATATTTACATGTGATGCCTTGAACTAAACAACCAAAGATTTCAAGACTAAAGGCTGGTATATACTACGGATGTGTTCGTAAATTCAATCTGGAATGCCAGAGTGCACTCTGGGCGTCCGTAAACTCAGGGCGTTGTTAGATTGACCGTTCTTAAATTCAGAGCGTTTCGCTCTCGGAGCGTTCAGAGCGCACACTGGACACTCTGGCCAAGGAGTAGGGTTGATCCGAGGGTTCTGACCTGACAACAGCAGTCAAGCACCCATGCTAACTGTCAAACGTTGGCTAACTTGCTAGCTACTTCCAGACAAATGAGAGAACAGCTCACTCGCAACATTTTACTCAACCTATCAGTGCTGGTTAGGCTGTTTTTATGTTATCCAGAGTGTTGGTGACTAACTGTGCTGCTGGCAACAATTTAATTACGTCTTTTTGCCAACGTTTAGTGACACGGCCATATTCAGTGGGTGTTGAGCGTTCGTAAATTCATCAGTTATTCTGTGCTCTAGCACCTAGACTAGAGTGCTCTGATATCAGAGTAGATAGCCAGAGCGAATTTACCAACTGCGTCTATCGACAGTTGTCACATGGACATCATGGACATTCTATTGAAATGGTTACTTTCATAGTGGAGTCTTTGATTAGACGTGTAGCTAGCTAGATAAACAATGATACATAATCCCAACTCATTATGTTACTACCCTGCATGAATCTGCAGGTAACTAACCAAACAGGTTCAATGTTAGGTTCAATATTAGGCTATAGCTAGCAATACAAATGTCTCTGAGATATGAATAATATTACTACACAGATCATACACGCAACTTTAGCTAGCAAGCCAACCAGCTAACATTAGCTAGCTAACTAACAGTACGCTTTAACTTGAAGTGAAAATAACATTCTGAGAAAATTTGAAAAATGTAATATCTGAAAATGTAGCTAGCTAGCTTTTTTTACATGTATACATGGATGGACGTTTCTCCTTCTCTGTCACGGATGCCATGGTTGCCCTTAGTTTGAAGATGAAATACGGAGACAGTTTGTTTTATACAACAGCCTTCTGTGTGTTCTCTTTTCTACTCCCTCTGCATATTTGCAATCAAACGCCTGAATTTTCTCCATCTCCTTAGATATCATACTGCATTCCATTGATTTCAAAACTCAGTCCTCCAGAAAGTGGAGAGCAACACTTTTGCAGTTCAACTATGTGATATCTTAAAAAAAGCTGCATTAGAAAGGAATACCTACATATACTGACCAATCCAAACTCATCTCTCGGCAGGTCCAGCCCACCCATTATCTCAGCCAATCATGGCTCGCGGGAAGGTTCCTGTCTTTTTCGGTGGCTAAACCAACTAGGCTCAAAATTTAACAATGTTAATCGTATTTACATATGGCATACAGATTTGTTATTAAGGCACATGAAAGTTCACATGTTCCAGAAGGCATTTCTGCCCAAAAACTAATTTTGATAAAAAAAAAAAAAATTACGTTCAAATACTCTCCTGTGAATTAGTGATGCGTGACATACGCTTAGTTTCCTAAAACGAGTCACAAATGTACCTGTGACCAAAAAGGTGGTGTTAACCTGTCTAGGATCAGCGTGGCGCTAGCGGCACACCCCCCCCCCCCCCACTGAAAAACCAGTGCCGCGAAATTCAAAAAAAAAATTTTTTTTAAATATTTAACTTTCACACATTAAAGTCCAATACAGCTAATGAAAGACACAGATCTTGTGAATCCAGTCAACATTTCCGATTTTTAAAATGTTTTACAGGGAAGACACAATATGTAAAGATGTACATCTATTACCTAAAAACACATTAGCATAATCCACCATCTTTTATTTGTCCACCAACACCAGTAGCCATCACCAATTCGGCTAAACTAAGATATTTATAGCCCCTAACCAACAAAAAAACTCATTAGATGACAGTCTGATAACATATTTATGGTATGGGATAGGTTTTGTTAGAAAAAAGTGCATATTTCAGGTAGACTTCATAGTTTACAATTGCACCCACCATCACAAATGGACTAGAATAATTACAATGAGCAACGTGTTTACCTAACTACTAATCATCAAACATTTCGTAAAAATACACAGCATACACGAATCGAAAGACACAGATCCTGTGAATACAGACAATATTTCAGATTTTCTAAGTGTCTTACAGCGAAAACACAATAAATCGTTATATTAGCTTAGCACATAGCAATTAGCAGCCCAGCATTGATTCTAGCCAAAGTGAGCGATAAAAGTCAACATCGCCAAAAGATATTAATTTTTTCACTAACCTTCTCAGAATTCTTCCGATGACACTCCTGTAACATCACATTACAACATGCATATACAGTTTGATCGAAAATGTTTATATTTAGCCACCAAAATCATGGTTAGACAATGTGAAATGTAGACAAGCTGGTAAAGAAAATGTCCTTGCGCCACTTAGACAGTGATCTACTCTTATACATAAATACTCATAAACGTGACTAAAAAATACAGGGTGGACAGGGATTGATAGACAATTTAATTCTTAATACAATTGCGTTATTACATTTTTTAATTTATCCTTACTTTTCAATACAGTTTGCGCCAAGCGAAGCTACGTCAAAAAACATGGCGTCCTAAGCCACTAAAATGTTTCGACAGAAACACGATTTATCATAATAAAAATGTCCTACCTTGAGCTGTTCTTCCATCAGTATCTTGGGCAAAGGATCCTTTCTTGGGAGAAATCGTCTTTTGGTGGAAAGCTGTCCTCTTGCCATGTGGAAATGTCAACTGCGTTCGGGATGAACTGAAAAGCGTGCCCAACTTTTCACATCGTTGCAAAAATAAATGTCCCAAAATCGCACTAAACGGATATAAATTGCTATAAAACGCTTTAAATTAACTACCTTATGATGTTTTTAACTCCTATAACGAGTGAAAAGATGACCGGAGAAATATAACAGGCTAAACTAACGCTTGGAACAGGAGCGGGTCGGTGTCCAGCACGCGCGTTACGCAGCTCCAAAAGAATGACTAGCTTCAGGGTTTTTTCATTTGTAGGGCCTGTGAACGAGCAATCGACCCCGTTGGAATCGTCATCACGTAAAGGCATCCAGGGGAAGACGTAAGAAGTGTCCGTATAGTCATAGCAACGACAGTGCCCTTTTAAATGACTTCAGAAGAGTGGCCAACATTTCTCAAATCTGACTCCATGTCAGGGAAATTGCTGTAGAATGGGCTCTGTTCCACTTAGAGACAAAATTTCAACTCCTATAGAAACTATAGACTGTTTTCTATCCAATAATAATAATAATATGCATATTGTACGATCAAGGATTTTGTGGGAAGCCGTTTAAAAAATTAGCCAAATTAGCATAAGTAGTCTAAACAGCGCCCCCATCCCCAACAGGTTAACATGTGAACTCTAAATCTAATACATGTGAAAATATCGTTTCACATGTGAAATGTAAGCTCAACATGTGAAATTGCAAATTTGGCTTGTGTTTTTTTTAATGAGGAATGTCTTCATCAACTTTTCATGTTGGCACCTGAGCTGTGTTGTTGGTGTTTCATGTCAACATTGTATTCGATCATATCTTTATCAGTTCTCCACAGAGATTAGATTATATATTGGGTGAGAGTTGAGACTGGGAAATAAATCACAGAGAAAAGATAAGAGAAACACCAGATGTCTATGTTAGTAGATAGTTAGTTGAAATGTTACTGATAATCTGTAGAGCATCTACAGAGGGACTTTTCAAATAAAGTGATACCCAGATCTTCCTATATCAAAGATTTCATGACATTTACACTCAACATTTTGTTTGAGGGAAAATTCATCTTCAAGATGCTTTTTCATAGAGGTTTATGTAAGGCTTTAGCTTTCAACACACTATCGTCAGATCTCCCTCGGTGAGGTAGAAGAGAACACATATGAAATACATTTGTCTCAGATGGTCTGTGGCTCCAGACAGCTTTGTTGTTCAACGTTAATGAACCTCTTCAAATTCTGTCCCCCTTTGAAGAGCGAATTTACAACAAGAACATTTGGGGAAAGAGGAGGACCCATTTCAATGACTGCAAAGCAAAGTCGCTGTCTAGCTGGACTGTATCATTTTTATTTATTTAAAATGACATGAATAATAAATATAAAAGTACACAAAATCAAAGCACCAGGTTGAGGAAACAGATGTTGTTGTCAATTCTGTCTTTCACTTTACACTCCCTTGTTCGTAAATTGTGTTCCATGGTTTGCAGATCCAGAGCTTCACTTTGCAAAGCCCAGGATGTAATACAGGAGACACAAATCTGCCTCATCTGTAAGTGTGTTTACTCTCCAGTTGCCTGCTTGAAACCAGCTTTAGCAGAGCTGATAACAGGATAATATTGTGAGCAGGTGAATGTAGGGACATGGTTTTAGGGAGATTATTGAGAGCATAAGATTCTTCGATAGCCTTCTTTGAGAAACTGACTGGGATCTGTTCCTCAGACCATCATTCTCTAGAGACTCAAAATAACAGAGGGACTACCATCTCAGTCTTTTCATCTTTATGTTCTTTATTCTAGCACTAAGTAGGCATGCAATCCCATTCCATCCCTGAGCTTGGTTATAACATTTGCTGGCTCCTTTCATCAGCCTCTTGCCAGGCATGTACCAGCCAACCAGTCAAACTTATAGACATTCAGTTTAGATTCTTTCACTGTATTTGTTTTGGAAAGAATACAATGTTCAATATCAGGTCACTGCAAAACAAAAGCAGAACTGAAAATAGTGGCTTCAATCACTCCCATCTAAAACCAAAAATTCTCCCAACAACCAAGAGTCAAGGCTCTTCTTTCCAAGAGTCAATTAGCTGTCTCTAAATCATTACAGCAGAGGGTGTGTCAAAATAAAATTCTCACATTAGGTATATCATCATGCAATATAGCACAATAATAGGTGTTTAGTTCTATTTCTGTGTTTCTCGGCTAAATCTTGATCCACTGGAGGCATTTGAGCATTTATAGATGATCATAATTGGCTGGGTTGTTATGTGGAAGCTGATGAGAGACAGAGGAGCTATTTATCGTGTAGCAGAAGCCTGTCAACAACAGGAGCTTAACTCTTATAAGATTCCATTCATTTCAATTATCCCCCATTAGGCTAGGGAAACAGAAATGAACAGAAATTACACAAAAATGGCAAAGAATCACAGCAAAGGAAAAAACAAGAATGTTCAACCTGCAGCTCACTGTTGTTTTTACCTGTTATATGCTGAGCCTGCTTGATGTGTTCTGATAAACTGGATGTAGAGTAATATTACTATGTTTTGGAACATAATGTTCTCATTCCTAGCAGCATCAATATATTGCTTATTGTGCAAGGCAGAGACAAGCTTTAAACTCCACTCATTGAAGCATGTTATAATCAGATTGTTTTCAATTCATTTTCAATGATATATTCAAGGTTCATTAAGACTTATATGCTAATTGATAATATAGCTTAAGCACAATTAACAGGTCAAATGCATTCATTACTTAACACAAATACCTATAACACGTTGCTTAAATATCGTGCATATTATTGTGATTTTCATTTTATTTCACTGACATGCATGATTTAAATTCACATAAGCATTTCTGGCCTACTGTATACTGTATGTGTCATAATTTGTTTTAAGTTCAGCAACCTTGAGCCTCATCCACAGTGCTAACATGCAAAACATTTTGGGACTGTATCAACAGGGGAGTGAAGAAAAAATAGCAAAACAGAGTTTCCCTTTAACATAACTATGTTGTTTAGCCTACCTCTGCCTTTATCTCTCTGCAGTGGGCAGGGAATACCATGATCAAATCAGGAGACTCTGCTATACTCTGACAAACCTCTAAAACTAAAATAATTGAATGAAGGGAGAAATAAATAAGGGAAGTAGAGAGTTACAGAAAGAGAGCAAGAGGATGACAGAGAGCATTTAAAGCAAGTCTATGTTGAAAATGTCAAAAGCAGTTGTCCTTGTGCTTTCCCCTGTTACTTAAATATTACATGCACTATAGCCTCAAAACCTCCCCCAGAAAACAGATGTGTGTGAATATACCCAGCAGAGAGCAAAGTCAGTCCTAGCCACTGAAGTCTTGGGGAGTCATCAAAACACAACAGAGGAGCCTTAAAACGTCTGGATTTGTTTTGGAGGAATGCTGCCCTAAATACATTAATGGTTATAGACGGGTGGGGTAGGACATTAAGGAACTGTAATGGAAAAATATATTTTCCTCATACATTCAAATATTTCGAAGTTCTTACAAAACTCAGTAGCATTCCAAATACGAAGCTGAGTAGAAATATTTGCAACAAAGAACCAACTTTCAATGACAATGACAGGGTGTTGCTGTACTTTAGCTATGTATCTCAACAACATAACTTGGCTACTTGTGTTGTGTGTATCAGCACAAAAGGTGTTCTACTACCAAGGACCAATTGATCTATCTTCTTATCAGTACCTTAAGATGTCCTGTGTGGGACCATCATACCAATTTCCGATCAGATCCAATTAACATTGCATGCCCCCTCCAGAAAAATGCATTACAGAGGGATTACGCAGCTATCTGCACTGCTCTGATTAATGACCGCAGTAATTAATGCTGAAGGGCTCTGTCCGAGAGCCTCGGTGGATACATGCGTACAGCAGTGATCCAGCTGCAGCCAAGAGAACACACACATGCGCACTCAGGAATGCATGCACACATTCAAGCACACACACATTCGAGCATGCATACACTCAGGAAAAATACAAACAAGATTAGATATGCTTGTTTTTAAATGTTTGCTGTAGACTTTATACTGATGTTAAATTTACAAGAAGTTGCAGTGTCAGTTGGTCTAGTTAGACAGAAAAAAGAGAGATGAGATGATAAGTAAATGAGAGATACAACTGAGTAATGGCTGAGGTTTGATGACTACAATATGTCTCCTTGAACGTATGCACAGAAGTTAGTGAATAATTAATTAAATCATTCAAAAGTTAAGAACACCAGAGGCATCTTCAATAATCTGGCACCAATTCACAAATCAAGCATGTAAAACACTCTGCTCTCACAAGCAATTTCACAGATGACTGTGAAGCCTACAAGTTGAAAGAAAAATAATCATTCAGACGTATCGGACAGCAGGTCAAATATTCACCTTTAAAATCTGATCTTTAAAAGGATAATTCAACCTTTAAGACTCTATTGTTATGGTGTGTGGTGCCATCCTTCTATATTCCAAGATCAAATGTTGTTTATCGTTGATCAATGACATTGTTATCCCATATTTGAAAAGAGCTACCTCATGGACCCTGGATCTGGCTGATAAGAGGAGAAAAAACGGTTTGATCCACAGGCCTACTGTGTGGAGAGACCTTTGTCCTTCTCTGACAGTGCCTGTGATCACACTGGTGGAGAATATAAGGTCTTAACTTTGTCTAGTCCTCTGCATTAAAATTAAAAGTTAGCTCTGTTGCAGCAAGATATATACAGTACTAGTCAAAAGTTTGGACACATTCCAGGGTTGATCTTTTTTTTAAACTATTTTCTACATTGTAGAATAACAAGGAAGACATCAAAACTATGAAATAACTCATATGGAATCATGTAGTAACCAAAAAACTGTTAAACAAATCAAAAAAGAATATGAAATACGAATATTTTGATTTGTTTAACACTTTTTTGGTTACTACTTGATTCCATATATGTTATTTTATAGTTTTGATGTCTTCACTATTATTCTATAATGTCGAAAATAGCAACAACAACAAAAAAATGGAATGAGTGTCCAAACTTTTGACACTTGTACTGTATATACAGTGGGGCAAAAAAGTATTTAGTCAGCCACCAATTGTGCAAGTTCTCCCACTTAAAAAGATGAGAGAGGCCTGTAATTTTCATCATAGGTACACTCCTACAATTACAGACAAAATGAGAAGAAAAAAATCCAGAAAATCACATTGTAGGATTTTTTATGAATTTATTTGCAAATTATGGTGGAAAATAAGTATTTGGTCAATAACAAAAGTTTATCTCAATACTTTGTTATATACCCTTTGTTGGCAATGACAGAGGTCAAACGTTTTCTGTAAGTCTTCACAAGGTTTTCACACACTGCTGCTGGTATTTTGGCCCATTCCTCCATGCAAATCTCCTCTAGAGCAGTGATGTTTTGGGGCTGTTGCTGGGCAACACGGACTTTCAATCTTTGGACTCCCTCCAAAGATTTTCTATGGGGTTGAGATCTGGAGACTGGCTAGGCCACTCCAGGACCTTGAAATGCTTCTTACGAAGCCACTCCTTCGTTGCCCGGGCGGTGTGTTTGGGATCATTGTCATGCTGAAAGACCCAGCCACGTTTCATCTTCAATGCCCTTGCTGATGGTAGGCTTTGTTACTTTGGTCCCAGTTCTCTGCAGGTCATTCACTAGGTCCCCCCGTGTGGATCTGGGATTTTTGCTCACCGTTCTTGTGATCATTTTGACCCCACGGGGTGAGATCTTGCGTGGAGCCCCAGATCGAGGGAGATTATCAGTGGTCTTGTATGTCTTCCATTTCCTAATAATTGCTCCCACAGTTGATTTCTTCAAAAACCAAGCTGCTTACCTAGTGCAGATTCAGTCTTCCCAGCCTGGTGCAGGTCTACAATTTTGTTTCTGGTGTCCTTTGACAGATCTTTGGTCTTGGCCATAATGGAGTTTGGACTGTGACTGTTTGAGGTTGTGGACAGGTGTCTTTTATACTGATAACAAGTTCAAACAGGTGCCATTAATACAGGTAACGAGTGGAGGACAGAGGAGCCTCTTAAAGTAGAAGTTACAGGTCTGTGAGAGCCAGAAATCTTGCTTGTTTGTAGGTGACCAAATACTTATTTTCCACCATAATTTGCAAATAAATTCATAAAAAATCCTACAATATGATTTTCTGGATTATTTTTCTCATTTTGTCTGTCATAGTTGAAGTGTACCTTTGATGAAAATTACAGGTCTCTCTCATCTTTTTAAGTGGGAGAACTTGCACAATTGGTGGCTGACTAAATACTTTTTTGCCCCACTGTGTGTGTGTGTGTGTGTGTGTGTGTGTGTGTGTGTGTATATATATATATATATAGAGAGAGAGAGAGAGAGAGAGAGAGAGAGAGAGAGAGAGAGAGAGAGAGAGAGAGAGAGAGAGAGAGAGAGAGAGAGAGAGAGAGAGAGAGAGAGAGAGAGAGAGAGAGAGAGAGAGAGAGAGAGAGAGAGAGAGAGAGAGAGAGAGAGAGAGAGAGAGAGAGAGAGAGAGAGAGATTAAGAACACCTGCTCTTTCCGTGACATAGACTGAACAGGTTAATCCAGGTGAAAGATATGATCCCTTATTGATGTAACTTGTTAAATCCACTTAAGAAAAAAGGTTGTGAAGTTTTTGTCCTGTTTTTTTTTTACCTAAAGGGGTCCTAAAATTGTAAATCAAACACCTAAATGATCCATAGCATGATCATTTTAAAAACAATTCCAAGTATCAGTTTAGCACCCCCCCTCCCCCAACATCTTAGACTCTAAAGATTTAAGAGCTACATATATTCCCTATAACCTTAAATACAAAACAAACCACCTAGGTCCACTTTCTCGCATCTCTCCCATGTTCTATGGTGTTTTTTTCAGCCTCTTATTTGATCCATCCCTCAAGGTTTGTACCTCCTAAGACTGTTTAATATTTATTGATCCTCTCATGCAATTAGAAAATCTACCTTCAGCTCCCTCATAGGATTATTCAATCCCACCACCACTCTGTGCAGTCTATTACCAGCTAAATACAGCCTTGTGTGAGTGAGGCCTATTGATGCAGATTATGATAAATATATAATAAAGATAAAGACTTTAGTGTAACGAAAGACCAATCTTGAATAATACTCTGTCTACGGGGTGTAATTATAGCATCTGGAAGAAATCTGACAAAGGAATGAAAATAAAATGTGCTAATCTGCAGATCCATTATGAATATTAAGTGCAGTTCTAAGAACTGGCCCAGAGGTGCTATTATTTCATAATGTTTCACACTGAGGTTCGAAACCAGGACCATTGTTTTGGTAGCACACGTTACCGCCATCCCGAAGCGTCTTACTAGTCACATGATGCAAAAAGCTAGCTATTTTCTGGCATAAGTGGGGACACTTCAAGCTGAGAAGTAAGTTCCACACATTCCCATGTTCTACAATAGCTTGCAAATCACTAGTTGCAGTTGGAGTTATGGTCAGCAAATGGAAAGGCATTGCATGTAGCCAGACTACTTTTTTAAGGGCTATATAAAGGCAATGTTCTCACATTGGCAGAGACTGCAATTATGTTAAATGCCACATATTGGCTCAATGGGAAATTACCTTTATACTTCTATTGCACAACCTGTAACATTTCAGCGATACAGATTGAACAGAGCCCTAAGTGTAGAATACATAAAAAACACAACAAATAGATTAATCAGCAAGCTTGAGCCTCACCCACAGTAACACTAACTTGCTTAGAACAGATCCACTCCTCCCTCTGATTGAAGTACCGTTGATCAGGGGCTTGCTGTGGTGTCTTTTAACCCAGATGTAATCCAGCCAGTGGTGATTTCATAGTTGGTGTGGCTGGAAAAATCCGGAAACGTCCGGTTAAGGCCAACCTGCCATCATTATTAAAGCTGTCTAGCCTTTTGAACCAGTCTGGAACACAAGTAAACATGCCCGCTGTAGAGCTAAATGTTCTGGTGTACCTTGAATAGATCAACCTGTACAAGAATGCAAAGATGAACACTGGGCTCGCACACAGTGAATAGGCCTTCATACACGCAGGCACATGCATGTACATGAATGCACGTACACACACAGTGCCTTGCAAAAGTATTCACCCACCTGCAGTTATTCCTATTTTGTTGCATTACAACCTGTAATTTAAATTGATTTGTATTTGTATTTCATGTAATGGACATAGACAAAATTGTCTAAATTGGTGAAGTGAAATGAAAAAATAACATTTTTAACGAAAATGTGGTGCTTGCATATGTATTTGCTATGAAGCCCCTAAATAAGATCTGGTCCAACCAATTACCTTCAGAAGTCACATAATTAGTTAAATAAAGTCCACATGTGTGCTTTTGTGTCACATGATCTGTCACATGATCTCAGTATATATACACCTGTTCTGAAAGGCCCCAGAGTCTGCAACACCATTAAGCAAGGGGCACCAACAAGCAAGCGGCACCATGAAGACCAACGAGCTCTCCAAACAGGTCAGGGACAAAGTTGTGGAGAAGTACAGATCGGCGTTGGGTTATAAAAAAATATCAGAAACTTTGAACTTTCCACAGAGCACCATTAAATCCATTATTAAAAAATTGAAAGAATATGGCTCCAAAACAGACCTGCTAAGAGAGGGCCGCCCACCAAAACTCACGGACCAGGCAAGGAGGACATTAATCAGAGAGGCAACAAAGAGACCAAAGATAACCCTGAAGGAGCTGCAAAGCTCCACAGCGGAGATTGGAGTATCTGTCCATAGGACCACTTTAAGCTGTACACTCCACAGAGCTGGGCTTTACGGATGTGGCCAGAAAAAGCCATTGCTTCATAAAGAAAAAAAGAAGCGAAAATGTTTGGTGTTCTCCAAAAGGCATGTGGGAGACTCCCCAAACATATGGAAGAAGGTACTCTGGTCAGATGATACGAAAATGTTGCTTTTTGGCCATCAAGGAAAACGCTATGTCTGGCACAAACCCAACACCACTCATCAACCCGAGAACACCATCCTCACAGTGAAGCATGGTGGTGGCAGCATCATGATGTGGGGATGTTTTTCATCGGCGGGGACTGGGAAACTGGTCAGAATTGAAGGAATGATGGATGGCGGTAATTACAGGGAAATTCATGAGGTAAACTTGTTTTAGTCTTCCAGAGATTTGAGACTGGGACGGAGGTTCACCTTGACAATGACCCTAAGCATACTGCTAAATCAACACTCGAGTGGTTTAAGGGTAAACATTTAAATGTCTTGGAATGGCCTAGTCAAAGCCCAAACCTCAATCCAATTGAGAATCTGTGGTATGACTTAACGATTGCTGTACACCAGCAGGAACCCATCCAACTTGACAGAGCTGGAGCAGTTTTGGCGAGATGTGTCAAGCTTATAGAGACATATCCCAAGAGACTTGCAGCTGTAATTGCTATAAAAGGTGGCTCTACAAAGTATTTCCTTTTGCGGGGAGGGGGTGAATTGTGACGCACACTCAAGTTTTCTATTTCACAAGAAAAACTATTTTGCCTCTTCAAAGTGGTAGGCATGTTGTGTAAATCAAATGATACAAACCCCCCAAAATCTATTTTAATTCCAGGTTGTAAGGCAACAAAATAGGAAAAATGCCAAGGGGGGTGAATACTTTCGCAAGGCACTCCCTTATTGGAAATGTGCTTGCCAAATGATGAGATAGCGAAAAGCAGAAAGCCGGGTCTTTCAGTTTGACATATGTTTTATTATTCTTGCATTAAGCAACCATTGCTAAATGTCATGTAAATGCTTCAATGAATTTCAATTTACCATCAAACCAATATGCCCCCACTTTTATTTTGAGCTGATAAAGGGAAATTGAGGGATGAGAGAAATATGCAGGAAGAGGGAGGGGGGACAGAGGTCCCTGTCGGGGAGCTGTATCATCCACGGTGAATACAGAACAGTGCTGGCAGGGAGAGAAAAGTCATTTGTCAGCCGTTAGTCCGTCAAGTGTCCCAGTGTAATGAATAGAGAAGAAGCAGCATTGTGATTAGCCTAGCAGAACAAGTACAAGATAGGAGGTGTCTGTTCAAGCCTGGCCTGATCAAACAGAGAAGGGCCAACCACTAGCCTCTTATATTAGGGCTCATAACTAACAGAAGGGGCTGTGTGATGACAAAATGCTGGGCAACAAGGAGCCAAATTGCATCACAACAGAAATTGAGACACATGTTTAGTGCCCATTTTGACAAGCGTTGTCTAATATCACTATGACATAGGACTAGCTAAAGTGCATCATTGTACTTTTAAATGGATTCAAATGTAAGTGTTCACACTGCACATTTGTTGCTCTGGCTTCAGACAGGGCAACCTCCTGTGTAACCAAAATGAATTGTTGCAATCCACTCTGAACAGATTAATGGAACGTATTTAAGTAATCTAGTTCCCCTCACAAAGCAGCTAGTTAGCCTGAGTCAGTAGCACAGAGCAGGGGAGAGATAGAGAAAGAGGGGGGTAGGGGGTGAGAGAGATAGAGAGAGAGTGACACGAACCTACCACACGAGGTAAATTAAATCTATGCTCACTTCGAGGCAAGTAACACTGAAACATGCATGAGAACATCAGCTGTTCCGGAAGACTGTGTGAACACGCGCTCCGTAGACAATTTGAGTAAGACCTTTAAAACTTCTTATGGCTTAAATCCCGTTAACGGGATCGACTTGACAACAGCCCGTGAAAGTGCAGGGCGCCAAATTCAAACAACAGAAATCTCATAATTAAAATTCCTCAAACATACAAGTATTTTACACCATTTTAAAGATAAACTTGTTGTTAATCCCACCACAGTGTCCGATTTCAAAATGGCTTTACGACGAAAGCACACCAAACGATGATGTTAGGTCAGTAAGTTACCTAGTCACAGAAAAACACTTTTTTCCAGCCAAAGAGAGGAATCACAAAAAGCAGAAATAGAAATAGAATTAACTTCTTGAGAATACAGGGGGTGCTATTTCGCATTAGCATAATTGCCTCTACAGACTAAACTGCCTCTTATTCAATTATTGCTGTTACTATATGCATATAACCATATAGCATTGGATAGAAAACAAGCTATGGTTTCTAAAACCGTTCCAATTGAGTCTCTGAGTCAAACACAGGTCATTTCACAGCACTTTCCCTGAGCCTGAAAAAGATTGCAAGATGTGTATGCTCGCTTCAAAGCTCTGCCTATATATGGTCACGCCACCTATGACCCGAATGACACTTCCTTCTTCTTCCTCCGGGTGTCTGGAAGACGTCAGAGGAGAAATTTTTTGTTTATCTTGTACTGACGTGAAATAAGACTTATTTCTTTAGCGTGACCGACAACTTCCGGTTTCTGAGATGCGCGTTTTCAGAGGTGGCATTGTCTTTTGTTATGCTGACGTTACGGATGAAAACTATCTCCGTGTCGAAGTTTGTTTGCTACATGTGACCATATCACCGTAATGTATGTTTTTTCAATATAGTTTAATCACTAACCTTTGATGATCTTCATAAGATAACACTCATAGGACTTCATGTTACACAATACATGTATGTTTTGTTCGATAAAGTTCATATTTCTTTCCAAAAATCTCAGTTTACATTGAAGCGTTACGTTCAGTAATGTTTTGTTTCCAAAACATCCAGTGATTTTGCAGAGAGCCACATCAATTTACAGAGATACTCATCATAAATGTTGATGAAAATACAAGTGTTATGCATGGAACTTTAGATAAACTTCTCCTTATGGCTGCAGGGGCAGTATTGAGTAGCTTGGATGAAAGGTGCCCAGAGTAAACTGCCTGCTCCTCAGTCCCAGTTGCTAATGTATGCATATTATTAGTAGTATTGGATAGAAAACACTCTGAAGTTTCTAAAACTGTTTGACTGATGTCTGTGAGTATAACAGAACTCATATGGCAGGCAAAACCCTGAGGAAAAAATCCAACCAGGAAGTGGGAAATTTGAGGTGTGTAGGTTTTAAATTCATTGCCTATCGAATACACAGTGGGATATGGGTCAGTTAGCACTTCCTACGGCTTCCACTAGATGCCACTAGTCTTTAGAACCTTGTCTGATGCTTCTACTTTGAAGTGGGGCCAAAGGAGAGGGGAATGAGTAAGGTCTGCCATGAGCTGACCATGCTCTGACCATGCGCGTTCATGTGAGAGCGAGCTCTGTTCTATCGCATTTCTGAAGACAAAGGAATTCTCCGGTTGGAACATTATTGAAGATTTATGTTAAAAACATCTTAAAGATTGATTCCATATATCGTTTGACATGTTTCTACTGACTGTTACGGAACATTTTGACATTTCGTCTGCTTTTAGTGAACGCGCATCGTGACTTTGGATTTGTTTACCAAACGCGCTAACAAAAGTAGCTATTTGGACATAAATGATGGACATTACCGAACAAAACAAACCTTTAATGTGGAAGTGGGAGTCCTGGGAGTGCATTCCGACAAAGATCAGCAAAGGTAAGTGAGGATCTATAATGCTATTTATGACTTTTGTTGACTCCACAATTTAGCGGGTAACTGTATGGCTTGCTTTTGTGGCTGAACGCTGTTCTCAGATTATTGAATATTGTGCTTTTGCCGTAAAGCTTTTTTGAAATCTGACACAGCGCTTGCATTAAGAACAAGTTTATCTTTAATTCTATGTAAAACATGTATCTTTCATCAAAGTTTATGATGAGTATTTCTGTTATTTGACGTGGCTCTCTAATTTCTCCGGACATTCTGGAGGCATTTCTGAACATGGTGCCAACGTAAACTGAGGTTTTTGGATATAAATATGAATTTTTAGTTTTTCTGTGATTTGGTGGTGACCTAACGTAAACGTTTGGTGTTCTTTCGTCGTAAAGCCTTTTTGAAATCGGACACTGTGGTGGGATTAACAAGAAGTGTGTCTTTAAAATGGTGTGAAATACTTGTATGCTTGAGGAATTTTAATTATCAGATTTCTGTTGTTTGAATTTGGTGCCCTGCACTTTCACTGGCTGTTGTCATATCGATCCCAGTAACGGGATTTCAGCGCTAAGAAGTTTTAATGCAACTGCTGTGTCAGATTTCAAAAGAACTGTACGGAAATAGCACACCATGCAATAATCTGAGTACGGCGCTCAGACAAAAAAACAAGTCATACAGATATCCGCCATGTTGTGGAGTCAACAGAAGTCAGAAATAGCATTATACATTTTCACTTACCTTTGGTAATCTTCATCAGAATGCACTCCAAGGAATCCCAGTTCCACAATAAATGTGTGTTTTGTTCGATAAAGTCCATAATTTATCTCCTTATGGATAGGGGGCAGCATTTTCATTTTTCGATGAAAAGTGTACCCAGAGTAAACGGCCTGCTACTTGGATAGGCAAAGAGTTGAAAAACTACAAACCTCAGATTTCCCACTTCCTGGTTGGATTTTTTCTCAGGTTTTCTGCGTGTCATATGAGTTCTGTTATACTCACAGACATCATTCAAACAGTTTTAGAAACTTCAGAGTGTTTTCTATCCAAATATACAAATAAAATACATCTCTTACTCTTGTCAATAGGGGGGCGCTGTTTTCACTTTGGAAAAAATCGTGCCCAAATTAAACTGCCTGGTACTCTATTCTAGATCGTACAATATGCATATTATTATTACTATTGGATAGAAAACACTCAAGTTTCTAAAACTGTTTGAATTATATATGTGAGTAAAACAGAACTCATTTTGCAGCAAACGTCCAGACAGGAAGTGAAAAATCTGAAAACGAGGCTCTGTTTCAGGGCCTGCCTATTCAACCGGCTTTTATTTATCGATATGCATGCACTTCATACGACTTCCACTAGATGTCAACAGGCAGTGGAAGGTGGAATGGGGTGTCTAGCTTGATCTGAGGTCGAATAAGAGCTCTTGGAATGACGTGTCCAGAATTTCCTTTGTCTACCAAGGAAGCACCTCCATATTGTCTTATGATAAGCGTTAGGTATACACGGCTAATATCTCCGGCTCTGATTTTATTTGATGCATGTGATAATAACATCGTAGAGCAGGTTTTTTTCAACCGAGTTCTATCAGTTTATTCAACGTTTATTTGGACTTTTGGAGTTTTCCGTTCTTTGCGTCGAGAGAAACTGGGAACGTCATCAACATTGGCTAGCATTGTGGCACAAATTCGACATGAGAAAAGGACATTCTAAAACCAAACAACGATTTATTCTCGACCTAGGACTGCTTGTACAAGATTCTGATGGAAGCTCAACAAAAGTAAGAAATATTTATGATGTTTGTTTATGATTTCGTATTTCTGTGGAAAATGTTATTCCTATTCTCTGCCGTTTTGGCGGGTGCTGTCTCGCAATAACGCAAGCTGTTTGTTATGGTAAAGTTATTTTTAAAAATCGAACACGGCGGTTGCATTAAGAACCAGTGTATCTTTCATTTGCCATACAACAAGTATTTTTATGTAAAGTTTATGATGAGTTCTTTGGTCAGATTAGGTGAGTGTCCAAAATATCTCCGGACATTCTGGTGAATCGATGCTACATATTCACAATGTATAACCACGGTTTGCAGCTCTAAATATGCACATTTTCAAACAAAACATAAGTGTATTGTATAACCTGATGTTATAAGACTGTCATCTGATGAAGTTGGTCAAGGTTAGTGATTAATTTTATATCTTTTGCTGGTTTTTGCGAATGCTATCTATTCGGTGAAAAATGCAGTTGTGTGTTTGGCTATTGTGGTAAGCTAATATAATGCTATATTGTGTTTTCGCTGTAAAACACTTAAAAAATCTGAAATATTGGCTGGATTCACAAGATATTTATCTTTGATTTGCTGTACACCATGTATTTTTCATAAATGTTTTATGATGAGTATTTAGGTATTTCACGTTGCTCTCTGTAATTATTCTGGCTGCTTTGGTGATATTTTTGATGGTAGCTGCAATTTAAAACTATTATTTATACCTCAAATATGCACATTTTCGAACAAAACATAAATTTACGTATAACATGTTATAAGACTGTCATCCAATGAAGTTGTTTATTGGTTAGTGACTAATTATTTCTTTATTTGGTCGGTTTTGTGATAGCTACCTATGCGGTAGAAACATGGTGAAAATATGCGGTTGAGTCTTTGGCTATTGTGGTTAGCTAATAGAAATACATAGTGTTTTCGCTGTAAAACATTTAACCTGTCTAGGATCAGCGTGGCGCTAGCGGCACACCCCCCCCCCCCACTGAAAAACCAGTGCCGCGAAATTCAAAAAAAATATTTTTTTAAAATATTTAACTTTCACACATTAAAGTCCAATACAGCTAATGAAAGACACAGATCTTGTGAATCCAGTCAACATTTCCGATTTTTAAAATGTTTTACAGGGAAGACACAATATGTAAAGATGTACATCTATTACCTAAAAACACATTAGCATAATCCACCATCTTTTATTTGTCCACCAACACCAGTAGCCATCACCAATTCGGCTAAACTAAGATATTTATAGCCCCTAACCAACAAAAAAACTCATTAGATGACAGTCTGATAACATATTTATGGTATGGGATAGGTTTTGTTAGAAAAAAGTGCATATTTCAGGTATATGGCATAGTTTACAATTGCACCCACCGTCACAAATGGACTAGAATAATTACAATGAGCAACGTGTTTACCTAACTACTAATCATCAAACATTTCGTAAAAATACACAGCATACACGAATCGAAAGACACAGATCCTGTGAATACAGACAATATTTCAGATTTTCTAAGTGTCTTACAGCGAAAACACAATAAATCGTTATATTAGCTTAGCACATAGCAATTAGCAGCCCAGCATTGATTCTAGCCAAAGTGAGCGATAAAAGTCAACATCGCCAAAAGATATTAATTTTTTCACTAACCTTCTCAGAATTCTTCCGATGACACTCCTGTAACATCACATTACAACATGCATATACAGTTTGATCGAAAATGTTTATATTTAGCCACCAAAATCATGGTTAGACAATGTGAAATGTAGACAAGCTGGTAAAGAAAAAGTCCTTGCGCCACTTAGACAGTGATCTACTCTTATACATAAATACTCATAAACGTGACTAAAAAATATAGGGTGGACAGGGATTGATAGACAATTTAATTCTTAATACAATTGCGTTATTACATTTTTTAATTTATCCTTACTTTTCAATACAGTTTGCGCCAAGCGAAGCTACGTCAAAAAACATGGCGTCCTAAGCCACTAAAATGTTTCGACAGAAACACGATTTATCATAATAAAAATGTCCTACCTTGAGCTGTTCTTCCATCAGTATCTTGGGCAAAGGATCCTTTCTTGGGAGAAATCGTCTTTTGGTGGAAAGCTGTCCTCTTGCCATGTGGAAATGTCAACTGCGTTCGGGATGAACTGAAAAGCATGCCCAACTTTTCACATCGTTGCAAAAATAAATGTCCCAAAATCGCACTAAACGGATATAAATTGCTATAAAACGCTTTAAATTAACTACCTTATGATGTTTTTAACTCCCATAACGAGTAGAAACATGACCCGAGTAATATTACCCCCTTCACTAATGCTTGGAAAAGGTGCGGGCCGGTGTCCTCTAGGCGCATGACGCAGCTCCAAAAGAATGACTAGCTTCAGGGTTTTTTCATTTGTGGGGCCTGTGAACGCGCAATCGACCCCATTGGAATCGTCATCACGTAAAGGCATCCAGGGGAAGACGTAAGAAGTGTCCGTATAGTCATAGCAACGACAGTGCCCTTTTAACTGACTTCAGAAGAGTGGCCAACATTTCTCAAATCTGACTCCATGTCAGGGAAATTGCTGTAGAATGGGCTCTGTTCCACTTAGAGACAAAATTTCAACTCCTATAGAAACTATAGACTGTTTTCTATCCAATAATAATAATAATATGCATATTGTACGATCAAGGATTTTGTGGGAAGCCGTTTCAAAAATTAGCCAAATTAGCATAAATAGTCTAAACAGCGCCCCCATCCCCAACAGGTTAAAAAATCGGAAATGATGGCTGGATTCACAAGATGTTTATCTTTCATTTGCTGTATTGGACTTGTGATTTCATGATATTTATATGCTATTATTTACCTGTGGCGCTATGCTAGGCTATGCTAGTCAGCTTTTACTGATGAGGATGCTCTCGGATCCGGGATGGGTGTTAAGTAAAGGTTAACTTCTGGGCCTGAGTAGCAGGTTTCCTGAGTAGCAAGTTTCCTTTGGGCGCCTTATTCATTCAAGCTACCCAATATTGCCCCCAAGCCATAAGAAGTTAAACAGGTCCACATTCACAAGGCCGCAGGGCCAGACGGATTACCAGGACGTGTACTCCAAGCATGGCCTGACCAACTGGCAAGTGTCTTCACTGATTTTCAACATGTCCCTGTCGGAGTCTGTAATACCAACATATTTCAAGCAGACCACCATAGTCCCTGTGCCCAAGAACACTAAGGTAACCTGCCTAAATGACCGCCGACCCGTAGCACTCATGTCTGTAGCCATGAAGTGCTTTGAAATGCTTGTAATGGCTCACATCAACACCATTAATCCAGAAACCCTAGACCGACTCAATTTGCATACCGTCCCAACAGATCTACAGATGATGCAATCTCTATTGCACTCAACACTGTCCTTTCCCACCTGGTCAAAAGGAACACCTATGTGAGAATGCTATTCATTGACTACAGCTCAGCGTTCAACACCATAGTGCCCTCAAAACCCATCACTAAGCTAAGGACCCTGGGACTAAACTCCTCCATCTGCAACTGGATCCTGGACTTCCTGATGGGCCGTCCCAGGGTGGTAAGGGTACCTGCACCTGTACATAGCCCATCTATAATTTAGCCCAAACAACTACCTCTTTACCTACTGTATTTATTTATTTTGCTCCTTTGCACCCCATTATTTCTATCTCTACTTTGCACCTTCTTCCACTGCAAACCAACCATTCCAGTGTTTTTTTACTTGCTATATTTTATTTACTTCGCTACCATGACCTTTTATATTTTATTTATTTACATATATATTTTGTTTGCCTTCACCTCCCTTATCTCACCTCACTTGCTCATATTGTATATAGACTTATTTTTCACTGTATTATTGACTGTATGTTTGTTTTACTCCATGTGTAACTATGTGTTGTTGTATGTGTCGAACTGCTTTGCTTTATCTTGGCCAGGTCGCAATTGTAAATGAGAACGTGTTCTCAATTTGCCTACCTGGTTAAATAAAGGTGAAATAAAAAAACAATAAAAAAAAGGGTAGAGAACAACATATTCGTCATGCTTATCCTCAACACGTGGCCCCTCAGGAGTGTGCTCAGTCCCCTCCTGTATTCCCTGTTCACTCATGACTGTATGGCCAGGCACGACTCCAACATCATCATCAAGTTTGCAGATGACACAACACCGACAATGATGAGAGCCTACAGGGAGTGCAAGGACAACAACCTCTCCCTCAACGTGATCAAGACAAAGGAGATGATTGTGGACTACAGGAAAAGGAGGCGTGAGCACGTCCCCATTCTCATCATTGGGGCTGTAGTGGAACAGGTTGAGAGCTTCAAGTTCCTTGGTGTCAACATCACAAACAAACTATCATGGTCCAAACACACTAAGGCAGTCATGAAGAAGGCACAACAAAGCCTATTCCCCCTCAGGAGACTGAAAATATTTGGAATGGGTCCTCAGATTCTCAAAAGGTTCTACAGCTGCACTTTGGAGAACGTCCTGACTGGTTGCATTACTGCCTGGTATGGCAACTGTTCGGCCTCCGACCGCAAGGCACTACAGAGGGTCGTGCGTACAGCCCAGTACATCACTGGGGCCAAGTTTCCTGCCATCAAGGACCTCTATATCAGTCGGTGTCAGAGGAAGGCCCTAAAAATTGTCAAAGACTCCAGCCACCCTAGTCATAGACTGTTCTCTCTGCTAACATATAGCAAGCGGTACCGGGGAACCAAGTCGAGGTCCAAAAGTATTCTTAACAGCTTTTACCCCCAAGCCATAAGACTCCTGAACATCTAATCCTGGGCTACACAGACCCCACTTTTACGCTGCTGCTACTCTCTGTTTATAATCTATGCATAGTCAATTTAACTCTACCTACATGTACATATTACCTTTATTACCTCAACTAACCAGTGCCCCAGCACATTGACTCTGTACCGGTACCCCCTGTATATAGCCTCACTTGTTGTTTTACTGCTGCTGTTTAATTATTTGTTACTTATATTTTAAATGTTTTACTTATCTATTTTTTACTTAACACATTTTTTTCTTAACTTCTTAAATCACTGTTGTTAAAGGGCTTGTAAGTAAGCATTTTACTGTAAGGTCTACTTCTGTTGTATTCGGCGCATGTGACAAATACAATTTGATTTGATAGGATAAAAAGTACTCATTCAAGGTTTTAAAGGAGTCAGATTGTGCATAAAGCTTTCCAACACTTTTTTTCCTCTTACTGTAGCTGACAAAAAAGTGACAAAATGTCTCATTAATAAGTGTCAGGGTAGTTTGAGGTGGTTGGAGCCTTTACAACCCACTACGTCTATGCTGAGCCAGTAGCCGCCAACATAGAGGTTCAGCCAGCTGGACAATGTAGCAGGCTTTCCGTCTATCTGCCATCTCATCTCCAACACCTAATAAATGCATTGAGAATTATTGCAATGAGGTAACAATTAGTCCAATTAAAATAGACAAAACATCTTTGTGTGTTATAATTTGCTAAATATGCTTTTTGACGAGCAGAATTGGACACGTATTGCAGACAATGGTGGCTGAAGGCAAATCATAAATAGGCTGTTTTTAAGCATACAACAAAGTGGCTGGGATTTATTTATTGTCTTTGATCTTCACTGGAAAGTGAGCCAATTGTAGCAGATAGGACTTTTCTGAATTTGTAGTGATCATTGACTATCAAACAAAAAATAATAAGTTAAATAATAATTTAATTGACAGCTTCTCTTTTTAACACTAGAACCGCTAAAGCAGTCATTTTGACCGCTTATGAATGTATTTTACTACACTGACTTTTTACGTCGTGAATAAACAAGTATATACACTGCTCAAAAAAATAAAGGGAACACTTAAACAAAACAATGTAACTCCAAGTCAATCACACTTCTGTGAAATCAAACTGTCCACTTAGGAAGCAACACTGATTGACAATAAATGTCACATGCTGTTGTGCAAATGGAATAGACAAAAGGTGGAAATTATATGCAATTAGCAAGACACCCCCCAATAAAGGACTGGTTCTGCAGGTGGTGACCACAGACAACTTCTCAGTTCCTATTCTTCCTGGCTGATGTTTTGGTCACTTTTGAATGCTGGCGGTGCTTTCACTCTAGTGGTAGCATGAGACGGAGTCTACAACCCACACAAGTGGCTCAGGTAGTGCAGCCCATCCAGGATGGCACATCAATGCGAGCTGTGGCAAGAAGGTTTGCTGTGTCTGTCAGCGTAGTGTCCAGAGCATGGAGGCGCTACCAAGAGACAGGCCAGTACATCAGGAGACGTGGAGGAGGCCGTAGGAGGGCAACAACCCAGCAGCAGGACCGCTACCTCCGCCTTTGTGCAAGGAGGTGCACTGCCAGAGCCCTGCAAAATGACCTCCAGCAGGCCACAAATGTACATTGTGTTGTTTAAGTGTTCCCTTTATTTTTTTGAGCAGTGTATAATACACTGCCGTTGTCAGAACCTTAATATAACAAACAGAACTTGAGTTATAACCAGTTTTAGGAGGGCATGTCATAACTTAAATGGATTTCCCCCATTGTCCCTCCTTTTCCTACTGTAGGTGTCACGTTCCTGACCTATTTTTATGTTATTTTGATTATGTTTAGTTGGTCAGGGCGTGAGTTGGGGTGGGCATTGTATGTTGTGTGTGTTTGGTTAGTCCATGGGTGTTGTATGTGTATGGGATAGTGTTTGTTAGGTTGTCTAGTTATGTCTATGGCTGCCTAGATTGGGTCTCAATCAGAGACAGCTGTCATTCATTTGTCTCTGATTGGGAGCCAGATTTAAGGTAGCCATAGGCAGTAGGCTTTTGTGGGTGTTTGTTCCTGTGTCCTCACAGGACAGTTGAAGGTTAGTCTCATTTTGTTGTTTTGTAGTTTTGTAGTGTCTTGTTTGCTGTTTTTATTAAAAGATGGCTTATTTCCCTCAATCCGCATCTTGGTCCTATCCATGCTCCTCCTCGTTTGAGGAGGAGAACAACATTGACTGCCTTTACAGAAACACCCACCACAACAGGACCAAGCGGATTGAGGAGAGAGAAAAAGAACTAAGGCACTGGACACAGGAGGAATGGTCTTGGGAGATCATGGACGGAAAAGGACCCTGGGGAAGGGTTGGAGAGAATCGCCGCTCTCGGGAGGTGAAGAAGGCAGCCACAGCCCAGGAGCGGTGGATTGAGGAGGCAGCACGTATGAGAGGCTGGAAGCCCGAGAGGCTCACCTAAGAATTTCTTGGGGGGAGGCTAAAGGGGAGTGTGGCGAAGCCGGGTTGGATACCTGAGCCAACTCCCTGGGCTTGCCGTGGAGTAAGAGGGCGTCGTACTGGTCAGACACCGTGTTATGCGGTAAAGCGCACGGTGTCCCCAGTACGCGGGCTATTCCACCTTGCCGCACTGGGAGGGCTAGGTTGGGCATCGAGCCGAGTGCCATGAAGCCGGCCCAACGTATCTGGTCTCCAGTACGTCTCCTCGGGCCGGCGTACATGGCACCAGCCTTACAGGTGGTGTCCCCGGTTCGCCTGCATAGGCCAGTGCGGGCTATTCCATCTCGCCGCACTGGCAGGGCTACGGGGACCATTCAACCTGGTAGGGTTGGGGAGGCTCGGTGCTCAAGAGCACGTGTCCTCCTTCACGGTCCGGTATATCCGGCGCCACCTTCCCACCCCAGCTCAGTACCACCAGTGCCTACACCACGCACCAGGCTTCCAGTGCATCTCCAGAGCCCTGTTCCTCTTCCACGCACTCTCCCTATGGTGCGGGTCTCCAGCCCGGTGCCTCCAGTTCCGGTACCACGCACCAGGCCTGGAGTGCGCCACGAGAGTCCAGTGTGCCCAGTTCCTGTTCCCCGCACTCGCCCTGAGGTGCGTGCCCACGGCCCGGTGCCTCCAGTTCCGGTACCACGCACCAGGCCTATAGTGCGTCTCAGCCGGCCAGAGTCTGCCGTCTGCCGTCCGGCCAGGACCTGCCGGAGTCCCTCCGGCCAGGACCTGCCGGAGTCCCTCCGGCCAGGACCTGCCGGAGTCCCTCCGGCCAGGACCTGCCGGAGTCCCTCCGGCCAGGACCTGCCGGAGTCCCTCCGGCCAGGACCTGCCGGAGTCCCTCCGGCCAGGACCTGCCGGAGTCCCTCCGGCCAGGACCTGCCGGAGTCCCTCGGCCAGGACCTGCTGCCCCTTGTCCCGGTGCTGCCCCTTGTCCCGGTGCTGCCCCTTGTCCCGGTGCTGCCCCTTGTCCCGGTGCTGCCCCTTGTCCCGGTGCTGCCCCTTGTCCCGGTGCTGCCCCTTGTCCCGGTGCTGCCCCTTGTCCCGATGCTGCCCATTCAGTTAGGTGGGTTTAGTTGGAGGGTGGTCATTGGGTGGGGGATACGGAAGCGGGGAGTGACTATGGTGGTGTGGGGACAGCGTCCAGAGCCGGAGCCACCACCGTGGACAGATGCCCACCCAGACCCTCCCCTAGACTTTTGGTGGTGCGTTCGGAGTACGCACCTTGAGGGGGGGGTTATGTCACGTTCCTGACCTATTTTTATGTTATTTTGATTATGTTTAGTTGGTCAGGGCGTGAGTTGGGGTGGGCATTGTATGTTGTGTGTGTTTGGTTAGTCCATGGGTGTTGTATGTGTATGGGATAGTGTTTGTTAGGTTGTCTAGTTATGTCTATGGCTGCCTAGATTGGGTCTCAATCAGAGACAGCTGTCATTCATTTGTCTCTGATTGGGAGCCAGATTTAAGGTAGCCATAGGCAGTAGGCTTTTGTGGGTGTTTGTTCCTGTGTCCTCACAGGACAGTTGAAGGTTAGTCTCATTTTGTTGTTTTGTAGTTTTGTAGTGTCTTGTTTCCCTCAATCCGCATCTTGGTCCTATCCATGCTCCTCCTCGTTTGAGGAGGAGAACAACATTGACTGCCTTTACAGTAGGGCCTGGTCCGCTCATTCTCCCCACATTGCAAGGTGCAGTGTCCAGTTGATAATCACCCCGATAATTGCCTCGAAAGTGAATCTAAACTATACCGAAATAAATTTCACACAAATAATAGATTAAATAAATTAAGTAAAATATGATGGGGGAGAATGGGTGAATTGATGAAAGAGTGGAAGCAGATAATGCATCATTATGTAATCACCAATTGTGCATGAAGAACAGGGAGTGCCATTCTATTGTGTTGGTATATTCTAATCTCAAAATGATATGTACCCTATATCAGTCCATCAAATCCAATAAGTTTATATGTCTACTCTGGCCTCCTGTAGTACACAGTGAGTACATGATTTCAAATGACCAGAAGACCAGGACGAATTAATGAACATGTTGTGTTAGAGCTGCTACAAGATCTGAATGAAAAAAAATAATAATTAATTATTACATCTCTGTTGATTATTCTTCTAAATCTGAGCCTCAGCCTGAACTGAGAATGTTGCTGACCATGGATGCGTCTCTGGCAGGTAAAAAAAAAAATACACACAGTACCAGTCAAAAGTATCAATCAAAACACACCTACTCAGTCAAGGGTTTTTCTTTATTTTACTATTTTCTACATTGTATAATAATAGTGAAGAAATCAAAACTATGAAAGAACACATTTGGAATCATGTAGTAACCAAAAAAGTGTTAAAGTCAAACTCTCACTGTCAATTGTGTTTATATTCAGCAAACTTAACATTTTTTATTTTATTTTTATTTCACCTTTATTTAATCAGGTAGGCTAGTTGAGAACAAGTTCTCATTTGCAACTGCGACCTGGCCAAGATAAAGCATAGCAATTCGACACATACAACAACACAGAGTTACATGGAATAAACAAAACATACAGTCAATAATACAGTAGAACAAAGAAAACAAAAAGCTTACATACAGTGAGTGCAAATTATGTAAGATATGGGAATTAAGGCAATAAATAGGCCATGGTGGCGAAGTAATTACAATATAGCTATTAAACACTAGAATGGTAGATGTGCAGAAGATGAATGTGCAAGTAGAGATACTGGGGTGCAAAGGAGCAAGATAATAAATTAATACAGTATGGGGATGAGGTAGGTTGATAGATGGGCAGTTTACAGATGGGCTATGTACAGGTGCAGTGATCTGTGAGCTGCTCTGACAGCTGGTGCTTAAAGCTAGTGAGTGAGATATGAGTCTCCAGCTTCAGAGATTTTTGTAGTTCGTTCCAGTCACTGACAGCAGAGAACTGGAAGGAAAAACGATCAAATGAGGAATTGGCTTTGAGATATACCTGCTGGAGCGCGTGCTACGAGTGGGTGCTGCTATGGTGACCAGTGAGCTGAGATAAGGTGGGGCTTTACCTAGCAGAGTCTTGTAGATAACCTGTAGCCAGTGGGTTTGGCGACGAGTATGAAGCGCGGGCCAAACAACGAGAGCGTACAGGTCGCAATGGTGGGTAGTGTATGGGGCTTTGGTGACAAAACGGATGGCACTGTGATAAACTGCATCCAGTTTGTTGAGTAGAGTTTTGGAGGCTATTTTATAGATGACATCACCGAAGTCGAGGATCGGTAGGATGGTCAGTTTTACGAGGGTATGTTTGGCAGCATGAGTGAAGGATGCTTAGTTGCGATATAGGAAGCCGATTCTAGATTTACTTTTGGATTGTAGATGCTTAATGTGAGTCTGGATGAGTCGAAAGCCTTGTCCAGTTCGATAAATACGGCTGCACAGTAATGTCTTTTATCGATGGCGGTTATGATGTCGTTTAGGACCTTGAGCATGGCTGAGGTGCACGCATGACCAGCTCTGAAACCAGATTGCATAGCGGAGAAGGTACGATGGGATTCAAAATGGTCGGTAATCTGTTTGTTAACTTGGCTTTCGAAGACCTTAGAAAGACAGGGTAGGATAGATATAGGTCTGTAGCAGTTTGGGTCTAGAGTGTCACCCCCTTAGAAGAGAAGGATGACCGCGGCAGCTTTCCAATCTTTGGGAATCTCAGACGATACGAAAGAGAGGTTGAACAGGCTAGTAATAGGGGTTGCAACAATTTCTGAAGATCATTTTAGAAAGAAAGGGTCCAGATAGCCCAGCTGATTTGTAGGGGTCCAGATTTTGCAGCTCTTTCAGAACATCAGATATCTGGATTTGGGTGAAGGAGAAATTGTGGGGGCGTTGGCAGGTTGCTGTGGAGGGTGCCGGGCAGTTGACTGGGGTAGGGGGTAGCCAGGTGGAAAGCATGGCCAGCCGTAGAGAAATGCTTATTGAAATTCTCAATTATAGTGGATTTATCGGAGGTGACAGAGTTTCCTAGCCTCAGAGCAGTGGGCAGCTGGGAGGAGGTGCTCTTATTCTCCATGGACTTTACAGTGTCAGAGAACTTTTTTGAGTTAATACTACAGGATGCAGATTTCAGTTTGAAAAAGCTAGCCTTAGCTTTCCTAACTGCCTGTGCATATTTGTTCCTAGCTTCCCTTAAAAGTTGCATATCACGGGCGCTATTCGATGCTAATGCAGAACGCCACAGGATGTTTTTGTGCTGGTCAGACAGGTCTGGAGTGAACCAAGGACTATATCTATTCCTAGTTCAATTTTTTTGAATGGGGTATGCTCATTTAAGATGGTGAGGAAGGCACTTTTAAAGAATAGCCAGGCATCATCTACTGACGGGATGAGGTCAATGTCATTCCAGGATACCCCGGCCAGGTCGATTAGAAAGGCCTGCTCGCAGAAGTGTTTTAAGGAGCGTTTGACAGTGATGAGGTTTGTTCGCAGACCCATTACGGATGCAGGCAATGAGGCAGTGATCGCTGATATCTTGATTTAACTTCTTGATGATAGGGTGCAGAATTTTCACTTAGGGAAAAATAGCGTGCGCAATTTCAACTTCGTGCTACTCATCCCCAGAATATAAGATATGCATATAATTAGTAGATTTGGATAGAAACCACTCTGAAGTTTCTAAAACTGTTTGAATCATATCTTTAAGTATAACAGAACTTATATAGCAGTCAAAACCCTGAGGACTAACTTTTTTATTGTTAAGTTACTCTATGTTCAATGGATTGTTTTGGGCAAACCAGAATTCTAATCAGTAAATGCGCAGTTTCTACTGCTTCCACTGGATGTCGCCATTGTATGGAAAATGGTTAAGGTTTTTTCTTAGTGAGGTGAACAAGATATTGACCCGGAAGTAGAGGGACGTCGTTTGTTTATGTTTGAGATTTGGGCAAGACGTGAAATGTTCCGTGAGTTTGTTGATATCCTGTATTGAAAACAGATTGACCTGTCTTCAATTTGATCGATTATTAACGTTTACAAATACCTTAATCTGTATTACAAAAGTACTTTGAAATGTTTTGGCAAAGTTTAGAGGTAATTTTATTTAGATATTGTCGTGATTTTGTTCAAATTGAACGCTGTTTTTCCTGGTACAACGGCGCCAAATAAATGGACAATTTGGATAAATATGGATGGAATTAATCGAACAAAAGGACCATTTGTGATGTTTATGGGACATATTGGAGTGCCAACAAAAGAATCTCGTCAAAGGTAATGCATGTTTTATATTTTATATTAGCGTTTTGAGTAGCGCTAGCATGGTTGAAATAGGCTACACTCTCTTGTTTACATTGGGCTATCATCAGATAATAGCATCTTATGCTTTCGCCGAAAAGCCTTTTTGAAATCTGACATGTTGGCTGGATTCACAACGAGTGTAGCTTTAATTTGATATCTTATATGTGTGATTTAATCAAGTTTAATTTTATATAATTTTTTTGAATTTGGCGCTCTACATTTTGACATGGCTGTTGGGACGCAAGCGTCCCATCTATCCCAGAGAGGTTAAAACAGCAGAGGTGTATTTGGAGGGTGAGTTAGTTAGGATGACATCTATGAAGGTGCCCGTGTTTACGGATTTGAAGTTGTACCTGGTAGGTTCATTGATAATTTGTGTGAGATTGAGGGCATCAAGCTTAGATTGTAGGATGGCCGTGGTGTTAAGCATGTCCCAGTTTAGGTCGCCTAGTAGCACGAGCTCAGAAGATAGATGGGGGCAATCAATTCACATATGGTATCGAGGGCACAGCTGGGGGAAGAGGGAGGTCTATAGCAAGCGGCAACAGTGAGAGACTTGTTTCTGGAAAGGTGAATTTTTAGAAGTAGAAGCTCAAATTGTTTGGGTACAGACTTGGATAGTAATACAGAACTCTGCAGGCTATCTTTGCAGTAGATTGCAACACCGCCCCCTTTGGCAGTTCTATCTTGGCGGAAAATGTTATAGTTAGCGATGGAGATTTCAGGGTTTAGGTGGTTTTCCTAAACCAGAATTCAGACACGGCTAAGACATCCGGGTTGGCAGAGTGTGCTTAAGCAGTGAATAAAACAGACTTAGTGAGTAGGCTTCTAATGTTAACATACATGAAACCAAGGCTTTTACGGTTACAGAAGTCAAGATGTGTATGTATTTGTACGAACATAACAAAATTCAACAACTGAGACATAAACTGAACAAGTTCTACAGACATGTGACTAACATAAGTTGAATAATGTGTCCCTTAACAAGGGGAAGGTCAAAATCAAAAGTAACAGTCAGTATCTGGTGTGGCCACCAGTTGCATTAAGTACTGCAGTGCATCTCCTCCTCATGGACTGCAACAGATTTGCCAGTTCTTGCTGTGAGATGTTACATCCACTCTTCCACCAAGGAACCTGCAAGTTCCCGGACATTTCTGGGGGGAATGGCCCTAGCTCTCACCCTCCGATCCACAGGTCCCAGACGTGCTCAATGAGATTGAGATCCGGGTTCTTCGCTGGCCATGGCAGATCACTGACATTCCTGTCTTGCAGGAGGAATGCACAGAACGAGTAGTATGGCTGGTGGCATTGTCATGCTGGAGGGTCAAGTCTGGATGAGCCTGCAGGAAAGGTACCACATGAGGGAGGAGGATGTCTTCCCTATAACACACAGCGTTGAGATTGCCTGCAATAACAACACGCTCAGTCCGATGATGCTGTTACACACCATGACGGACCCTCCACCTCCAAATTGATTCCGCTCCACAGTACAGGCCTCGTTGTAACGCTCAATCCTTCGATGATAAACGTGAATCCGACCATCACCTCTAGTGAGGCAAAAATGTAACTCGTCAGAGAAGAGCACTTTTTGCCAGTCCTGTTTGGTCCAGCGAGGTTGGGTTTGTGCCCATAGGCAACGCTGTTGCCGGTCACGGTTGGTTAGGACCTGCCTTACAACAGGCCTACAAACCCTCAGTCCAGCCTCTCTCAGCATATTGCGGACAGTCTGAGCACTGATGGAGGGATTGTGCGTTCCTGGTGTAACTCGGGCAGTTGTTGCCATCCTGTATCTGTCCCGCAGGTGTGATGTTTGGATGTACCGATCCTGTGCAGGTGTTGTTACACGTGGTCTGCCACTGCGAGGATGATCAGCTGTCCGTCCTGTCTCCCTGTAGCGCTGTCTTAGGCGTCTCACAGTACGGACATTGTAATGTATTGCCCTGGCCACATCTGCAGTCCTCATGCCTCCTTGCAGCATGCCTAAGGCACGTTCACGCAAATGAGCAGGGACCCTGGGCATTTTCTTTTCTTGTTTTTCAGAGTCAGTATAAAGGCTTCTTTAGTGTCCTAAGATTTCATAACTGTGACCTTAATTGCCTACTGTCTATAAGCTGTTAGTGTCTTAACGACCGTTCCACAGGTGCATGTTCATTAATTGTTTATGGTTCATTGAACAAGCATGGGAAACAGTGTTTAAACCCTTTACAATTAAGATCTTTGAAGTTATTTGGATTTTTACAAAGTATCTTTGAAAGACAGGATCCTGAAAAAGGGACGTTTATATTTTATATTCTGGCAGCCACCCTTTGCCTTTGACAGCTTTTCGCACTCTTGGCATTCTCTCAACCAGATCATGAGGTAGTCACCTGGAATACTTTTCCAACAGTCTTGAAGGAGTTCGCACATATGCTGAGCACTTGTTGGCTGCTTTTCCTTCACTCTGCAGTCCAACTCATCCCAAACCATCTCAATTTGGTTGAGGAGTGTGATTGTAGAGGCCAGGTCATCTGATGCAGCACTCCATCACTCTCCTTCTTGGTGAAATAGCCCTTACACAGCCTGGAGGTGTGTATTGGGTCATTGTCCAGTTGAAAAACAAATTTTAGTCCCACTAAGAGCAAACCAGATGGGATGGCATATCGCTGCAGAATGCTGTGGTAGCCATGCTGGTTAAGTGTGCCTTGAATTCTAAATAAATCACTGACAGTGTGACCAGCACAGCACCACCACACCTCCTTTTCCATGCTACACGGTGTGAACCACACATGCAGAGATCATCCATTCACCTACTCTGCATCTCACAAAGACACGGCGGTTTGAACCAAAAATCTAAAATTTGGACTCAGACCAAAGGACAGATTTCCACCGGTCTAATGTCCATTGCACATGTTTCTTGGCCCAAGCAAGTCACTTCTTATTGGTGCCAATTTTAGTAGTGGTTTCTTTGCAGGCAGAGGTCGGTAATCCAGAGTAGAGGCCAAGATACAGAAAGGCAGGCAGGCTCAGGGTCATGTCAGGCAGAGGTCAGTAATCCAGAGTAGAGGCCAAGATACAGAAAGGCAGGCAGGCTCAGGGTCATGTCAGGCAGAGGTCGGTAATCCAGAGTAGAGGCCAAGATACAGAAAGGCAGGCAGGCTCAGGGTCAGGCAGAGGTCAATAATCCAGAGGTGGGACAATGGTACAGGACAGCAGGCAGGCTCAGGGACAGGCAGAGTGGTCAGGCAGGCGGGCGGGTACAGGGTCAGGACAGGCCAGGGTCAAAAACCAGGAGGACGAGAATAGAGAAACTGGAAACTACAGGAGCTGAGACACAAAACGCTGGTAGGCTTGAACAAACAAGACGAAATGGCAACAGACAGACAGAAAACACAGGTGTAAATGCACAGGGGATATAGTAGAAGATGGGCGACACCTGGAGGGGGGACCCTCAAGGCCTTGCTGTTCTAGTATTGAATGGTCAATATTGGGTTTGACTGACTTGAGTGGTCAAATAGTTCATTGAGTGTCACCATTCTGTCACACACCAAATATTTTAAGTGATGATTGGGCACTTTGATTGTTCTTTTTATTCTCTAAATCTATGTTGTGTCATTCTTGCAACCCTGCTACACTACAGACATCGGGCCTCCAACACTGCCATCAGCCATTGAGGGAAGGCTTTATTTGACATCAATGAAAGCTGCTTTACTGCTCGCGTTGCGTCGTGTCCAATGGCGACGTGAATTGCAGAGGTTAAATCCTTGATGGCTGACGCGTGCCTTCATTCTATCCTGGGAATTCAAATAATAAGGTATACAGTTGATTTAGGTTGGTATCTGTGTAGCTGGTAGAACGTCACATTGAAGGCACATTGGCGCCGTGGTGTAGCGGAAGTTTAATTTCCACCAGTTGAATTGTAGTCCCCTAGCAATCCCACAACTGGGATTATTTTGAGGCAAGGCCAGGAGCCTTAAAAGGGAAAAGAGGCGGAGAGAGGGAGAGGCTACAGTCATGGCCATTCTGAACCTAGCAGTTGGTCGATTTGATTTGGTCTTGCCACATGGTTTCCCATTCCAAAACAATGTTTCCATGGCAGTTGAGGGCTCCTCTGTTGACATGAGATGGATAAAACACAATGAGTAGGAGGTGTACTGCACATACTGTCACAACATGACACAGTTTATTTTTGTGAATCTAAAGCTTTGTGTATCAAGCCTAAACTTTAGTTTGCCTTATTGTCATACTTTATTTCTCAGTTGTATCAATAGTGGTGACGTATAAAGAAGGAGAAAAACCCTTGAGAACTTTCAAGTGAGACTAATGGAGAAATTCCTGGGAGATGTTTAGACGTTCTAAACAAATGCTCCTCCGCTCTCTCCACTGGCTTCCAGTTGAAGCTCGCATCCGCTACAAGACCATGGTGCTTGCCTACGGAGCTGTGAGGGCAACGGCACCTCCGTACCTTCAGGCTCTGATCAGGCCCTACACCCAAACAAGGGCACTGCGTTCATCCACCTCTGGCCTGCTCGCCTCCCTACCTCTGAGGAAGTACAGTTCCCGCTCAGCCCAGTCAAAACTGTTCGCTGCTCTGGCACCCCAGTGGTGGAACAAACTCCCTCACGACGCCAGGTCAGCGGAGTCAATCACCACCTTCCGGAGACACCTGAAACCCCACCTCTTTAAGGAATACCTAGGATAGGATAAAGTAATCCTTCTAACCCCCCCCCCCCCCTTAAAAGAGTTAGATGCACTATTGTAAAGTGGTTGTTCCACTGGATATCATAAGGTGAATGCACCAATTTGTAAGTCGCTCTGGATAAGAGCGTCTGCTAAATGACTTAAATGTAAATGTAAATGTAGATGGCAACCCATGGTTGAACTTCAATTTTCTGATCAGATAAATGGTGCATTCCTAACATAACAAACCAATGTCTGTATAGACCGTAACCTAGATAATCTACCATTTTTATCAACAAATGAAATGTTTCAACCCATATACTCAATGACTCTAGCTTCTCTCTTTATCTCACACACACACACACACACACACACACACACACACACACACACACACACACACACACACACACACACACACACACACACACACACACACACACACACACACACACACACGCACAGCAGCAGCAGCAGACCTGTTGGCAGCATTCCGGTCCTTAAAAAAGCAGTGAGCAAAAACTCCTGACTCTGAGAAGTACTGTAAATTGCATAAGATCACTTGAAAATGAAACCTTCATGGGCTGTTTGATTTAAGGAAACTGCTGAATACTCTTTATTCTCTAGGACCCGAGCCTTAAGTCTGGGGGACTGACATTGCAAAGCTGAACACATTGGGAATGTTGATGAGGAGTAAACCTTGTGCACTAAGCAAGGTGCTGTTTCTGTAACAGCTGGAAACACAAACACTAATAGTATTTATTTTTTTGTTTAGCAGATACTGTTATTCAGAGTGACTTACAGTAGTGTACATTTTCATACTTTTTCATACTGGTCCCACATGGGAAACGAAACCACATCCATGGTGTTGCAAGCACCACACTCTACCAACTGAGGCACACGGAATATGAACTATGTTACTTAACTGTAACTTTTAGAGTTACTGTATGTACTAGAGTTATTTACGGATCCACAGGAACCCAAATACCCGAGATTGGACCCGGGGCCCGAGTGGGTCTCGGATCCAAAATTCTAATTTGTCAACAGGGTTGGGTCCTGTTTGGGTCCATTCTTTCCAAGATGGCGTAGCAGTCGGACGTGTGTTTGTCTTGTCTTGTCCCGTCTTGTCCCGCGTAAATAGTCCTCGTATTTTTTGTATACATTTCGTATATATTTTAATTTCACTTTCCATCTTGGAACTGAATATACATTCCCGCAACCCGCCTCACCCAATGTGGTACGGATCTGCTATTTTTTATACTTTAGAACCGTAACCCCAATCAGAAGCTAGCCAGATAACTAGCTACTAGCTAGTAGTCAGTTAGCCACTGCTGCGGTCTTCACCCTTAACTCGGACACCAGCCAGCTTCAGCTCGGGCCAATACCTGCCAGTCTGCAGGCGCGATATCAACCCAGAGAATATAGGACTGCTTTTTCTCTACCACATCACCGGATTCCTGACGCAAGCTCTGGACAATTACACCGGATCATCGTCGCTAGCTAGCTGCAACCAAGTGGCTACTACTGACTAATACCTCTGTCCCGAAACAAGCACCAGTTAGCCTTGAGCTAGCCTCGAGCTAGGCCCATCTGCCGGCTAGCCGAAGAGGCCTACCAGCGAATTTTTGGGGTACAATACCTCTTTTGCCAATTGGACTGGACCCTTTATTGCCGACACGGAGCCCCGCCGATCCATTACGACTGGTCTGCCGACGTAATTGTCCGAGGTGGTTTCAACAGGCTTTTCCATTGCGACGTTTCTGAATACCCATCTGCTAATTATTAGCTGTCTTATCGGCTGCTATCTAAATAAATATACCGGACAATTTTTTTTTTCTTCTTTTTTTCCTGGGTCACTATATCTATTTTGCCAATTGGATCAATCCCCTCTACCACACGGAACCCCACTAATCTACCGACGGAAACGAACGAGGTGACAAAAAACAAAACCAAAAAAAAACAGACCTCCATCCTATGTTATCTTGCTACCGATAGCCAGCTACCCGGCCAGCTGTCTGGATCGCCGTGACCCCAACCAACCTCTACTCACTGGACCCTTATGATCACTCGATTAAGCATGCCTCTCCTTAATGTAAATATGCCTTGTCCATTGCTGTTCTGGTTAGTGTTTATTGGCTTATTTCACTGTAGAGCCTCTAGCCCTGCTCACTATATATCCAACCTCTCAGTTCCACCACCCACATATGCGAAGACATCACCTGGTTTCAATGATGTTTCTAGAGACTATATCTCTCTCATCATCACCCATTACCTAGGTTTACCTCCACTGTATTCACATCCTACCATACCTTTGTCTGTACATTATTCCTTGAAGCTATTTTATCGCCCCCAGAAACTTCCTTTTACTCTCTGTTCTAGACGTTCTAAACGACCAATTCTCATAGCTTTTAGCCGTACCCTTATCCTACTCCTCCTCTGTTCCTCTGGTGATGTAGAGGTGAATCCAGGCCCTGCAGTACCTAGCTCCACTCCTATTCCCCAGGCGCTCTCTTTTGATGACTTCTGTAACCGTAATAGCCTTGGTTTCATGCATGTTAACATTAGAAGCCTCCTCCCTAAGTTTGTTTTGTTCACTGCTTTAGCACACTCTGCCAACCCAGATGTTTTAGCCGTGTCTGAATCCTGGCTTAGGAAGACCACCAAAAATTCTGACATTTTCATCCCTAACTACAAGATTTTCAGACAAGATAGAACGGCCAAAGGGGGTGGTGTTGCAATCTATTGCAAGGATTGCCTGCAGAGTTCTGTTTTACTATCCAGGTCTGTTCCGAAACAATTTGAACTCCTACTTTTAAAAATCCACCTCTCTAAAAACAAGTCTCTCACTGTTGCCGCCTGCTATAGACCACCCTCTGCACCCAGCTGTGCTCTGGACACCATATGTGAACTGATTGCCCCCCATCTATCTTCAGAGCTTGTGCTGCTAGGCGACCTAAATTGGAACATGCTTAACACCCCAGCCATCCTACAATCTAAGCTTGATGCCCTCAATCTCACACAAATTATCAATGAACCTACCAGGTATCACCCCAATTCCGTAAACACGGGTACCCTCATAGACATCATCCTAACCAACCTGCCCTCCAAATACACCTCTGCTGTTTTCAACCAAGATCTCAGTGATCACTGCCTCATTGCCTGTATCCGTAATGGGTCAGCGATCAAACGACCTCCACTCATCACTGTCAAACGCTCCCTGAAACACTTCAGCGAGCAGGCCTTTCTAATCGACCTGGCCGAGGTATCCTGGAAGGATATTGATCTCATCCCGTCAGTAGAGGATGCCTGGATATTTTTTTAAAACGCCTTCCTCACCATCTTGAATAAGCATGCCCCATTCAAGAAATTTAGAACCAGGAACAGATATAGCCCTTGGTTCTCTCCTGACCTGACTGCCCTTAACCAACAGAAAAACATCCTATGGCGTTCTGCACTAGCATCGAACAGCCCCCGTGATATGCAACTTTTCAGGGAAGCTAGAAACCAGTATACACAGGCAGTTAGAAAAGCCAAGGCTAGCTTTTTCAAGCAGAAATTTGCTTCCTGCAACACAAACTCAAAAAAGTTCTGGGACACTGTAAAGTCCATGGAGAATAAGAACACCTCCTCCCAGCTTCCAACTGCACTGAAGATAGGAAATACTGTCACCACCGACAAATCCATTATAATTGAGAATTTCAATAAGCATTTTTCTACGGCTGGCCATGCTTTCCACCTGGCTACCCCTACCCCGGTCAACAGCACTGCCCTCCCCTCTGCTACTCGCCCAAGCCTTACCCATTTCTCTTTCTCCCAAATACAGTCAGCTGATGTTCTGAAAGAGCTGCAAAATCTGGACCCTTACAAATCAGCCGGGCTAGATAATCTGGACCCTTTCTTTCTAAAACTATCTGCTGAAATTGTTGCCACCCCTATTACCAGCCTTTTCAACCTCTCGTTCGTGTCGTCTGAGATTCCCAAAGATTGGAAAGCAGCTGCGGTTATCCCCCTCTTCAAAGGGGGAGACACTCTAGACCCAAACTGCTACAGACCTATATCTATCCTACCCTGCCTTTCTAAGGTCTTCGAAAGCCAAGTCAACAAACAGATTACCGACCATCTCGAATCCCACCATACCTTCTCCGCTATGCAATCTGGTTTCAGAGCTGGTCATGGGTGCACCTCAGCCACGCTCAAGGTCATAAACGATATCTTAACCGCTATCGATAGGAAACAGTACTGTGCAGCCATATTCATTGACCTGGCCAAGGCTTTTGACTCTGTCAATCACCACATCCTCATCGGCAGACTCGACAGCCTTGGTTTCTCTAATGATTGCCTCGCCTGGTTCACCAACTACTTCTCTGATTGAGTTCAGTGTGTCAAATCGGAGGGTCTGTTGTCCGGACCTCTGGCAGTCTCTATGGGGGTGCCACAGGGTTCAATTCTTGGACCGACTCTCTTCTCTGTATACATCAATGATGTCGCTCTTGCTGCTGGTGAGTCTCTGATCCACCTCTACGCAGACGACACTATTCTGTATACTTCTGGCCCTTCTCTTGACACTGTGTTAACAACCCTCCAGGCGAGCTTCAATGCCATACAACTCTCCTTCCGTGGCCTCCAATTGCTCTTAAATACAAGTAAAACTAAATGCATGCTCTTCAACCGATCGCTGCCTGCACCTGCCCGCCTGTCCAGCATCACTACTCTGGACGGCTCTGACTTAGAATATGTGGACAACTACAAATACCTAGGTGTCTGGTTAGAATGTAAACTCTCCTTCCAGACTCACATCAAGCATCTCCAATCCAAAGTTAAATCTAGAATCGGCTTCCTATTCCGCAACAAAGCATCCTTCACTCATGCTGCCAAACATACCCTTGTAAAACTGACCATCCTACCAATCCTCGACTTCGGTGATGTCCTTTACAAAATAGCCTCCAACACCCTACTCAATAAATTGGATGCAGTCTATCACAGTGCCATCCGTTTTGTCACCAAAGCCCCATATACTACCCACCACTGCGACCTGTACGCTCTCGTTGGCTGGCCCTCGTTTCACACTCGTCGCCAAACCCACTGGCTCCAGGTCATCTACAAGACCCTGCTAGGTAAAGTCCCCCCTTATCTCAGCTCGCTGGTCACCATAGCAACGCCCACCCGTAGCACGCGCTCCAGCAGGTATATCTCTCTGGTCACCCCCAAAACCAATTCTTCCTTTGGCCGCCTCTCCTTCCAGTTCTCTGCTGCCAATGACTGGAACGAACTACAAAAACCTCTGAAACTGGAAACACTTATCTCCCTCACTAGCTTTAAGCACCAGCTGTCAGAGCAGCTCATAGATTACTGCATCTGTACATAGCCCATCTATAATTTAGCCCAAACAACTACCTCTTTACCTACTATATTTATTTATTTTGCTCCTTTGCACCCCATTATTTCTATCTCTACTTTGCACCTTCTTCCACTGCAAACCAACCATTCCAGTGTTATTTTTTACTTGCTATATTGTATTTACTTCGCCACCATGGCCTTTTTATATTTTTATTTATTTATATATATATTTTGTTTGCCTTCACCTCCCTTACCTCACCTCACTTGCTCATATTGTATATAGACTTATTTTTCACTGTATTGTTGACTGTATGTTTCTTTTACTCCATGTGTAACTATGTGTTGTTGTATGTGTCGAACTGCTTTGCTTTATCTTGGCCAGGTCGCAATTGTAAATGAGAACGTGTTCTCAATTTGCCTACCTGGTTAAATAAAGGTGAAATAAAAATAAATAAATAAAAAGTCATGGGTCTCGGGTCTATGTAACTACAGTTGATAGACCCGAGTGGACCTGAATGGACATGACCACGGCTCTGCATAGCCTATAAAATATTTATTTTACACTAATGTGAATTTATTGACTTATAGAAGGCCTAGCCAACATATAAAGCCCTACTCGTAGAGCAACTTGGCTGATTAACATATATGTTTATTGTCACTCGGGTCCAATCTGTTCTGGTCTAGACCCAGACTTGTTAGGTTACGGGTTGGCTCTAGGTCAGTTTGTCCTAGGGTCCATTCGTGTTCGGGTCTGATTGTCCTCGGGTCCATTCTGGTCCAACTTTTTGGACCCGAGAAGACTTCTTGTATGTACTCCAGCCTCCTTTGAGACATGGGTTGAGAGAGAATATTAAGGAAGAGATCTATAGCCAAGTTGGTAGATACTGAAGCACTGCTGAGAATGTGTTTTGTAAAAACTCTGTTGGATGCTGACAGGTCACTGCGCTCTGGCTTTGGGAGGTGCCCTTTGCCCCTTTCTGTTGATGCCAATCATCCACTATGATTCACTGCACACTGCAAATGTTCACCATCTTTCTGTGTGCAAGCCAGAGTGGAAGAGAGAGGAGAGGAGAGTAAAATATCAAGAGGCACAAAAAGACAGTGCATAAATGAATGTGTGAGTCCCAGGCATGTAGTGTCTGTCCATATATTGCGTTTTCTCAGCTGTGCAGTTAGGTTGGTGATTGGAGTGTGTGTGTGTGTGTGTGTGTGTGTGCGTGCGCATGTGAGTATGAGTGTGAGAGTGACATGCCTGTGTGTGTTTGTGCGTGTGTGTTTGTGTGTCTGGGCACGTGTGTGTGTGTTTTGATGGTAGCCCACCATCGTTCAGCCTCTCAGTTGTGTCTGACACTTTACCGCAGGCCTGTGGCATATGTTTTCCTAAGAAACAGCTCTCCAGCCAGGTGGGTTGTCTGCACTTTCTATCATCTGCAGCAGTTCCATTGTTCCTTGCTATCTTACTCTAAAACACATTGGCAATGTATTAGCAATTCCACTCACAGACGCCGCTAGTTGTTTCTTTACAGCTGCCACTACTCCAACTCTCAGAACTCACTGTTTTTCTCTATCTATAGTGAGGGGTTTTGTGGATCTAGTCTTTGCTGGACTCAGTGTTACTTTTACTGATGTTATTTTTCCTTTAAACTATTTTAATCGCTTGTACAGTTAAGCTCATTTGCTGTGTGATGTGTTAGAAGTGTTTTTAAACTACAAGATTTTAGCTGGTATGATTCTTCCAGATGGGCCCAGAGGGCATTTTGAAAAATAAACCATAAACACAAATCTGTCACATCTTTATTCTCAATTCACCTTTTGTTCTTCTTCTAAAAATAACCGGTGCTAAGTAGTCAAATCTGTCTCACAGTGTAGTATCTGATATCATGGCGTAGGGTCAGCCATGCGTGAGAGAGATTACTTACTAATAGTGTATTGTTTTGTTGCAAATGAATGGTCTGTCTTGTCCACTTTGATTTGACAAACTAAACTTACTCTAAAATAAAATACATTAATGATCTGTGTGAGCGGATGAAAAAGGATGCGAGAGAAAGAGAGACAGACACAGAAACGACAAAGAGAGATGCTGTCAGGTGTAGAGAGACACTAGGTAGGTTTCCATGAACGTGTCCAGTGATTTTGTGTCGACATATATATAAAGCTGGGATAGAAAATAGATGCGACAGTTGCCCACCATGGTGTGTTTCCATTGAACTCTCTTTTGTGGATTTAAACAGCTGGACTTATGATTTTTTTTAAATGTTCCTAAAAACCTAAATGCCTACTGCTTGCAAAATCCATTTATTAAACTATATAAAAGTATTTTTACTTTCAATGCAAGGATTGTCTTGACATTCAAGAATGCCTAAATTGCTTTACATTGCAATTCGAAGTTTCACCACCAATTTGTTTCAGATCTCTACTAGGACTACATGAATGAAAGTGACTTTTGCTGGCTACCTGAGAAATTCAACAGATATGTGGGCAGGGCATACAGGCTGTCGCCACTTCATTAATGCACATTTTACCGAAATGGAGCAAACCTGAATTTTTATTCGACGTTCTAGGTTTTTAGGAATTTTTTTTAAAAAGTCCAGCTGTTTAAATCCACAAAAGAGAGTTCAATGGGAAGACACCTTCAAAATTATTTGGCAACAAACACTGTTTCCATCATCATTTGTCACAACTTCTACCACCAAGGTATAAGACTGCTAAACAATTAATCAATTGGCCACCGGACTATTTACATTGACACTACACCTCCATTTGTTTTTACTCTGCTGCTACTCGATGTTTATTATCTATGCATAGTCACTTCACCCCTACCTACATGTACAAATGACCTCGACTAACCTGTACCTGTACACGTTGACTCAGTAACGGTACCCCCTGTATATAACCTCAGTATTGTTGTTTTATTACTTTTTTAACTTTAGTTTATTTAGCAAATATTTTCTTACTCTACATTGTTGGTTAAGGGCTTGTAAGTAAACACTTCACGAATACTTGTTGTATACAGTGCATGTGACAAAGTTTCATTTGATTTGATTTAAAAAGCTTTGACAAAAGAAAGATCTACCACTGTTGTGAATGAATAAAATTGTACTCCATTTTTTGAAAACGACTCCTATAGTATATCTGCAGTTTCCAGTACAAATGTCACAATGATTTTTCTTCAGACATTGTTTTTGTCGACAAAACCTGGGGCAATGGAGACCTGCCTACTGTAAGAAAGAAAGTAGTGAAAGCATGGCCACAAAGAGAAGAAGAGTAGAAGGACAGAGAAAATTAATATTGGAATGTCTGAGACAGAATATTTTTTGAGAAAATCCATCACCAGGATTCACTGAGGGGATGGGCTCTGGGTGGCGTGGGGGGGGGGGGGGGGGGGGGGGCTCTATCTCCATCAGAGGAAGTGTGTGCTCTTGCCAAAACGGATCTCATCTCCTATACCCAAGGAACAGTGGCTTCAGAAAGTATTCACACGCCTTGACTTTTTCCACATTTGGTTGTCTTACAGCCTGAATTTAAAATTGATTAAATTGAGATTGTTTTGTCACTGGCCTAAACACAATACCACATAATGTCAAAGTGTAATGAAGGTTTTACAAATTAATAAAAAAATGTCAAGCTAAAATGTCTTGAGTCAATATGTATTCAACTCCATTGTTTTGGCAAGCCTAAATAGGTTCAGGAGTAAAAATGTGTAACAATTCACATAATCTCATGGAGAGTGTTAAACATGATTTTTGACTGACTACCTCATCACTGTATCCCACACATACAATTCAGTAATGTCCCTCAGTCGAGCAGTGAATTTCAAACACAGATTCAACCACAAAGACCAGGGAGGTTTTCCAATGCATCTTCAAGAAGGGCACCTATTGGGAGATGTTTTTTTTTTAAACAGACATTGAATATCCCCTTGAGCATGGTGAAGTTATTAATTATACGTTGGAGGGTGTATCAATACACCCAGCCACTACAAAGATACAGGCATACTTCCTAACTCAGTTGCCAGAGAGGAAGAAAACGGCTTAGGGATTTCACCATGATGCCAATAATGACTTTAAAACAGTTACAAAGTTTAATGTCTGTGATATGAGAAAAATAAGGATGTATCAACAACATGGCACTATAGTTACTGTCCTAAATGACAGACTGAAAAGAAGAAAGCCTGTACAGAAGGCACAAAAGTAATACTGCAAAAAAATTGCAAAGCAATTATCTTTTAGTCTGGAATACAAGTTACAAGTATAGTGATGGCTGTATCATGTTCTGGGTATGCTTGTAATCATAGACTGGGGAGTCTTCAGGATAAAAAATAAACGAAATGGAGCAAAGTACAACAAAATCCTCTAGGAAAACCTGTTATAGTCTGCTTTCCACCAGACACTCGGATGAATTGACCTTTCTGCAGGAAAATAACCTAAACTCTAAGGCCAAATCAACACTGGAGTTGCTTCCCAAGAAGACAGTGAATGTTCCTGAGTGACCGAGTTAGAGTATTGACTTAAATCTACTTGGAAGTCTATGGCAAGACCTGAAAATTGTTGTCTAGCCATGATCAACAACCATTTTGATAGAGCTTGAAGAATTTTGAAATAATAATGGACAAATGTTGTACAATCCAGTTGTGGAAAAATCTTAAAGACTTACCAAGAAAGACCTACAGCTGTAATCGCTGCCAAAGTCACCTTTGTGCCGGCTGTTTAAGTGCACGTGTAAGGGGCCATTTGAGCTAGGCTTGCTGTGTATCAGCTAGGAGAGACTACTCTGTCTGATACACATGCCATGAGATGAGATACACATCTCTTTTTTTTAGTAACAATTCTTAATCTTTAAGTGTCCTGCTAAATTTTTATTTAGTGTTGTGAAATTGAAAAATTGTTTGAGGTGTATATTTTCTCCTCAACATTAACCTTTTGTTCCTACTCTATATTATTCAGTGAGTGGCTTTGCCAGACACCCAGTGAACAGTACTTGGGAATTTTCTCAATGTTGGTGACGACCTGGAGAATTTGTGCTTGAAACAGAATAACATGCATTGTCAAGGAAATTGTGCTTGAAAAATAATGAAATGCATTGTCATAGTATCATGGAAGAGTTAGATGTGTGATCCCACACAGAGTAATGCTTATCATATATCCAGGCACATTTTCTGTTGAGGTAGAGATTATAAGAATGAATAATAGGCAAGTCTCTTTTCTTTTTATTTCTCTGCATTCTGTATTTAATATAATTATCTGTATCTCTCTCTCACAAAGTTGCAACCAAACTATGTGTAACCCTCTTACCACAGACCTGGATAGATCAGCATGAGAATAATGGTGAAAGGGACATATCAATAAATTAACTTGAATGATATTGACTCACAAGGGAAAAAACGAGAGGCTAATTACTAATAGATTGTAATTACTAATAGATATATAAAGACTTTGATTACTGTTTCAAGAATGTTCTCCCATGCAATCATAATGAATGACTGAAATAAAATACAACCACACACAGAATGCAATTTGACTTGAATGCACTATCAAGAAAAAATTATCAGGTAATACAAATACAATCATTCACAATATAGCAATACAAATAAAACCCCTGGGTATATAGTTCACTGTCAAAACCAAGTCATGCAAGCTAACGTTGGCACATGTTGGAGCTCAACAAATGTTGATATAAACCGAATGATTCAGCAAATGAATGGGAAAACCCAATGTTACTCACAGCACCATAGCAAACCCCCTGAAACAATAATTCCAAGGTTCTCTCCTATCTGTAATCCATGGTGGAAAATGCCCTAAATGCAATAGAGAGATGTCCAGCATCACAAATTAAGTTCTCTGGTTGTCTCGGAACAAAGCCCTTCTCAGCACATCCCGATCCGACAAGCTACGCTAGCTCCTGTTGCAATGATAGCTAATCCTCCACACAGCAGGCACATTCAGGTTAGTTCGATAGATAGATGTTTAACTACGTAGACTTTCTGTACACTTGTAACATGTAAGTAAGTTACAGCAACAGTATTTTTGCTAAATACAATTTTGTTACCTCTTCACAGGTGTAAAAGTTTTAAGCTCAACAACAATAGTTGATGGTGCAAAAGAACGGCCAACAGCCTTTTTGTCATAAACCAACTTTATGTCAAAACTGTTTTCAAATCTGTTAAAGACGCTGTGTATTTCCCATCAGGTCTCCAGTCCGTATCATCCAGAGAGTCAAGGGGCTCTTGAACGCTGGCATCAGACGCTGAAGGCAATGCTACGCAAGTATTGTATGGATACCAGTACCGATTGGGATGAGGGGGTGCCCTTTGTCCTATTTGCTATAAGGGAAACGATACATGAGTCCTTAGGGTTCAGCCCTGCTGACCTTGTGTTTGGACACACCCCATGGGGTCCGCTGAAAGTTTTGAAGGAGCATATCTTATCTCCTACACCCAGTAGCGCCCCTAAAAATGTGTTGAATTATGTCAGTAAGATGCGGGAGAGACTGCACGCCGCCTGTGCGTTAGCCCAAAAGTCTCTCTCCTCTTCGCAAAAACGCATGAAGTTGCATTATGACAAAAAGGCTGTTGGCCGTTCTTTTGCACCAGGGGATCAAGTTTCAGTTTTATTGCCAATTCCTGGCTCATCTCTGTCAGCACGTTTCTCTGGACCATATCTTGTGGAAAAAAAACTCAGTGACACCAGTTATGTGATAAAGACCCAAGATCGAAGGCGTTCTTCCCGTGTGTGTCATGTTAACTTCTACTTCATCACAATCCCGGATCTGGGAGCACCCCCATCAGAAAAAAAGCTGACTAGCATAGCCTAGCATAGCGTCACAAGTAAATACTAGCATCTAATTATCATTAAATCACAAGTCCAAGACACCAAATGAAAGATACACATCTTGTGAATCCAGCCATCATTTCTGATTTTTAAAATGTTTTACAGGGAAGACACAATATGTAAATCTATTTGCTAACCACGATAGCAAAAGACACAACTTTTTTTTCCACCATTTTTTTCCTGCATAGGTAGCTATCACAATTTCGACCAAATAAAGATATAAATAGCCACTAACCAAGAAACAACTTCATCAGATGACAGTCTAACATATTTATTGTATAGCATATGTTTTGTTAGAAAAATGTGCATATTTCAGGTATAAATCATAGTTTACCATTGCAGCCACCATCACAACCCTCACCAAAGCAACTAGAATAACTACAGAGACCATCGTGTATTACCTAAATACTCATCATAAAACATTTATGAAAAATACACAGCGTACAGCAAATGAAAGACAAAGATCTTGTGAATCCAGCCAATATTTCAGATTTTTTAAGTGTTTTACAGCGAAAACACAATATAGCATTATATTAGCTTACTACAATAGCCAACCACACAACAGCAATGATTCAAGCCAACAATAGCGATAACGAATAAACTAACAAAAGATATTAATTTTTTCACTAACCTTCTCAAACTTCTTCAGATGACAGTCCTATTACATCATATTACACAATACATATAGAGTTTGTTCGAAAATGTGCATATTTAGCGGCACAAATCGTGGTTATACAATGAGAATGGTTGCCAAGCTGCCAACAATATGTCGGGAGAAATCTTGGGAGAGGCACCTAATCTAATCAGTAACTAATCCTAAACTTGACTAAAAAATACAGGTTGGACAGCAAATGAAAGATACATTAGTTCTTAAACTCTATTGAAAAAACATACTTTACGATGATATGGTCACATGTATCAAATAAAATCAAAGCCGGAGATATTATTCGTCCATAACGGCAGCTAAACAGAAGGCAAATCCAGGTGCCTCCTCGCGCTCTCCAGAAAACAGGAAATGGGTGACATGTCATACAAAGAGCTTGTATTCCACTTCAGACCAAGATAAACATGTCAGGTTTTGGCCAGGACTGTTCTGGTTTTGGTCACTAGATGTCCCCATTGCACCTTTTTTGAACCTTTCGTTTTTTTCTTGCTCTAATTATTGTTTGTACCTGTATGTCGTTCCCTTGTTAGTATTTAAAACCTGTGTGTTCCTCAGTTCTTTGCTCAGTGTTTGTATGTTAGCACCCAGCCCCAGACTTGTTGTGAACATATGTTTTCACTTGTTGGATTTTCCAGAGGTTCTCTGGTTTTGTTCTTGTGTATTTTGAGGTTAGTCTTTTGAGGTTTGTTTTTTCCCTTGCTGTTCTTACCACTGTGGATTTTCTTTGTATTTTGGAAGATATCCATTTTTTGCCTTTTGGCTTTATTTTGGACATTGTGGATTTATATTTTTTGCCTGAAGATCTTGTTCTCTTATTAAACCACCATCTTTAGTACTGCTGTGTCTGCCTCATCTTCTGGGTTCTGCCGATTTATTAGTGACTGTTTCTCGCACCGGGTCCTGACAAAACACTCAATTTCTTCTCTCACCGCCTCTTGACATCCAGGGGAAGGTCTATGAAGTGCATGTATACTAATACCTATCATGCCCATTTATAGGCAGGAAGTAGAACAGAGCCTCGATTTCAGACTTTCCACTTCCTGGTCAGGAAGTTTGTGCCAAATGAGTTCTGTTTAACTCCCAGATATAATTCAAAACGGTTTTAGAAACTAGAGAGTGTTTTCTATCCAATAGTAATAATAATATGCATATTGTACGAGCAAGAATTGAGTACGAGGCAGTTTGAAATGGGCACCTTTTATCTGGCTACTCAATACTGCCCCTGCAGCCCAAACAGGTTAAGAACTAGTGTATCCATCATTTCCTATACAACATGTATTTTTTAGTTATGTTTATGAATAGCTATTTGGTCAGAATATGTGTGTCAGAGAAAGTGTCAGAAAAATATCCGGACGTTGTGGGAAAAAGATGCTACGTTAGCACAATGTATAACCACTGATTTCAGCTCTAAATATGCACATTTTCGAACAAAACATAAGTGTATGTATAACCTGATGTTATAGGACTGTCATCTGATGAAGCTTATCAAGGTTAGTCAAAAATTATATATCTTTTGCTGGTTTGTTACGATCGCTAACTTTTGCTACTAGGAAATGGCTTCTGTTTCTTGCTATTGTGGTAAGCTAATTTAACGCTATATTGTGTTTTCGCTGTAAAACACTTAATAAATCGGAAATATTGTCTGGAATCACAAGATGCCTGTCTTTCATTTGCTGTACACTATGTATTTTTCAGAAATGTTTTATGATGAGTATTTTGGTATTTGACGTTGGTGTCTGTAATTATTCTGTCTGCTTTTGGTGCAATGTCTGATTGTAGCTGCAATGTAAACTATGATTTATACCTGAAATATGGACATTTTTCGAACAAAACATAGATTTATTGAATAACATGTCATAAGACTGTCATCTGATGAAGTTGTTTGTTGGTTAGTTTGGTTGGTTCTTGGTTAGTTAGGTTGGCTTTGTGCATGCTACCTGTGCTGTGAAAAATGTCTGTACTTTTTTGTATTTGGTGGTGAGCTAACATACATATACGTGCTGTTTTCGCTGTAAAACATAAAAAAAATCGGACATGTTGGCTGGATTCACAAGATGTGTACCTTTCATTTGCTGTATTGGACTTGTTAATGTGTGAAAGTTAAATATTTCTAAAAAATATATTTAGAATTTCGCGCCCTGCACTTGAAGTGGCTGTTGTCATATTGTGGCCGGCCTCGGGCTTGCAGCCAGAAGAAGTTAACCCTCAATTTGGCCAAGTGTGAATTTGGGAAGGCTAGGTGACATCCTTAGGGAAACAAGTGGGACGAGGTCAAGTGCGCCCAGTATCTGGCAAAGGGGAAGCAATTGTTGCTCCCACAACTCGCCACCAGTTGCGCAGATTCCTAGGTATGGTAAGGTACTATCGTACATTCTGTAAGAATTTCTCGACGGTAGTAGCTCCCCTTTCATCTCTGCTTAGTCCCAAGGTACCATTTAAGTGGTCCAAGGACTGTAACAATGCTTTTGAGTCCGCTAAAGCGCTACTTTGTAGTGCCCCAGTGCTTGCCGCCCCCAACTTTGACAAACATTTTAAGTTGGAGGTTGGCGCTAGTATAGTGGGGGTGGGTGCGGTTCTCTTACAGGAAGATGAAGATGGAGTGGATCGGCACGTCAGTTTCTTCTCCCGTAAATTCAACTCGTGTCAGTCAAGGTACTCCACAATTGAACAAGAGACGCTGGCTTTATTGCTAGCCTTACAGTTCTTTGATGTATATGTGGGATCCAGTGCCTTGCCTGTAATGGTCTTCACGGACCATAATACATTGGTGTTCTTGAAACAAATGTACAATCAGAACCGCCGCCTTATGCGATGGGCTCTGATTGTACAAGGATATAATGTACAGATAGCTTATGTGAAGGGCTCAGCGAATGTGGTTGCTGACGCTCTATCACGGGTTTACTAACTGGGGATGCGTTGGTTTTTGTTATTACAAACTGTATGTTTGCAATTTTTGTGGTTTGCGTGTTACGTTCCCCAGTTTCTGTGTTGTAGTTTGTATTTGAGTGTGTGTGTGTTTCAGGAGATGGCTTCCTGGAATTTCTCCCCAAGCAGCTGATTGGTGGGCCCCAATTGATGATTGGAGAGCTGACCCCGCCCCCTCGTCAAGATACAGCTGTCTCTAATTACCATTGCCACCTGAAGCTATAAAAGCCAGTGTTCTGTTCAGGAGATAGAGAGATCATTGGCAGGCTGAGGAGATTGCAGAGAGAGATAGGCAGGCTTAGATCATTGCTGAGAGAGATAGGCAGGCTTAGATCATTGCAGAGAGAGAATGTTGATGGCTGAGGGTTATATCATGTTGGTCGTTGGTATGTACTGTGTTAGTTGTTGCGGAGAGCAGTTGGTATGTTCCGTGGGAGATTGTTGCTCAGCTAGAGCTTATTTGATGTCCTTTGTTTATTAGTTTGTTTGAGTATTGTTTGATATTCTGTTTCATTTGCTCCCAGGGGGGAAGGGGAAGGCACCTAGGGAGTGCTTAGGCAAGAGGCCCGCGGGCATACATATACGCATAGTATATTCACTGTCTAGGCACACTAGGTAAGACCTGGGCGGACCACCCCCTGTATTTTGGTTAGCGCACCAGGCGGTGCTAAGTTAGGTAAGTAGTGGGTAGGCAGGTTAGATAGGAGGGGGAGCTTTGATATTTACTTTCTTTGCTTTGGTTCCGTCCAGCCCCTTTAACCCCATATTACCATGTAAGGAATAAAATCCTAGTAAACGGTCAATTCTGCCTTTCTAATCCTTACTCGCACCTACAGTCCATACCTCTTTCGCTTCACGGAGAGTTGAGTTGTAGCAGGGTGTTGCGTTCCCTCTTCACAGAGGCGTGCGTAACAGTCGTCTCTCTTCTCCTCACGTTTCGGGTAGCATCACAAGTCCGAGCAACTCAAAAGTTTTCCTCATAACAGTAATTCCAGAGTTCATGGGATTGGCCCAAAAGCTTAACAAGGCTTCTTATTGGCTAAACCAACCCAGGGTACTTTAGTATACATTAACGTAAAAGTTTAACTAATTACGTGGATAGCATAATAGAGAATTCAACCAAACAGCAATAATTGAATGTGGTTTCTTTGAAGTTTGAATGCAACACAATTGTTTGCTGCAATGCAAATCAACATATGTTTACTACAGCCTTTGCTGTTGACCCTAGTGTTTCTAATATATGGTATTACAGTGCCTTGCAAAAGTATTCATCCCCCTTAGCATTTTTCCTATTTGGTTGTATTACAAACTGTAATTGATTTTTATTTGGATTTCATGTAATGGGCATACACAAAGTAGTCAAAATTGGTGAATTGAAATGAAAAAAATAACTTGTTTCAGAAAATGTAATAAAAAACTACCTAAAAGTGGTGCCTGCATATGTATTCACAAAATTGTGGAGAAGTACAGGTCAGGGTTATGAAATAAAAACATCCGAAACTTTGAACATCCCACGGAGCATCATTAAATCCATCATTAAAAAATTTTAAGAATATGGCACCACAACAAACCTGCCAAGAGAGGGCCGCCGACCAAAACTAACAGACCAGGCAAGGACGGCATTAATCAGAGAGGCAACAAAGAGACCAAAGATAACCCTGAAGGAGCTACAAACTCCAATCTCCACTGTGGAGCTATCTGTCCATATGACCACCTTAAGCAGTACACTCCACAGAGATGGGCTTTACGGAAGAGTGACCAGAAAAAAAAATAATCTTAAATAAAAAAATAAGCAAACATGTTTCGTGTTCGCCAAAAGGCATGTGGGAGACTCCCCAAACATATGGAAGAAGGCACTCTGGTCAGATTAAACTAAAATTGAGTTTTTTGGCCATCAAAGAAAATGTAATGTCTGGCGCAAACCCAAAACCTCTCATCACCCCAAGAACACCATCCCCATAGTGAAGCATGGTGGTGGCAGCATCATGGGAAACTGGTCAGACTGGGAAACTGGTCAGAATTGAAGGAACGATGGATGGCGCTAAATACAGGGAAATTCTTGAGGGAAACCTGGTTCAGTCTTCCATAGATTTTTTATTTTTTTTTAACCTTTTTTTATACAGGTTTTTCTCATTGAGATAACATCTCTTTTCCAAGAGAGACCTGGTCCAAAAGCAGCAGGAGAAACAACGTTTCAGACAAAAACAACTTACATACACTACACAACATTAAACTAAACTATAAACACACTTACAGTACTGTACAACAAAAACATTTTACATAAAAAACACGAAAGTCTTGACTAAAAACAGCCGTCTTAAAGACAATTACACTCTTCCATGATATATACATCGATCAAGTGTTTAAACTCCACCAACGAAACTAGATCATCAAATTTTAAAATGTTCAGGAGAGATTTCCAGGACCACGGAGCTAAGTAACTAAAAGTTTTGGTACTGTTAGAAGCAAATGAGAATGGGACCGTAATTGATTTTTAATTTACCGTCCTGACGAAAAAAGTACAGAGATAAAATTGCATTTTAACCAATATAGCCTTATAAATCAGTGTATACAAGTGTTTAAGCCTACGCAAGGTCAATGACGACCAGTCAACAGTGCTGTAGAGATCACAATGAGGTGTTAGACGTTTTTGATTTGTAATGAAATTACAATCTCAAAATCCCCTTTGAGACTGGGACAGAGGTTCACATTCAAGCAGGACAATAACCCTAAGCATACTGTTAAAGCAACACTCAAGTGCTTTAAGGGGAAACCTTTAAATGTCTTAGAATGGCCTAGTCACAGCCCAGACCTCAATCCAATTGAGAATCTGTGGTATGACTTAAAGATTGCTGTACACCAGCGGAACCCATCCATCTTGATGGAGCTGCAGCAGTACCCCAAGAGGCTTGCAGCTGTAATTGCTGCAAAAGGTGGTTCTACAAAGTATATTGACTTTGGGGGGGGGGCGGGGGGGGATAGTTATGCACGCTCAAGTTTTCAATTTTTTTGTCCTATTTCTTGCTTGTTCGCCAACAACAACATATTTTGCATCTTCAAAGTAGTAGGCATGTTGTGTAAATCAAATGATACACATCTATTTTAATTCCAGGTTGTAAGGCAACAAAATAGGAAAAATGCCAAGGGGGGTGAGTACTTTCGCAAGCCACTGTACATATGGGATTGTCATGTTCAGCCATAGTCATTCAAATTGCCATAGTCATTAATCAAAATCCAAGAGGTCAAAATGGTAATGTCGCTCTGCTGCTACGCCATGTTTTGTAATTGTTTATTGAAGCTTGAAGCACATTTTTTTTTAAATAATCCCCTATCAAAGATTAAAGCCATTCAATTGGGTTGCACATCCAAGTGTCAATAATTAAATCACACAAAGGAGCTGTGAGAAACTTGTTAATAAATGAAAGTGTAATTAAAAACCTTGGTGCCATTGATTTGTCAAAACATGTAGCTGTCGAGGCTAGAGCCCCAAAAATTGTCAAAGACTCCAGTCACCCAAGTCATATCCAGCAGCATACCACCCTGCATCTCGCTGCTGGCTTGCTTCTGAAGCTAAGCAGCATTGGTCCTGGTCAGTCCCTGGATGGGAGAGCAGATGCTGCTGGAAGTGGTGTTGGAGAGCCAGTAGGAGGCACCCTTCCTCTGGTCTAAAAAAAATATCCCAGGGCAGTGATTGGGAATATTGCCCTGTGTAGGATAACGTCTTTTGGATGGGACGTTTAACGGGTGTCCTGACTCTCTGCGGACATAAAGATCCCATGGCACTTAATAATGTAGGGGTGTTAACCCTGGTGTCCTGGCTAAATTCCCCATCTGGCCTCTGTACCATCATAGCCACCTAATCATCCCCAGTTTACAAATGGCTCATTCACCTCCTCTCCCATGTAACTATTTCCAAGGTTGTTGCTGTAAATGAGAATATGTTCTCAGTCAACTTACCTGGTTAAATAAATAGACTGTTTTCTCTGCTACTGCATGGCAAGTGGTACCGGAGTGCCAATACTAGTACCAAAAGGCTTCTTAAAAGCTTCTACCCGCAAGCCATAAGACTGCTGAACAATTAATCAAATGGCCACCGGATTATTTACATTGACACTCCCCCCTCCATTTGTTTTTTAAAGTGCTGCTTCTCGCTGTTTATTATTTATGCATAGTCACTTCACCCCTACCTACATGTACAAATTACCTCGACTAACCTGTACCCCTGCACGTTGACTCAGTACAAGTACCCGATTCGGCGCATGTGACAAATACAGTTTGATTTGATTTATTATGGAAAATGGCTAGCTTAAGATATTACTGACAATTCCATCTCTGTAAGAGTCATTGACACTATCTGAGGGCTGCTGGGGGATAAGGGTGATTTACATTTGAACTAGTGGAATGAAAAAAGGATGCAAAACAGTCCCACTCTTCAGCAGTTTTTAGATTATCAATTTAATTATTTTAACATTCAGGAGGTACACTCTCCAAACAGCTGTCAGATACAGCCCATGCCCAGGTCACAAGTGGTGTGGGAAAACACTAATCAAAAGACTATTTGACTGAAAGTTTTAATTCAGACTGTTAACTTTGAATGCCTGCAGAATATGTAACATTGCATCAATACGCCATTTACTTTTACCCTAGTAATAAACCTTGACTCAGATTAGAGATTTGACAGGTCGTGGCTAGTCTGGTCTGTTTCTGAATCAGCACTACACCACTGGCCTCATGCACTTTGCTCCTCTCTGTCAATGGATCCTGACACTGATGAATAACATAAACCTTTTGGTATGCGACAAGATACCTAAACAGATCCTCCCTATCATCCGATATAAAATAGGTATAGCAACATTACCATGGGATGCATAACTGCACCGCATCTTCAGTATGTTGATGTTATAACAACAATCTCTATACAGAGAACAGGAAGGCCTTAAACATGACATTTGGGAAGTATTCAGAATGGTGAGGCACAATATGCATTATTAATGCTTCTTCAATGGACTGTTCTTTGTGCTACTTTATGAACTCCTCTCTCATTTTTTAACTTCAATAATCATTTAAAATCCCATTCCTGCCTCTCCATGTATTCAATTATAGTCTGTTTCTCCTCTTTATGTCAACTGGAACCAATCTGCCCTGATGTTATGGCACCAGCTGATCTCTTCTCACACTTGTCAGTAAAATGTATCTATTCAAACACTGAGCTCCCCTTCACTTCAGTTAGACAAATGAAGTAAAAGTAACACAATTCAACGGAAGGTCAATGCCTGGTCAACCAATAGTTTATTTCCTTGACTCAGACTCTGCACCACTTCAGACACTACAGCTCATCACAGGTTCCAACACTAAGCAGTGGAAGTGATTGAATTTAGCACGGTCCAATGTACAAATGTGTCCTTCACAGACAATAAACCACCCTGGAATTTAGATATGCCAGCCTGATGTGTTAGTGCTTGTTCTATAGCGCACACTCAGATTCTGCAGGGTTCAATATTGATCCATCTCATTCTGTAGCTACTTGGAGCAACAGTAACTCAGTACAGTAGATAAAAGCAATATATGCAGTGCTCATTTACAGCTAACCCTCAGCCATGGAACTTTTCTCATTGGTGAAAGAACTGTAGGCCTATACCTGATTTAACTTAATATTAATTAGTAGTATAACACTACACTACACTTTTTGTTTTCCTGTCCCATTTGAACACATCTATTATAATTCAGTAAGCCATACTGTACCCTTTAATGCCATATCAGTAGCTGGGTCCATTATTTCCTGTGATTGTGTAAAAGAGAGAGAGATCATAAGATGCATACACAAGCACATATGCAAGACTTCTAAATCAATCTAACTAAGAAGAAATACGACTTCTAAATCAATCTAACTAAGAAGAAATAAGACTTCTAAATCAATCTAACTAAGAAGAAATAAGACTTCTAAATCAATCTAACTAAGAAGAAATAAAGAGGGTAATCTAATGGAAAACTCTTGTTTAAGGCCTATGGAGAGTACATGATGAACGGAAATGTCAACGTAATACACTTGACCTTGCATTCATCCTGCATCAGGGGAGGATTCGGAGAGCGATCGCTGCACTCAGATGCCTGAGTTTGTGTTGGCTCTCAACCTCCCTGTAGATCCCTTTAAAGACCTGGATTTGTGGTATTTTCTACAGCAGGATCGTAGGGAAGTAGAGGCGGTGTTTTGACCTCTTCATAGCCAAGGGATGATGCACTCTTAGAAAAATGGTGCTATCAAGGGGCCATGATTTATACATGAAGGTATCCAAAATGCCAAACCATTCTATTGTCTAAATATAACTGTGCATTTTGCATAATTCAGACTTGTTGACTACAAGCATGAATTAAATAAATCAAATCTATTTCATATGCACTGACATGCCTTTCACTCCTTGCCTCCTCCCCATCTTTCCATCAACCTGAACACGATTATGATACAGTGCTTCTGTGTTTATTTTTGTTTTAATGTGTGAGAGCAGCAGACAGTATATTAGATAATGTGCTGGTGGATCTGGGGATTAATTGTCTCACTAAAGACTTTTGAGGACATCCACAGTACCGGGATCATTAATCATTAACTATTGTTTATACTACATAGATCCCCACCTCCTTCTTTGACCCATTGAGATAAATCAAGTAAAATCAAAGCAAATTGTATTAGTCCCATGTACCGAATACAACAGGTGTAGACCTTACAGTGAAATGCTAACTTAGATAATGGCTGTGTGTCTCGCATTGACTTCTGTTTTTCTACTTACTTCAGCAGCAGTAGCATACAAATGTCCAGAAAAGTCCACGTGTAGGTGATATCATAGTTTTGATACAATGGTGGATCGTTGATCATTTATGTCAGCATACATTTTGTTTTTATTCTATAACCTATCTCTCGTCAATTATTCAGATTTTTTTTACCACTCTTGATCAAGATTAAACAAGTGTCCCCTATGTAAGAAACTGCTTTCACCCATAGCAATACAGATGAATTACACTGAAAGATCCTAAACTTGCACAATAGCGTAGTGCTGTGCAATGTGTTAACCGTTTTGGCTTGTTTTAGATGGTATAGCCCCGGATACTTTGTCCCCACACCCAACCCCTACCTCTTCTTGAGAGAATGCCAACCAAAACGTGCTCAATACTCCATGGGGTTCACCCCTGCCACATGGGGCAACAGCTACACACAGCTCAAGTGGATAAGCCTGCCCGTAATTGAATTGGCTTCAACACTGTAGAGGAACAGACTGCAGTGATGTGTTTATTTATTGTTGGGGTGAGCCCAGAAAATGTACAATCCACTGCATTTTTCAAGCAACGTAAAAAACAAAAATTACCACCAAGGAGACAACCAGTGCTCTCAGCTAGTGTGCTGATCCCGCACTACTGTAGCTCCACTCAAACTGAGCCCGAGAATGAAAATGGCTCCTGTTTACCTGGATGAACAGCATCATTTAACCTGTTTGGGCTGCAGGGACAGTATTGAGTAGCCAGATAAAAGGTGCCCATTTCAAACGGCCTCGTACTCAATTCTTGCTCGAACAATATGCATATTATTATTACTATTGGATAGAAAACACTCTCTAGTTTCTAAAACCGTTTGAATTATATCTGTGAGTTAAACAGAACTCATTTGGCACAAACTTCCTGACCAGGAAGTGGAAAGTCTGAAATCGAGGCTCTGTTCTACTTCCTGCCTATAAATGGGCATGATATGTAAGAGTATACGTGCACTTCATAGACCTTCCCCTGGATGTCAAGAGGCGGTGAGAAAAGAAATTTAGTGTTTATCTTGGTCTGAAGTGGAATACAAGCTCTTTGTATGATGTGTCCCCTATTTCTTGTTTTCTGGAGAGCGCGAAGAGGGACTTGGATTTGCGTTCTGTTTAGCTGCCGTTATAGGCGACTAATATCTCCGGCTTTGATTTTATTTGATACATGTGACCATATCATCGTAAAGTATGTTTTTTCAATGTAGTTTCATCAGATTATTGAAATTTTTGGGGGAGTTTTGCCGTGTTCCGTTCTCTTCCGTTTGTTGACATGGAGAAATTCGTGCCACTTGGCTATTGTGCTTGCTAATTCAAGAGGGAAAATGGACATTCTAAATCCAAACAACGATTGTTCTTGACAAAGGACACCTTGTCCAACATTCTGATGGAAGATCAGCAAAAGTAAGAAACATTTTACGATGCTATTTCATATATCTGTCGTACATGTGAACTAGTCGCCGGCGCCCAACTTTGGGGTACTCTAGCTCTACCGAAGCTGGATGTCGTAATGAAGTTATTTTTTAGAATTCTAACACTGCGATTTCATTAAGAACTAATGGATCTATCATTTCCTATACAACATGTATTTTTTAGTTATGTTTATGAATGGCTATTGGTCAGAATATGTGTGTCAGAAAAAGTGTCAGAAAAATATCGTTGCTGTTTAGACGTTGTGGAAAAAGTAGCTACGATAGCAACATGTATAACCACTGATTTCAGCTCTAAATATGCACATTTTCGAACAAAACATAAGTGTATGTATAACCTGATGTTATAGGACTGTCATCTGATGAAGCTTATCAAGGTTAGTCAAAAATTATATATCTTTTACTGGTTTGTTACGATCGCTAACTTTTACTGCTGGGAAATGGCTTGTCTTTCTGGCTATTGTGGTAAGCTAATATAACTCTATATTGTGTTTTCGCTGTAAAACACTTAAAAAATCGGAAATATTGGCTGGATTCACAAGATGTTTGTCTTTAATTTGCTGTACACCATCGATTTTTTTAGAAATGTTTTATGATGAGTAATTAGGTATTTGACGTTGGTGTCTGTAATTACTCTGGCTGCTTCTGTGCTATTTCTGACGGTAGCTGTGATGGTAGCTGCAATGTAAAACTGATTTATACCTCATGTGCACATTTTTCGAACAAAACATAGATTTATTGTATAACATGTTATAAGACTGTCATCTGATGAAGTTGTTTCTTGGTTAGTTAGGTTGGCTTTGTGCATGCTACCTGTGCTGTGAAAAATGTCTGTCCTTTTTTGTATTTGGTGGTGAGCGAACATAAATGTGGTGTTTTCGATGTAAAACATTTAAAAAATCGGACATGTAGACTGGATTCACAAGATGTGTATCTTTCATTTGCTGTATTGGACTTGTTAATGTGTGAAAGTTAAATATTTATCGCTAGCGGAACCCCGGTGCCAGACAGGTTGACCTTTCTGAACCACCCATCCCGGATCCGGGATAATTGTCATCAGCAACGCTGAATAGCATAGCGCCACAGTCAAATAATATTACTAGAAAATATTAATATTCATGAAATCACAAGTGCAGTATTGCAAAACACAGTTTAGCCTTTTGTTAATCCACCTGTCGTCTCAGATTTTGAAATTATGCTTTACAGCGAAAGCAATACAAGCGGTTGTGTAAGTTTATCGATCGCTCGACAAAACATTAAGTACACTTAGCATCAGGTAACTTGGTCACGAAAATCAGAAAAGCAATCAAATTAATCGTTTACCTTTGATGATCTTTGGATGTTTTCACTCACGAGACTCCCAGTTAGACAATAAATGTTCCTTTTGTTCCATAAAGATATTTTTATATCCAAATACCTCTGTTCGTTTCGCGCGTTATGCTGAGAAATCCACAGGAAAAAGCGTTCACGACAACGCAGACAAAAATTCCAGATAATATCCATAATGTCCACAGAAACATTTCAAACGTTTTTTATAATCAATCCTCAGGTTGTTTTTCAAATATCTATTCGATAATATATCAACCGGGAGTGTTGGTTTTTCACTAGGACCGGGAGTAACAATGGCCGCCTTTCTCTGTTGCGCACAACTCTCTGAGAGCCCCCACCTATCCACATACGCAATGTGGTCGTTCTCGCTAATTTTTCAAAATAAAAGCCTGAAACTATGTCTAAAGGCTGTTGACACCTTAGGGAAGCCATAGAACAAGGAATCTGGTTGATATCCCTTTAACTTCTTATGGCTGCAGGGGCAGTATTGAGTAGCTTGGATGAAAAGGTGCCCATTGTAAACGGCCAGCTCCTCAGTATCAGTTGCTAATATATGTATATTATTATTAGTATTGGATAGAAAACACTCTAAAGTGTCTAAAACTGTTTGAATTATGTCTGTGAGATCAACAGAACTCATATGGCAGACAAACACCTGAGAAGTTCCACTTCCGTTTGGATTTTTCTGGGTGTGCCATATTTTCAACCAAGCTCTCTATGAAAATACAGAGAGATATGGATGGGTTTTCCTACAGCTACGGCTTCCACAAGATGTCAACTGTCAATAGAACTTAGTCTGATGACTCTAATTTGAAGGGGGTTTGAAGGAGACAGGAATGAGTAATCACTGCCATGATGTACCCACGCATTGAACTGGCGCGTTCACGTGAGAGTGAGCTCCATTCCATTTCTCAATTGAAGTGGATGTAATTCTCCGGTTGGAACGTTATTCAAGATGTATGTTAACAACATTCTAAAGATTGATTCAGTACATCGTTTGACATGTTTCTACTGACTGTAACAGAACGTTTGGACATTAAGTCACGTTATAATGGTCGCGCTTTGAGACTTTGGTTAGGGTGTTTGGTAAACAATTCGAAAGTAGCTAATTTGACATAAATAACGGACATTAACGAACAAATCAAGCATTTATTGTGGACCTGGGATTCCTAGGACTGTATTCTGATGAATTCATCAAAGGTAAGGAAACATTTGTCATGTATTTTCTGGTTTCTGTAGAGTCCAACATGGTGGCTAATTTAGCTAATCATCTGAGCTCCGTCATTGCATGGTTTATATTTCCGTAAAGATTTTTTGAAATCTGACACAGCGGTTGCATTAAGGAGAGGTATATCTATAATTCTATGTGTATTACTTGTATTATCATTTCTATTTATGTTGAGTATTTCTGTTGAAACGATGTGGCTATGCAAAGTCACTTGATGTTTTTGCAACTAGTGAATCTAACGCCTCAATGCAAACTCAGATTTTTTGATATATATATAAACTTAATCAAACAGAACATGCATGTATTGTGTAACATGAAGTCCTATGAGTGTCATCTGATAAATAATCGAAGGTTAGTGATTAAATTTATCTCTATTCTGTTTTTTGTGAAAGCTATCTTTAGCTGGAAAAAATGACTGTGGTTTTGTGGTGACCTAACATAATCGTTTGTAGTGCTTTCGCTGAAAAGCCTATTTGAAATCGGACACGTTGGTGGGATTAACAACAAGATTACCTTTAAAATGATATTAGACACATGAATGTCTGAGGAATTTTAATTATGAGATTTCTGTTTTTTGAATTTGGCGCCCTGCACTTCGACTGGCTGTTGTCATATCGATCCCGTTAACGGGACTGCAGCCATATGAAGTTAAATGGGTAATAGGGATGCATGAGAACAGAGAGGTTTCAAAAACGGAGGCACTTCCTGATTGGATTTTCCTCAGGTTTTAGCCTGCAATATCAGTTCTGTTAACTCAGACAGAATTTTGAAAGTTTTGGAAACTTTAGTGTTTTCTATCCTAATCTGACAATTATATGCATATTCTAGTTTCGGGGGCTGAGAAATAGGCAGTTTCAAATGGGTACGTTTTTTTGCCAAAAAACGAAAATACTGCCCCCTACACTTAAGAAGTTAAAACATCCTAAAGATTGATTAAATTCTTCGTTTGTCATGTTTTTACGGACTGTAATATAACTTTAACTTTTCGTCCGTACTTTCCGCTGGACCTGCCCGCGTGTCGTGAGTTTGGAAAGTGTACTGAACGCTAGAACAATGACGGTGCAGCTGTAGAACATTTTGAGGATATGAGGACCCATGCCAAATACTTTCAGTCTCCTGAGGGGGAATAGGTTTTTATTTTGGCCTCTTCACGACTGTCTTGGTGTGCTTGGACCATGTTAGTTTGTTGGTGATGTCGACGCCAAGGAACTTGAAGATCTCAACCTGCTCCACCACAGCCCCGTCGATGAGAATGGGGGCGTGCTCTGTCCTCCTTTTCCTGTAGTCCACAATCATCTTCTTTGTCTTGACCACGTTAAGGGACAGGTTGTTGTCCCTGCACCACATGGTCAGGTCTCCCCGACCTCCTCCCTATAGGCTGTCTCATCGTTGTCTGTGATCAGACCTACCACTTAATGATGGTGTTCAAGTCGTGCCTGGCCATGCAGTCATGAGTGAACAGGGAGAACAGGAGGTACAGGACGCTAGCGTCCCACCTGGCCAACATCCAGTGAAATTGCAGAGCGCCAAATTCAGAAACAGAAATACTCATTATAAAAATTAATTAAATATACAAGTGTTATACATGGGTTTAAAGATTAACTTCTTGTTAATCCAATCACTGTGTCAGATTTTAAAAAGGCTTTACGGCGAAAGCACATCATGCGATTATCTGAGAACAGCGCCCAGCAGACAAATCATTACAAACAGTAACCAGCCAAGTAGAGTTACAAAAGTCAGAAATAGTGATAAAATAAATCACTTACCTTTGATCTTCATATGGTTCAACTCACAAGACTCCCATTCACGTTTGTTTTGTTCAATAAAGTTCATGTTTATATCCAAAAACCTCCGTTTTGTTCAGTAATCCACAGGCTCAAACGTCACACGAAAAATCCAAATAGTATCCGTAAAGTTCGTAGAAACATGTCAAACACTATTTATTATCAATCCTCAGGTTGTTTTTAGTCATAGTAATCAATAATATTTCCACCGGACAATAACGCTGTCAATATAAAAGGTAAACAAGAAAGGCGCGCTCTCGGTCGTGCGCATAAATGCTCTGGGCCACTGCAGTGTCCACTCATTCAGAGCGCTCTTATTCCCTCATTTTTCAGAGTACAAGCCTGAAACAATTTCTAAAGACTGTTGACATCTAGTGGAAGCCATAGGAAGTGCAATTTGAGTTCTAAGTCAATGGATACTGTAATGGCATTCAATAGAAAACTACAAACATAAAAAAAAGTTTTTCACCTGCCAAATCAATTATGTTATACTCACAGACATTATTTTAAACGTTTTGGAAACTTTAGAGTGTTTTCTATCCAATATCCAATATATGCATATCCTAGCTTCTGGGCCTGAGTAGCAGGCAGTTTACTTTGGGCACGCTTTTCACCCGGTAGTGAAAATAGTGCACCATACCCCTAGTGAAGTTAGCTTAGTGATGAGCTTTGAGGGCACTATGGTGTTAAACGCTGAGCTGTAGTCAATGAATAGAATTCTAGCATAGGTGTTCCTTTTGAACTGTGCCTTCGTTTACTCATCACCTGATGATCTCGGGGCAATCTAACTGCGAATTGGAAGATTTTTTCTCAGTGTGTGCCTAGAAAGTTTTTGCTCATCTGTGAGTTCCTTTCTGTAGTGTTTGTATTTTCAATTGTTGTTTCAACCAAATTTTTCACCAGGGTTTCCTATCCCCTGTGACATGTCAAGTTCATTACAGCAAACATTTTGGGGCGATTTGCAGTCCCTGCCACATCCAGACCCAAATATGTCTGTTGTGACAATATGCTATGGCTAATGAGGTTGCTCTGAATGACAGTTTGCTGAAGATGGAAATAAAGATCATTAAATAATGTTTTTGGAATGCACTGAGAAAGCTGTGGGACTAAGGGATTTATACAAATCAGCTCAAGACAACTTGTTTATGCTGGATCAGAAAAATGGTGTATTTCAACATTTGAAATATGTTGAGTAAATTGGCCTTCTGCAATAATAAATCATGCAGTCACTTGCTCCATTTTACCTCCATGGAGAAGGTTTAAGGTCACAAACAAAACTTTGAAACTCCCACTGTGTTTAAAGCGCCTCCTTTCCTTCAAATAAGGACTAATACACTAGCACCCAGCAGATTCAGAAACAACAGAGAAACCCATGTCAAAACGGACTAAATAACTAAGTCTGGTTCTGCACTAAACTGATTCATCTTCCGTTCATACCCAGTGTCTGAGCATTTAGTGCCATTCGGCGATCTATAAAGGGCCAATTAATTGTCCCCTGGGCAGCTCGTTCACACATTCAGTACTCTCTAACTTGACACAGCCATAAACGCACAACATACACTGACGTGGGACCCTCTCTCATAACCCTCTACAGAGGTGTACATTCCCGTAAGTGATGGATGGTTATATACCAAAGCTTTCACAGAAAACTTTAAATCAGACGCTGTTTATGTGGTCATGTGTGGTAAGTGGTATGTTGTTAGGTCTGAACCCATGGATAGCTGCCATTTTTGTACCCCATTTCATAATCAAAATGGTGGACCGTTGTCACTTGAGCATGTCAATGCTTCATGTGTGCGATGTCAGGTTTAATAAAAGGTTTTTTAGGAGCATGCCACTGGAGGATCAGTGATATGTTAGCTCACGGTTATGCATAACTCTCTTGGAGTCTTTGTTTATCTACACCTATGCAGAATTCTAAATGGTGACCTTCACTGCATACAGGTCATCTTAGCTTGTCCACCCTGCCACCTACATCCTCAGCAGAAAACATTTCCCACTGTTTATTTACATAAGTCTCCTAGAAAACAAGATGATCCAGCTATGATATTTTAATGTAAGTAGGATTTTTGAGGAACACCCCTTAATTGATTTATGAGTAATTAGGATACCTGTACAAACAAGTATTGGTTTTTAGAGTATTAATGTTTCCACAGCCAGCCCTAGAACAGTGCTTGGTGTAAACAACACTGTTGGTTATCATAGCTCTTGAAGCCAAAGACGTGAGATGTAACATCTGAATGCACCGATGAGATCGATGAACAGCTGAGCAGATTAATAGAGTCTCAATGGATAAATAAATAACCCTGAGAGCTGGGAGAAAAACAGCAATAGAGAAATTGACATGAAAACAGTGGTGGCTGTTGACCAGATGACTAATAGGTGTGTGATGTTGTGGTCAGACACCAGCTCCAGCCAGCACAGTCAAATTTTTAGAGGAATTGATTTTTAAGATGTGAAGAATCCAAACAGTCACTGGGGTCGTATTGTTACATGTAGAGATCTCATTCTCTCTTCCCCCCTCCTTTATCCATTCTGCCATCCCCAGTCCCACAGCTCCATATTGATGGATCTCTCTCTGTGAATAACTGGGATGGCTGTCCATGTCTCTGTTAGAGCCTTCGTCTTGCTACACCATGCTGTTTATGTCTGCAGTAGCAAACGTCAATCAGTTTTTAGTCTGAAAGACTAGTCTGCCTTTCATTTCCTGCCAAAGCCCCCACTCAATGAGCCATTTGAATCAGAATGTAACATAAGCTGTATCATCCACTGTGTAGTATTTGTCTTCCAACTCATTGTCCCTCTCTCTGTCAGGGCTTTCCACACAAAATGTAATTTCCAGGGGAAGAGATAAGACTTGATCAAAGAGATACTTGTGTATTATAAGGATGAATGATACTTACGAGTTAGCTGTTCTGTTTACTACAGCTGACATAGAAGTACCCCGCAGACTCACCACTAGCACCAGACAATTGGTATGGGATCATAAATGGCCCAACAGGACAGGTATTGAAGTGCTTTGTCACTCACAGCAAAACTTCATCCACCTCTGTTGTTCTGTTCCCTGCTCGCCAATCAATACTGGAAGGCCGCCAACCTGACTATCCAAAAAGCACTGACAACCCTTGCTGTGACCCAGAATCAATCAGCCAGGTTATTAATCGCTAATACTTCATAATTCCCTTCGACTGGATACAGGGCGACCTGCAGTTCTCTCCTTCTGGCATTACTGAAGGAGAAAGGGATTGCTATCGCACTCAGAATGCTCATCGATAGAAGGCAAGGTAGGGGGTAGAACATTTCAGCACAGCAATTTTCATCATGTCAGGATTTTTCCAACACTAGAAATAAAATGGGACTTTTTAGTTGATTGAGAGAATGCCAAGAGTGTGTAGAGCTGTCAACAAGACAAAGGGTGGCTACTTTGAAGAATCTAAAATCTAAAATATATTTTGATTTGTTTAACACTTTTTGGGGTTATTACATGAATCCATGTGTTATTTCATTATTTTGATGTCTTCACTTTTATTTTGCAATGTAGAAAATACACTGCTCAAAAAAATTAAGTGAACACTAAAATAACACATCCTAGAACTGAATGAATGAAATATTCTTAATAAATACTTTTTTCTTTACATAGTTGAATGTGCTGACAACAAAATCACACAAATGATCAATGTAATTTAAATGTATCAACCCATGGAGGTCTGGATTTGGAGTCACACTCAAAATTAAAGTGGAAAACCACACTACAGGCTGATCCAACTTTGATGTAATGTCCTTAAAACAAGTCAAAATGAGGCTCAGTAGTATGTGTGGCCTCCACGTGACTGTATGACCTCCCTACAACGCCTTGGCATGCTTCTGATGAGGTGGCGGATGGTCTCCTGAGGGATCTCCTCCCAGACCTGGACTAAAGCATCCGCCAACTCCTGGACAGTCTGTGGTGCAACGTGGCGTTCGTGGATGGAGCGAGACATGATGTCCCAGATGTGCTCAATTGGATTCAGGTCTGGGGAACGGGCGGGCCAGTCCATAGCATCAATGCCTTCCTCTTGCAGGAACTGCTGACACACTCCAGCCACATGAGGTCTAGCATTGTCTTGCATTAGGAGGAACCCAGGGCCAACCGCACCAGCATATGGTCTCACAAGGGGTCTGAGGATCTCATCTCGGTACCTAATGGCAGTCAGGCTACCTCTGGCGAGCACATGGAGGGCTGTACAGCGAGAAATGCCACCCCACACCATGACTGACCCACCGCCAAACCGGTCATGCTGGAGGATGTTGCAGGCAGCAGAACGTTCTCCACGGCGTCTCCAGACTCTGTCACATGTGCTCATGTGCTCAGTGTGAACCTGCTTTCATCTGTGAAGAGCACAGGGCGCCAGTGGCGAATTTGCCAATCTTGGTGTTCTCTGGCAAATGCCAAACGTCCTGCACGGTGTTGGGCTGTAAGCACAACCCCCACCTGTGGACGTTGGGCCCTCATACCACCCTCATGGAGTCTGTTTCTAACCGTTTGAGCAGACACATGCACGTTTGTGGCCTGCTGGAGGTCATTTTGCAGGGCTCTGGCAGTGCTCCACCTGCTCCTCCTTGCACAAAGGCGGAGGTAGCGGTCCTGCTGCTGGGTTGTTGCCCTCCTACGGCCTCCTCCACGTCTCCTGATGTACTGGCCTGTCTCCTGGTAGCACCTCCATGCTCTGGACACTACGCTGACAGACACAGCAAACCTTCTTGCCACAGCTCACATTGATGTGCCATCCTGGATGAGCTGCACTACCTGAGCCACTTGTGTGGGTTGTAGACTCCGTCTCATGCTACCACTAGAGTGAAAGCACCGCCAGCATTCAAAAGTGACCAAAACATCAGCCAGGAAGCATAGGAACTGAGAAGTGGTCTGTGGTCACCACCTGCAGAACCACTCCTTTATTGGGGGTGTCTTGCTAATTGCCTATAATTTCGAACTTTTGTCTATTCCATTTGCACAACAGCATGTGAAATTTATTGTCAATCAGTGTTGCTTCCTAAGTGGACAGTTTGATTTCACAGAAGTGTGATTGACTTGGAGTTACATTGTGTTGTTTAAGCGTTCCCTTTATTTTTTTGAGCAGTGTAGTAAAAATAAAGAAAAACCCTTGAATGAGTAGGTGTGTCCATACTTTGACTGGTACTGAATATCAGAGGAAATGGCTTTCCCTGTCTTTTGTTCTTTATTTTACAGCAAGCAAACACTCAAACAAACAGGTGAGAGACCTCATACTTGCGCACGGGAGACGCCTCATCTAATCCCGCTGTTTTTAGCTACATGGGCTTATCGCTAGGCACAGAGTGGGGCTGGCAAACAAAGGCCCTGCCGTATGTGATGCAAATGAAAGTCATAGCGAGGGGCTCTCAGCACTGTGCACTGTCTGACTGAGGTATTGTGTGCAGTCTGCTGCCAGTGAATCTCATGAGGTTTGGCTAGAAGAGGGACGTAAGGGCAGGCAGGCCATGCTACAAATGCAACCAAAGACTGAAGGGCTACATGCTCAGCATAAGATGAGTTGGATGTATACCAATGATGAGAATGCACTTTTATTTAAAGTCCTTTCATGAAATAAAAACAATGTCAATGTGTGTTGACTTTTGTTTATATGTACAGTACATTGTACTTGTGGTTTTTAATGCAAATGTCTGTCTGCCTCCCACGCCACGATGTAATGAGCAGAGCAGAGTACATCTATTTTTAAATTGCGAGAAAAGGTTGCCTTCAACCTAAACGATGAATGTACAATTAGCTGTCTTATCAAGTCCTCTATATTTTGTCAGAAGGACTCAATTAAATTATTCATTACGGTAATACAATGCTTAGACACATACACATGACTCCGAGTCATTAGGTCTAAAAGGCCGGCTGACTACTGTGTAATCTATTTACATGCTCCTGGCAGTGAGTAATTATATTCCTTACCAGAACATTACTTACCTAACTGAATGTCTTGTGGACAGCAAAGGAACACGAAAGACTGCTGAGTGGCCATAAAAAATGATTTTCCTAATGTATGTTATTAACTCATATGGATTTCAAATTCGTCAGGACACACAGTAGAGGCCATGACGCAGTTGTCTGCGCTGTAACTGAGTGACCAAATTCACAATTTTTTGAATAAGGAATAGCTTTATCTTAGTCTTAGTGTTTGCTTACTCAAGCATTTGGAGGTCAACTCCCTCCCTTTTGGGGCGGCAGGTAGCCTAGTGGTTAGAGCATTGGGCCAGTGATCGAATCCCCGAGCTGATCATGTAAATATCTGTTTTTCTGCCCCTGAACAAGACAGTTAACCCACTGTTCCTAAGACATCACTGTAAATAAGAATTTGTTCTTAATTGACTTGCCTAGTTAAATAAAAAATTTATTCAACACCTTCCTCTGGTAAGAGTCATTAGGAATCTGCTTATTAATTAAGGAATTGATTGCAGCCTTAAAAAAAATAAAAAAATAACAGGAAAACCAGAAAACGATCCTCCAAATGTTTCAAATAATTGATTCAGAGAAACTGGCCAGGCTTCCCCACAGTTACAGCATTGGGTTCAGACTGGGTTAATCAATCTCTGCACTGCTGAGGATGAGGATAGAAAGGCCTCCAGACAGGTGGCAGAGGTCTGGGCGCGGGCGTTGCACAAAGGCCTCTCATTATATATTTAATCGTTTATGCAATATTGACAGAGATTCAGGTGGACAGGCTGGAGAAGTGGGGTGGGGAAGTTAAAGTACCAACAGTACTGGATCTGAAGTTGGACGAACTCCAAATTATTTACATTCTAAAGAAGTCTAATGTTCACATTAGCAGGGTATGTATGTTCTTCTAGCTAACTTATGTTTGTGTAAAGAACCTAGAAGATCCTGCCATAGCTGCAGCCGCAAAATGTTGGCAGGAAGTGAGGAAAGGAGCAGGAAGCGTGAGGCTTTGCCAGTGGTGAACGATTGCTCATCTATGAGTGCTGATATGTTACAACCGTGTCACTTATCATTAACATAATTATACAAGAGCTAAGCTGACAGGCCAGAATATGGAAGGGGAGCAGAATGCAACAGCACTCATTAATTATGAGCACATCAGAATTTCTGCATGCCTTGGCACCGCAGTGACTGGTGGAGGAGAGAGAGAGAGAGAATAACAACAGTGGCCTGAACACAGCAGCACAGGCCAGAACACAAGCAGAAAGCCTGAGAAAGCGACCACAGTGGCTAAGACAGATATGCTCACAATATTTACAGTGTGCAGTGTGATTCTATCAGATAAGATTCATGGTGTAGTGGAGGGATAATATTTAATGTACACCCTTTCATCGGCTAACAGGTGTGCTGTCAACAAGTGTACTGCTGTAGATAAACTTGTCTTAACTAGCACCTGCACATTTACTAGGGGCATAAATATTCTGTACCCCATGCTTACCGTGTCTGTGTGCTTGTGTGCATTCGTGCCATGTTTGTCTATGTGTATTGTGTATAACATCCCTGTGTGCCCTTGCTACTATAAGGAAACATAAAAATAAAATGGAGTTTTCAATTAAGTGATATATTCACAGGAATGGAAAAAAGAAGCCGAATCCCTTTGAATTTTACTGTTGTCTCAGCAGTTTCAAAGATGGTCATGTTGATATGTTAGCTGTGAAATAGCACAGTGTTTTTCTATACAGTGTAATTGATTCTGCAGTTTTGAATAGAGCCTCTTTATTTCTGCATGGGGAAGGGGCATTGTTAAGGGGAGACAAGGGAAGCTGTAATCAAACTGAGAAGTCGCTAAACCAGATAACCTAAATATTTGACATATTCGATTACAGGCTCAAAATGGCCAGAAACAAATACTTTCTTCTGAAACTCGTCAGTCTTTTCTTGTTCTGAGAAATGAAGGCTATTCCATGTGAGAAATTGCCAAGAAACTGAAGATCGCGTACAACGCTGTGTACTACTCCCTTCACAGAACAGAGCAAACTGGCCTTAAAAAGAATAGAAAGAGAAGTGGGAGGCCCTGGTGCACAACTGAGCAAGAGGACAAGGACATTAGAGTGTCTAGTTTGAGAAACAGACGCCTCACAAGTCCTCAACTGGCAGCTTCATTAACCTGTCTAGGATCAGCGTGGCGCTAGCGGCACACCCCCCCCCCCCACTGAAAAACCAGTGCCGCGAAATTCAAAAAAAATATTTTTTTAAAATATTTAACTTTCACACATTAAAGTCCAATACAGCTAATGAAAGACACAGATCTTGTGAATCCAGTCAACATTTCCGATTTTTAAAATGTTTTACAGGGAAGACACAATATGTAAAGATGTACATCTATTACCTAAAAACACATTAGCATAATCCACCATCTTTTATTTGTCCACCAACACCAGTAGCCATCACCAATTCGGCTAAACTAAGATATTTATAGCCCCTAACCAACAAAAAAACTCATTAGATGACAGTCTGATAACATATTTATGGTATGGGATAGGTTTTGTTAGAAAAAAGTGCATATTTCAGGTATATGGCATAGTTTACAATTGCACCCACCGTCACAAATGGACTAGAATAATTACAATGAGCAACGTGTTTACCTAACTACTAATCATCAAACATTTCGTAAAAATACACAGCATACACGAATCGAAAGACAAAGAACCTGTGAATACAGACAATATTTCAGATTTTCTAAGTGTCTTACAGCGAAAACACAATAAATCGTTATATTAGCTTAGCACATAGCAATTAGCAGCCCAGCATTGATTCTAGCCAAAGTGAGCGATAAAAGTCAACATCGCCAAAAGATATTAATTTTTTCACTAACCTTCTCAGAATTCTTCCGATGACACTCCTGTAACATCACATTACAACATGCATATACAGTTTGATCGAAAATGTTTATATTTAGCCACCAAAATCATGGTTAGACAATGTGAAATGTAGACAAGCTGGTAAAGAAAAAGTCCTTGCGCCACTTAGACAGTGATCTACTCTTATACATAAATACTCATAAACGTGACTAAAAAATATAGGGTGGACAGGGATTGATAGACAATTTAATTCTTAATACAATTGCGTTATTACATTTTTTAATTTATCCTTACTTTTCAATACAGTTTGCGCCAAGCGAAGCTACGTCAAAAAACATGGCGTCCTAAGCCACTAAAATGTTTCGACAGAAACACGATTTATCATAATAAAAATGTCCTACCTTGAGCTGTTCTTCCATCAGTATCTTGGGCAAAGGATCCTTTCTTGGGAGAAATCGTCTTTTGGTGGAAAGCTGTCCTCTTGCCATGTGGAAATGTCAACTGCGTTCGGGATGAACTGAAAAGCATGCCCAACTTTTCACATCGTTGCAAAAATAAATGTCCCAAAATCGCACTAAACGGATATAAATTGCTATAAAACGCTTTAAATTAACTACCTTATGATGTTTTTAACTCCTATAACGAGTGAAAAGATGACCGGAGAAATATAACAGGCTAAACTAACGCTTGGAACAGGTGCGCGCCGATGTCCTCTAGGCGCATGACGCAGCTCCCAAAGAATGACTAGCTTCAGGGTTTTTTCATTTGTAGGGCCTGTGAACGCGCAATCGACCCCATTGGAATCGTCATCACGTAAAGGCATCCAGGGGAAGACGTAAGAAGTGTCCGTATAGTCATAGCAACGACAGTGCCCTTTTAACTGACTTCAGAAAAGTGGCCAACATTTCTCAAATCTGACTCCATGTCAGGGAAATTGCTGTAGAATGGGCTCTGTTCCACTTAGAGACAAAATTTCAACTCCTATAGAAACTATAGACTGTTTTCTATCCAATAATAATAATAATATGCATATTGTACGATCAAGGATTTTGTGGGAAGCCGTTTCAAAAATTAGCCAAATTAGCATAAATAGTCTAAACAGCGCCCCCATCCCCGACAGGTTAAATAGTACCTGCAAAACACCAGTCTCTATGTCAACAGTGAAGAGGCGACTCCGGGATGCTGGCCTTCTAGGCAGAGTTGCAAAGGAAAAGCCATATCTCAGACTGGCCAATAAAAATAAAAGATTAAGATGGGGAAAAGAATACAGACACTGGTACGAGGAACTCTGCCAGGAAGGTCAGCGCTGTTCTGTGAAGGGAGTAGTACACAGCGTTGTACGACATCTTCAGTTTCTTGGCAACTTCTCGCATGGAATAGCCTTCATCTCTCAGAACAAGAATAGACTGGCGAGTTTCAGAAGAAAGTGTTTGTTTCTGGCCATTTTGAGCCTGTAATCGAACACAAAAATGTTGATGCTCCAGATACTCAACTAGTCTAAATACGGCCAGTTTTATTGCTTCTTTAAGCAGAACACAGTTTTCAGCTGTGCTAACATAATTGCAAAAGGGTTTTCTAATCAAGGAGCATTCTCCATTTTGCAATTCCTCTGGATTCAAAGCTACTGTCTTCTTCACTTACCATCATAGTGACTGCATCTTGCACCCAGTACTATATAATTACTGCATACATATAAATCATACATACACATATCAAAGCCGGGATTTACACTGAGTGTCCAAAACATTAGGAAAACCTGCTCTTTCCATTACCTACTTTGACCATGTAAATCCAGGTGAAAGCTATGATCCCTTATTGATGTCACCTGTTAAATCCACTTCATTCAGTGTAGATGAAGGGGCGAAGACAGGTTAAATATGTTTTTTAAGCCTTAAGACAATTGAGACATGGGTTGTGTATGTGTGCCATTCAGAGGATGAATGGGCAAGACAAAAGATGTGTGCCAGACGCACCAGTTTGAGTGTGTCAAGAACAGCAAATCTGTTGGGTTTTTCATGCTCAACAGTTTCCTGTGTGTTTCAAGCATGCTCATCCACCCGAAGGACATCAAGCCAACTTGACACAACTGTGGGAAGCATTGAAGTCAACATTGGCCAGCCTCCCTGTGGAATGCTATCAACACCTTTTAAATTCCATACCCCACGGTGAGGCTGTTCCGAGGACAGAAGGAGGTGCAACTCTATACAAGGAAGTTGTTCCTAATATTTAGTACACTCAGTGTATACAGTCAGGTCCAACGTTTTTGGGACCTTTGATAAAGATGATAAAAAAAAGACTATTAAATAAATAATACAAATGTTCCACTTTTTTAAAATTATATTATTTTATACTACAATATTTTGTTTAACAAGTGAAACATTTGTTATTGAAAAGGTAGGATTCAACATTTTTGGCCACCCTCTTTTCAATAACTTTTAATACCTCACCTTGTGATTGGAGAACACATTGGGAGTGATCTTATACTATTCCTCTATACAGAATCTTTCCAGATCGTTGATATCATTCGTATACACTTATGGACTGCCCTCTTCAATTCAAACTACATGTTTTCTATGAGGTTCCAGTCCATAGACTGAGATGGCCATTGCAAAATGTTGAATTTTGATATGTGCTTGGTGTTATTGTCTCGCTTGAAGATCCATTGTGGCCAAGTTTTAGCCTCTTGGCAGAGCCAACCAGGTTTTTGGCTAAGATGTTCTGGTACTGGGTAAAGTTCATGATGCCGTTGACCTTAACAAGAGCCCAAGGACCAGTGGAAGCAAAATAGCCCCATCACATCAAAGATCCAGAACCATATCTTAAAGTAGGTATGAGGTGTTTTTCTGCATCTTTATTTCAACGCTAAACCCACCACTGGTGTGCTTGGACATAAAGCTGTATTTTCATGTCATCCAAAAAATGGAAATGCCTGGAGTATGTTAAATGGTATTGGCACTTGGATTGGAACTGGTGTTATGTTCAGATGACATAAAAATAGAGCTATTCGGTTATGCACACCAGTGGTGGGTTTGGCATCGAATAAGGATGCATTTTTTTAATGTAGTTCTGTCCTTGAGCTGTTCTTGTCTATTAATGTTCTGTATTATGTCATGTTTTGTGTGGCCACCAGGAAGAGTAGCTGCTGCTTTGCAACAGCTAATGGGGATCCTAATAAAATACCAAATAAGCAGAAAAGAACCAGATAAACAAATCAGTCTTCAAAGTTAATGTATTCAAAGTTCAATATAGGCTGGGTATCACGCAGTGCTGTTAAAATCCTGACTATACATACACGTGTAGGATCTCAATTTGACCTATTTGCGAAATAGTCCTGCAGCAACAGGATTTGAATGTTTAGTCCATAATGTTGCTTTATCCGTGGTTAGGCTATTAGATGGCCAAAATGTCAGGGAATTTCAGTACATTTATGTAAATCACAAAGCTCATCTGTATTCCCGGTGCAGGACAATTCTCAGCAACAAAAGAGTGATCAAATTAAGTTCCTATATCTGTATGAATTGTACATGTTATATGCACTTTATCATGTGACAGACTTGTTGGCATCCCAAATGCAATATTCGAAGGCTATTGGTTTGTATTGTGTCTTCGGACTAATGAAGAGCTGAGGTATCATATCTGTGCTTGTTTTGTTTTTGTTTTTATTTATTGTTATTGCACAAACAGATTCCTTTGCAATAAAACTGTGCCAGGAAGTTTGTGCTTGTTTGGGAGCAGTCACATGATAGCCCTCCACAAGCCGTGTATTCCCTATTGAATACACTAAGGGTTGCAGCACCAGAATACACAGTATCAATCAATAAGGCACAGTATGCACCAACAATTCCCTCTCAGCGTTGACTTCTCCACCACATGTGCAATGGAACTCTAAATGTACAATATCAAGCACATAGAGAGGCTGTACAGTATGTAGTTAGTAATTAATGCATGGATGACTACATTGCACCAAGCAACCAGGGAAGCAGAAACTTTGCTTAGAATGCTAAAACACTGCTTCTACACCTGCCTCTTGTCCTCCCAGCAGCTGTTGTGGAGCTGATCTTGTTTCCATCCATCTACCAGGGGCTGTTTGGGCCCTCCCAGACTATGCCACAGATCCCCTAATTCTCCCAAACATCTGCCCAGGCCTCTGAGGTACAAGCCCGCACCTCACTACCGCTGAAGTGATTCGCTCATTTCCCCCTTACCAGTGTGCCCCCCACACAAAAAGCATGGATTTGGTTGCTTTCTCTCGCTCGCAAAATTTTTAGAACAGAATAAACTCCATTAAGTTTTATGCTGGAGCTGGAGGTAGAGGAGGAGGGCAGTGAAAGGAATGAGTGCATGCTATCTCTGTGAGACCCAGGGCATGGCCCTTTTATGGCAGCCTAATTCTCACTGACCCCTGGAAGGAGGTGCATGCCAAGAGAGTGGTTGCTCTGGGCCCTGGCCGCCGTGCTGCCTTCTCAGCTGAGAGGAAGTGACAGATTGGTGCTGGAAAACTGTGGGGCAGAACAGAGTATAGAGGTTTCAGGGGCCCGGAGCCTGAGGGCTTTTCTACACAGCTTAACATTCTGCAGACGCACAGAGAGAAGGTTGCTGAGTAGCAGAGATGGCCATTCAGGAACCGCTCTCTTTGCTCAAAGGATAAGCTTTCGAGAAGTAGAATATTAAAAATGACCAACACCGGCAGTAGAAATGCACTAAATGTGGATTTACGTAAACCTCTTCTCAACTAATATATGCTTATATAAATGTATTTTAGTTGATGATATTCAAATTATCCATATCTGCAGCCAAATCATATATTACAGTAGTATGTAAAAGGTCACAAAATAACATTCTTTAAGTAAACATGGAGCATAATACACATAGGATTTTGCATACATTCATCCCCCGAGAGATTTAGATGAGAAAAGTCACATTCTTGAGAAACTAACAGAAAAAACAAATATCACCCTAAAACAGAATATCCAGATCTGAGCCTGAGCCCAAATTGCAGTGACATCCAGAATAGGGCTCTCTGCCTACAAACTACAGCATCTAAACAAACAACTCAGATTTCTGCTGCTCTCGCCAAATTGGGTTGTGTGCATAAAAGGTCACAAAAAAAACAGTAGCCATCCACTCTGGAATATGAACACAAATATACTGCAAGCTTATTCACAGCATGCGGTTGACTGCAGAAACAAATGTGTCATAAAGGCGTCTGGCATGGCTTCCCTCAGCCTCAGAGCATGCCCAGTAACCAGGGGTCAGGTTGGGCTCATCTTCATTAGCTTTCTGAATAGAACCCAACATTACGCCATTATGAGTAAGTGTGATCATGGATATGTCTGTCATACTCTACTCTTATCGGTGTGTTCAATGAGAATGAGGGCTAATTAGGTTGTTTACGTACCATAGTAATGACGATGGCTAATGAACGGGTTGCTATACATAACCAATGCTGCTATTTGTGGAGGGAAATTACAATACCAGACAGAATTATTATTACAATGACAGTATACAGGGGCATAGCAACTGCCACGGTATGGTAGTCAGTTTCAACAAAATGAGTGTAAGATAGAAACATCTAGTTGAAAAAGTTTGTTTGTCAGCTTGTAGAGCATGAAGTTCCTTGTTGTCCACATCAACAACAAACTAACATGGTCCAAACACACCAAGACAGTCGTGAGTAAGGCACGACAAAACATATTCCCCCTCACGAGACTGAAAATATTTGGCATTGGTCCTCAGATCCTCAAAAGGTTCTACAGCTGCACCATCGAGAACATCCTGACTGGTTGCATTACTGCCTGGTATGGCAACTGCTCGGCCTCCGACCGCAAGGCACTACAGAGGGTAGTGCATACGGCCCAGTACATCACTGGGGCCAAGCTTCCTGCCATCCAGGACCTCTATACCAGGTGGTGTCAGAGGAAGGCCCTAAAAATTGTCGAAGACTCCAGCCACCCTAGTCATAGGCTGTTCTCTCTGCTACCATACCGCAAGCGGTACCGGAGCGCCAATTCTAGGATGTACCGGAGCGCCAAGTCTAAGATTCTTCTAAACAGCTTCTACCCCCTAGCCATAAGACTCCTGAACATCTAATCAAATGGCTACCCAGTCTATTTGCATTGCCCCACCCTCTTTTACACACCGCTGCTACTCTATGTAGTTATCATCTATGCATAGTTACTTTAATAACTCTACCTACATGTACATATTACCTAAATTACCTCGACTAACTGGTCCCCCGCACATTGACTCTGTACCGGTACCCCCTTTATATAATCTTGCTATTGTTATTTTACTGCTGCTCTTTAATTACTTGTTTCTTATTTCTTACTCTTATTCGTATTTTTATTTTTTAAACTGCATTGCTGGTTAGGTAGCTCATAAGTAAGCATACCTGTTGTATTTGGAGCAAGTGACTAATACCATTTGATTTGAAGACGGCTGACCTGACAACACATGCAAGTCATTCTGAAGACAACCCACATGAAGACAGAAATACAACACACACACACACCCACATACATTTGAAGTGTTTATAATGACGTCTGTGTTTTTTGTGTAGGAAAGCAATTGGTCTTCTATTATTTGTCCGTTATTGTACGCTTTTGATTCACTGCGTGTGCAATGTCAACATTTGTTGTTAGTCACACACAGAAGATTGTCCAGTGTTCAATCTACTTTGAAAGTGTTGAATTTAACAATTTTTCAGAATATGTGCGGGTCCACACTTTGAGTTCAACAGCATCAGATACTTAGACCTGATGCTGTAACAATTTCTCAATGTTACACTCGTAGAAAAAAAAGATTCCATATAGAACCAAAAATTGTTAAATTGCTTGCTTCAAATATGGAACCCTTAAAAGTTATATAGAAACCTTTATCAGAACCCTAGGGGTTCTTCTTCATTGAACCAAAATTGGCTCCAAATACAGTGGCTTGTGAAAGTATTCACCCCCTTGGGTTTTTTGAGGGTTTGTATCATTTGCTTTACACAACATGCCTACCACTTTGAAGATATTGAATAATTGCTATTGTGAAACAAACAAGAAATAAGACAAAAAAAACTGAACTTGAGCGTGCATAACTATTCACCCCCTCAAAGTCAATACTTTGTAGAGCCACCTTCTGCAGCATTTACAGCTGCAAGTCTCCTGGGGTATGTCTCTATAAGCTTGGCACATCTAGCCACTGGAATTTTTACCTACCTGGATTGTGCAGTATGTCCATTACATGAAATCCAAATTAAAAACACTTAAATTACAGGTTGTAATGCAACAAAATAGGAAAAATGGCAAGGGGGTGAATACATCTCCCGTGTGGCGCAGTGGTCTAGGGCACTGCATCGCAGTGCTAGCTGCGCCACCAGAGTCTCTGGGTTCGCGCCCAGGCTGGGCTGGTTTCGCACCCAGGCTCTGTCGCAGCTGGCCGCAAACGGGAGGTCCGTGGGGCGACGCACAATTGGCATAGCGTCGTCCGGGTTAGGGAGGGTTTGGCCGGTAGGGATATCCTTGTCTCAGTATGTAAAAATGTAATAAAATGTATGCACTCTACTGTAAGTCGCTCTGGATAAGAGCGTCTGCTAAATGACAAATGTAATGTAAATGTAAAATGTACTTTTTCAAGGCACTGTATATGTGTATTAAAATAGTCAGAGGTGTAGTATTTCAAACTTGTGACTTCAAACTTGTTGGATGCTTTTGCAATTTGTTTTGGTTGTATTTCAGATTATGTTGTGTCCAATAGAAATTATTGGTAAATAATATATTGTGTCATTATGGAGTCACTTTTATCGTAAGTAAGAATATAATATTGTATGTTTCTGAACATTTCTACATTAATGTTGATGCTACCATGATTACAGATAATCCTGAATGTATCGTGAGAAAGTTAGAGGCATAAATATCCCCCCAAAATGCTAAAATAATCTATTATTGGTAATGGTGAGAGGTTAGCATGACTTGGGGGTATGATCTTTGTGCCTCTGTAACTTTCTCACTCAGCTAAATATTAGTTTTGCTGCATGGCAGGTTGAAGAGAAAATGTATCTGTCAGATGAGTGTTCAATGTAGTTCCTGTATTTTCACATTGAAGGTTTATGCCATTAACTTCTTATGGCTGCAGGGTCAGTATTGAGTAGCTTGGATGAAAGGTGCACAGAGTAAACGGCCTGCTCCTCAGTCATAGTTGCTAATATATGCATATTATTAATAGTATTGGATAGAAAAAACTCTGAAGTTTCTAAAACTGTTTGAATTATGTCTGTGAGTATAACAGAACTCATATGGCAGGCAAAAACCTGAGAAAAAATCCAAACAGGAAGTGGAAATTCTGAGGCTGGTAGATTTTCAACCAAGCTCCCATTGAAATCACAGTGAGATATGGATGAGTCTTCACTTCCTACGGCTTCCACTAGATGTCAACAGTCTGTAGAACTTTGTCTGATGACTCTACTGTGAAGGGGGGCCGGATGAGAGGAAAATTAGTCAGGTCTGCCATGAGGTGACCATGCGAGTTCACATGAGAGGGAGCTCCGTTCCATCGTTTATCTGAAGTCAATGTAATTCTCCGGTTGGAACGTTATTCAAGATTTATGTTAAAAACATTCTAAAGATTGATTCAATACATGTTTCTACGGACTGTTACGGAACTTTTGACATTGTCAGGTTATAGTGAACACGCTTCCCTGTTGGATTTGTATTTGTATACCAAACACGCAACAAAAATAGCTATTTGGACATAAATGATGGACATTACCGAAAAAAAACGAACATTTCTTATGGAAGTGGGAGTCCTGGGAGTGCATTCCAACGAAGATCAGCAAAGGTAAGTGAAGATTTATAATGCTTTTTATGAGTTTTGTTGACTGCACAATTTTGGCGGGTAACTGTATAGGTCTGTATCTGCCTTGGTATAGGACTGAAGCTGTCAATGGTGCTGTTTAAGTCTGTAGGTCAGGGGAGTCAAACTCATTCCATGGAGGGCCTCGTGTCTGCAGGTTTTTGTTTTTTCTCTTCAATTAAGCCTCAGACAAGCAGGTGTGGGGAGTTAGTTTCCTTAATTCATTAATCAAGTATAAGGAAGGAGTGAAAACCCACAGCCACTCGGTGCTCCGTGGAACTTGTTTGACACCTGTGCTGTAGATGCATTGGTATAGGGCTCTAGCTGTCCATGGTGGTGTTGTCACTATACCATCATTTTGACTTTGATACTGATACCAGGTTTAGTATCACGATACTAAATACCATGACAATACACAATACCAAAAATGATACCAAGGTAAAAAAGGTGTGTAAGCCAAAGTCACAGAATGGCTGCTATCCAGACAGATAAACTCAGATACTGCTCTGTTTAATTGTTGGGCATCCTTTGAGATCAATATCATTACATTTTAAAATTGATGTCAGCATTTTTCAGAGACAGCCATGTATTCATTAATGAATGAATTATGCAATTGTACAATTAATTAGACTTTTTTTTACCAATCTAACTACAAATCAACATAATTGAAATAATTTATTTGAATGGTTAATATCTATTGATAAAATGGGTAAATCAAGATGTAGCCTAGGTTGCGCATTTTCAATACAGGTGATAATGTCCTTGAAGCCAGTGTTTGGAGGATATATTGGCACGGTTGTTGTTAGGCCCGAGTCGTGCCAATATATCCTCCAAACACCGGCTTTGAGGGCATTATGACTTTTATACAACAGATTACCAACATATTCAATTAATGATTGACATATTTTCATTAAACGTTAATTTATTGAATTCATTCATAATATTTCATCCTTCCACAAGATATCCTGTTTGGGCTGCAGGGGCAGTATTGAGTAGCCAGATAATAGGTGCCCATTTCAAACGGCCTCGTACTGAATTCTTGCTCGTACAATATCCCTATTATTGTTATTATTGGATAGAAAACACTCTCTAGTTTCTATAGCCGTTGAAATTTTGTCTCTGAGTGGAACAGAACTCATTCTACAGCACTTTCCCTGACATGGAGTCAGATTTCAGACATCTTGGCCCCTGATCTGGAGTCAGTTTAAAGGTCCCTGTGAATGCTATGAGGATACAAACACTGCTTACGTCTTCCCCTGGATGTCATTACGTGGTGACGCTTTGAATGGAGTCGATTGCGCAATCAGAGCCTCTATAAAACAGCACAACGTGTAGGTAGTGTCCCTTTTCCAGCTGCGCCTGATGCAAGGTGGACACGGACCTGCTCTTTTTCCAAGCTTTAGTTTAGCCAGTAATATTTCTCCGGTCATGTTTTTGCTCGTTATAGGTGTTAAAAACATCATAAGGTAGTTAATTTAAACGGTTTTATAGCAATTTATATCCGTTTAGTGCGATTGAGGCATTGCTTTCTGAGACACTTTGAACCTCTGGGCACGTTTCCAATTCATGCCGAACGCAGTGGGCATTTCCACATGGCAAGAGGACAGCTTTCGACCAAAAGACGATTAGACTCAAGAAAGGATTCATTGCCCAAGATTCTGATGGAAGAACAGCTCAAAGTAAGAACAATTTATTATGATAAATCGTGTTTGTCGAAAAATGTTAATCGCTTATGCCGCCATTTTGTTAGATGTAGCTTCGCTTGGCGCAACCTGTATTGAAAAGTAAGGATCATTTAAAAAATGTAATTCAGCGATTGTATTAAGAATTAAATTGTCTATCAATCGCTGTCCACCCTATATTTTTTAGTCACGTTTATGAGTATTTATGTATAAGACTAAATCACTGTCTAATATGGCGCACGACATTTTCTGACCAGCTGGGCTACTTTTGTCATTGTCTAACCATGATTTTGGTGGCTAAATATGCACATTTTCGAACAAACTCTATATGTATGTTGTAATATGACGTTACAGGAGTGTCATCGGAAGAATTCTGAGAAGGTTAGTGAAAAAATTTATATATTTTGGCGATGATAACGATATCGCTCTCTTTGGCTTGAATCAATGGTCGGGTAACGTTTGCATATGTGGTATGCTAATATAACGATTTATTGTGTTTTCGCTGTAAAACACTTAGTACATCTGAAATATTGTCTGAATTCACAAGATCTGTGTCTTTCCATTGCTATGTTGTCAGGGGTTGTGTGCAGAGAATACTTGGAGTCAAACGCAGGACACAGGTGTTGAGCGAAACCACAGAGTTTTACTCACGATAAATGCACAATTCCACAAATGGAACATAAACAGATACGAACACGTATCAAATACAACACCTAACGCACAAACAATCACGGACAAACAGAAATGAAAGCAAGAGGGTTAAATAGGGAACATGATGGGGGAATTGAAAACAGGTGTGGATAATACAGACAAAACAAAACTGAAAAGTGGATCGATGGCGACTAGAAAGCCAGTGATGTCGACCGCCGAACACCACCCGAACAAGGAGAAGGGCCGACTTCGGCGGAAGTCGTGACAGTACCCCTCCCCTGACGCGCGGCTCCAGCTGCGCGACGACACCAGCCTCGGGGACGACCCGGAGGGCGAGGCGCAGGGCGATCCGGGTGGAGACGGTGAAACTCTTGTAACATGGATGGATCTAGGATGTCCTCCACCGGTACCCAGCATCTCTCCTCCGGACCGTACCCCTCCCACTCCACGAGATACTGAAGGCCCCTCGCCCGACGTCTAGAATCCATGATGGTCCTTACGGTATACGCCGGAACTCCCTCGATGTCAAGAGGGGGCGGAGGGACCTCCCGCACCTCAGACTGCTGGAGCGGACCAGCCACCACCGGCCTGAGGAGAGACACATGGAACGAGGGATTAATACGATAATCAGGGGGGAGTTGTAACCTATAACAAACCTCGTTCAGTCTCCTCAGGACTTTAAATGGCCCCACAAACCGCGGACCCAGCTTCCGGCAGGGCAGGTGAAGGGGTAGGTTTCGGGTCGAGAGCCAGACCCGATCCCCCGGTGCATACACGGGGGCCTCACTGCGTTGGCGGTCGGCACTCGCCTTTTGTCTCCTAATGGCCCGTTGTAGCCGTACGTGGGCAGCGTTCCAAGTCTCCTCTGAGTGCCGAAACCATTCATCCACCGCAGGAGCGTCAATCTGGCTCTGATGCCATGGTGCCAGGACCGGCTGGTAACCTAGCACACACTGAAAAGGTGATAGGTTGGTAGAGGAGTGGCGGAGGGAGTTTTGGGCCATCTCGGCCCAGGGGATGTAAGCTGCCCACTCCCCCGGCCGGTCCTGGCAATAGGACCTCAGAAACCTACCCACATCCTGGTTTACTCTTTCCACCTGCCCGTTGCTCTCGGGGTGAAAACCTGAGGTAAGGCTGACCGAGATCCCCAGGCGTTCCATAAACGCCCTCCAGACTCTAGACGTAAATTGGGGACCCCGATCAGAAACTATATCCTCAGGCACCCCGTAGTGCCGGAATACATGGGTGAACAGAGCCTCCGCAGTTTGTAGAGCCGTAGGGAGACCGGGCAAAGGAAGGAGACGGCAGGACTTAGAAAACCGATCCACAACAACCAGGATCGTGGTGTTACCCCGCGACGGGGGAAGATCCGTCACATAATCCACCGATAGGTGTGACCATGGTCGCTGTGGAACGGGAAGGGGTTGTAATTTCCCTCTGGGCAGATGTCTAGGTGCCTTACACTGTGCACATACCGAACAGGAGGAAACATAAACCCGAACGTCCTTAGCTAAAGTGGGCCACCAGTACTTCTCAGAAAGGTAGCGCACCGTCCGACCGATACCAGGATGACCAGAGGAGGGTGACGTATGAGCCCAACAGATCAAACGATCGCGGACATCAAACGGAACGTACATACGCCCAGCTGGACAGTCAGGTGGAATGGGCTCTGAACGTGACGCCCGTTTGATGTCCGCGTCCACCTCCCATACCACCGGTGCAACCAGGCGTGAGGCTGGAATGATGGGAGTGGGATCTGAGGATCTCTCCTCTGTATCATACAGCCGGGACAGTGCGTCTGCCTTAACGTTATGGGAACCTGGTTTGTAGGAAAGGGTGAAATCAAAACGGGTGAAAAACATGTCCCATCTTGCCTGACGAGGGTTCATTCTCCTCGCTGCCCGTATGTACTCCAGATTGCGGTGGTCAGTCCAAATGAGAAAAGGGTGTCTAGCCCCCTCAAGCCAGTGTCTCCACGCTTTCAGAGCCATGACAACAGCCAGCAACTCCCGGTCCCCCACATCATAGTTTCGCTCCGCCGGGCTGAGCTTCTTCGAAAAGAAGGCACAGGGGCGAAGCTTTAGTGGCGTACCCGAACGCTGAGACAGCACAGCCCCTATCCCCGCCTCGGACGCGTCCACCTCAACTATGAATGCTAAGGAAGGATCAGGATGAGCCAGCACGGGAGCTGAAGTAAACAGAGCCTTCAGGTGACCAAACGCCCTGTCCGCTCCAGCTGTCCACTGCAGTCTCACCGGTCCTCCCTTCAGCAGTGAGGTAATGGGAGCCGCTACCTGACCAAAACCCCGGATAAATCTCCGGTAGTAGTTGGCAAACCCTAAAAACCGCTGCACTTCCTTTACCGTGGCTGAAATGCGGTCATTCTCCATCTCTACCCCTGACGCTGAAAAGCGGTACCCTAGGAAGGAGATGGACTGTTGGAAGAACAGACATTTCTCAGCCTTGACGTACAGGTCATGCTCCAACAGTCGACCAAGCACCTTACGCACCAGGGACACATGCTCGGCGCGTGTAGCGGAGTATATTAGAATGTCATCTATATACACCACTACACCCTGCCCGTGCAGGTCCCTGAATATCTCATCCACAAATGATTGGAAGACTGATGGAGCATTCATTAACCCTTACGGCATGACGAGGTATTCATAATGCCCAGAAGTGGTGCTAAATGCTGTCTTCCACTCATCTCCCCCCTTAATACGCACCAGGCTGTAAGCGCTCCTGAGGTCCAATTTTGTGAAGAAGCGCGCCCCGTGTAATGACTCGGTCATACTGGCTATGAGTGGTAGTGGGTAACTGTATTTTTTCGTGATCTTATTTAATCCTCGATAATCAATACACGGGCGCAAACCTCCATCCTTCTTCTTCACAAAAAAGAAACTCGAGGAGACAGGTGAGATGGAAGGCCGAATGTATCCCTGTCCCAGAGATTCGGTGACATATGTCTCCATAGCCACCGTCTCCTCCTGTGACAGAGGATACACATGACTCCTGGGAAGTTTAGCGTCTACCAAGAGATCTATCGCACAATCCCCCGGTCGATGGGGTGGTAATTGAGTCGCCTTCTTCTTACAGAAGGCGAGTGCCAAAACGGCATATTCGGGAGGAATGTGCATGTTGGAAACCTGGTTTGGACTCTCCACCGTAGAGGCACCTAAGGAAACACCTACACATCTACCTGAACACTGACAGGACCATCCCTTGAGAGTCCTCTGTTGCCACGAAATAATCGGATCATGAGAGGCCAACCAGGGAAGACCCAACACAACAGGAAACGCAGGAGAGTCGATCAAAAAGAGACTAATTCTCTCCTCGTGATCCCCCTGCGATCTCATAGCGATGGGCGCTGTGACCTCCCCAATCAGCCCCGACGCCAAAGGACGACTATCTAAGGCATGTACAGGGAAGGGAACAACAACAGGAATAATAGGGATCCCTAATCTATGTGCTAAAGAGCGATCAATAAAGTTCCCAGCTGCGCCTGAATCTACTAGCGCCTTATGCTGAGGATGCGAGGAAAACTCAGGAAATTCTATATGTAACCACTGTGGATAATACAGACAAAACAAAACGAAACTGAAAAGTGGATCGATGGCGACTAGAAAGCCGGTGACGTCGACCGCCGAACACCACCCGAACAAGGAGAAGGGCCGACTTCGGCGGAAGTCGTGACATATGTGCTGTGTATTTTTAACCTGTCTAGGATGAGGGTGCCGCTAGCGGCACTCCCCCCCCCCCCCCCCCCCCCACTGAAAAGGCAGAGCCGCGAAATTCAAAAAAAATATTTTTTTTAAATATTTAACTTTCACACATTAAAGTCCAATACAGCTAATGAAAGACACAGATCTTGTGAATCCAGCCAACATGTCCGATTTTTAAAATGTTTTACAGGGAAGACACAATATGTAAAGATGTACATCTATTACCTAAAAACACATTAGCATAATCCACCATCCTTTATTTGTCCACCAACACCAGTAGCTATCACCAATTCGGCTAAACTAAGATATTTATAGCCCCTAACCAAGAAAAAAACTCATCAGATGACAGTCTGATAACATATTTATGGTATGGGATAGGTTTTGTTAGAAAAATATGCATATTTCAGGTAGATGGCATAGGTTACAATTGCACCCACCGTCACAAATGGACTAGAATAACTACATAGAGCAACGTGTTTACCTACTTACTAATCATCAAACATTTCGTAAAAATACACAGCATACACTAATCGAAAGACACAGATCCTGTGAATACAGACAATATTTCAGATTTTCTAAGTGTCTTACAGCGAAAACACAATAAATCGTTATATTAGCATAGCACAGGTGCAAACATTACCCCAGCATTAATTCTAGCCAAAGTGAGCGATAATGTCAACATCGCCAAAATATATTATTTTTTTCACTAACCTTCTCAGAATTCTTCAGATGACACCCCTGTAACATCACATTACAACATGCATATACAGTTTGTTCGAAAATGTGCATATTTAGCCACCAAAATCATGGTTAGACAATGGGGAAAGTAGCCCAGCTGGTGAGAAAATGTCCGTGCGCCATATTAGACAGTGATCTACTCTTATACATAAATACTCATAAACGTGACTAAAAAATATAGGGTGGACATCGATTGATAGACAATTTAATTCTTAATACAATCGCGGAATTACATTTTTTAAATTATCCTTACTTTTCAATACAGTTTGCGCCAAGCGAAGCTACGTCAAAAAACATGGCGTCCTAAGCCACTAACATTTTTCGACAGAAACACGATTTATCATAATAAAAATGTCCTACTTTGAGCTGTTCTTCCATCAGTATCTTGGGCAAAGGATCCTTTCTTGGGTCTAATCGTCTTTTGGTGGAAAGCTGTCCTCTTGCCATGTGGAAATGCCAACTGCGTTCAGCATGAACTGGAAGCGTGCCCGGCGATTCACAGCGTTTCAGAAATAAATGTCCCAAAATCGCACTAAACGGATATAAATTGCTATAAAACGCTTTAAATTTAACTACCTTATGATGTTTTTAACTTCTTGAGAATACAGGGGGTGCTGTTTTCGCAGTAGCATAATTTGCTCTACAGATTAAACTGCCTCTTATTCAATTATTGCTCTTACTATATGCATATAATTAATACCATTGGATAGAAAACAATATCTAGTTTCAAAAACCGTTTCAATTTTGTCTCTGAGAGAAACACAAGTCATTTGACAGCACTTTCCCTGACCAAGAAGTAGAATGCAAGATGTCTATGCTCGCTTCAACGCTCTGCCTATATATGGTCACGCCACCTATGACCCGAAACACACTTCATTCGCCTTCCTCTGGGTGTCAAGAGGACGTCAGAGGAGAAATTTTTTGTTTATCTTGTTCTGACGTGAAATAAGACCTATTTCTTTGACGTGACCGACAACTTCCGGTTCTCTGAATCGCGCGACTTGGAGGTGCGATTGTCTACTGTTTTGCTGCCGTTACGGATGAAAACTATCTCCGTCTCGAATTTTGTTTGATACATGTGACCATATCATCGTAATGTATGTTTTTTCAATATAGTTTAATCAGATTATTTGAATTTTTTCGGGAGTTTGCGGTGTTCCGTTCTCTGATTTTATTTTCGTTTGAGAGATCCGTGCCACTCGACCAGTACCAATGCTAAATGAAGTGGAAAAGTTGCCATTCTGAATCGAAACAAGGACTCATCTGGACAAAGGACACCTTGATCAATATTCTGATGAAAGATCAGCAATAGTAAGACCCAATTTACGATGTTATTTCATATATCTGTCGTGCATGTGAACTGGTCGTGGGCGCCCAGCTGGTTCTGCCTGGCGTAGCTATGCTAATTTAGCGCTACATTTTGTTTTCGCTATAAAACATTTAATAAATCTGAAATATTGTTTGGATTCACCAGATGTTGGGCTTTCAATATCTGTACAATGTGTATTTTTCTGAAATGTTTTAAGATGAGTAATTAGTTATATGACGTTGGTCTCTGTAATTGTTCTGGCTGCGTCGGCACTATTTCAGATTGCAGCTGCAATGTAGAACTGTGATTTATACCTGAAAAATGCACATTTTTCAAAAAACAACTATGCTATACCATAAATATGTTATCAGACTGTCATCTTATGAAGTTGTTTCTTGGTTAGTGGCTATATATATTTTTATTTAGTCGAATTAGTGATAGCTAATGACGCAGGAAAAAACTGTTGGAGTAAAAAAATGGTGTCTTTTGCTAACGTGGTTAGCTAATAGATTTACATATTGTGTCTTCCCTGTAAAACATTTTAAAAATCTGAAATGGTGGCTTTATTCACAAGATCTGTATCTTTCATCTGGTGTCTTGGACTTGTGATTTAATGATATTTAGATGCTACTATTTAATTGTGACGCTATGCTAGCGATGCTAATCAGTGTGGGGGGGGTGCTCCCGGATCCGGGGTAGAGGCTCGTTAGAGGTTAACTCCTATAACGAGTCTTAACATGACCGGAGAAAGATTACTCCCAACACTAATGCTTGGAACAGGTGCGGGTCGGTGTCCTCCACGCGCATAACGCAGCTCCAAAAGAGTGACTAGCTACAGGGTTTTTTAATTTATAGTGCCTGTGAACGCGCAATCGACCCCATTCAAATCGTCATCACGTAAAGGCATCCAGGGGAAGACGTAAGCAGTGTCCGTATACTCATAGCAATAACAGTGGCCTTTTAACTGACTCCAGATCAGGGGCCAAAATTTCTGAAATCTGACTCCATGTCAGGGAAATTGTTGTAGAATGGGTTCTGTTCCACTTAGAGACAAAATTTCAACTCCTATAGAAACTATAGACTGTTTTCTATCCAATACTAATAATAATATGCATATTGTACGATCAAGAGTTTTGTAGGAAGCCGTTTCAAAAATTACAAGATTACCATAAATAGTGACAACAGCGCCCCCAGCCTCAACAGGTTAACTTCTTATGGCTGCAAGCCCGACGTCGGTACACCTATGACAACATCCCCCCACACCCCCCACACTGATTAGCATCGCTAGCATAGCGTCACAATTAAATAGTAGCATCTAAATATCATTAAATCACAAGTCCAAGACACCAAATGAAAGATAAAGATCTTGTGAATAAAGCCACCATTTCAGATTTTTTTTTTTTTTTACAGGGAAGACAATATGTAAATCTATTAGCTAACCATGTTAGCAAAAGACACCATTTTTCTTGGTCCACCATTTTTTCTCAACACCAGTAGCTATCACCAATTCGGCTAAACTAAGATATTGATAGCCACTAACCAAGAAAAAACCTCATCAGATGACAGTCTGATAACATATTTATTGTATAGGATAGGTTTTGTTAGAAAAATGTGCATATTTCAGGTATAAATCATAGTTTACAATTGGACCCACCATCACAAATTGACTAGAATAAATACACAGAGCAACGTGTATTACCAATTTACTCATCATAAAACATTTCTTAAAGTCCCGACACAAATCTAGGGTTAACTACCCAAGCCAGCTGGCCGTTCGTTGCGACCAGTTGTTCAGTGTTTTTGTTCTGTATCTATGAACACGACACATTCGTTCTAAATGTTCCATTGCCATACTGGCTGGCAACACTCTTATCCCTTACTTGCTAGCTAGCCAACTACAACTAACTTACTACAGTCACGTCAAAAAGTGCAGCCAGAATAATAGCAAAGTATCTGCATTTGAATTTGTTTAAGCTGTTTTCTAGAGACATTTATTTGGATACATCCATATTAATGAGCTAATGAGGTGTAATTTTGCCTGGCATAGATAATTTGCTCTCTCTTTCAGGACACTCGTTTACAGTAGCCAACAACACAGCTAACACAATCACTTCAAACTGAAGCTGGCAAACTAGCTGCACTTCCTTACATTTTATATGTTTTCAATTGACATTTCTTTGGATATATACATAAAAATGATTCCAGCTGATTCATTATTTTGACTGGTTGAGAAACGCTGCCTGCCTGTCTGTCTCGTCCCGACTCCTGACACGTTCATTACTATGGGACAACTGGAGGTCGAATTTGAATATTGAAACAATGTTGTAAATATCGGAGAGACAGGCATCAAGGTGTATACAAACGTCCGCTGTTGAAAACTAAATGTTAGTACAAAATAAATGTGATATAATGTCTAGATGCTTTTTTTGTGGATATCAAGTTCATAAATTGCTTGGCTGGGCTGATGAGATAGTGGATTGTGCATTGAGATGGAACAGTAAATCAGCATTTTAACATCATAGATTTGGCCAGTGGTAAATTGTGGAATAGACACCGGCTGGAATGCACTTTTAACCTGTTTGGCGTGCAAGCCCGACGTCGGTACATTTATGACAACAGCCACTTCAAGTGCAGGGCGCGAAATTCAAAAGATATTTTTTTTTAATATTTAACTTTCACACATTACCAAATCCAATACAGCATATGAAAGGGACCCATCTCGTGAATCCAGCCAACATGTCCGATTTTTTAAATGTTTTACAGGGAAGACAAAATATGTAAATCTATTAGCTAACCACTTTAATTACTCCATCAGTTTTTTACTCCATCAGTAGCTATCACAAATTCGGCCAAATAAAGATATAAATAGCCACTAACCAAGAAACAACTTCATCAGATGACAGTCTGATAACATATTTATTGTATAGCATATGTTTTTTTCGAAAAATGTGCATATTTCAGGTATAAATCATAGTTTACATTGCAGCTACAGTCAGAAATTGCACCGAAAGCAGACAGAAAAATTACAGACACCAACGCCAAATAACTAAATACTCATCATAAAACATTTCTGAAAAATACATAGTGTACAGCAATTGAAAGACAGGCATCTTGTGATTCCAGACAATATTTCAGATTTATCAAGTGTTTTACAGCGAAAACACAATATAGCGTTATATTAGCGTAGCCACAATAGCCAGAAACACTTGGGCGCCGACGACCAGTTCACATGCACGACAGATATTAGAAATAGCATCATAAAATGTTTCTTACTTTTGGTGATCTTTCGTCAGAATGTTGGACAAGGTGTCCTTTGTCCAGAACAGTCGTTGTTTGGATCTGGAACGGCAAATTTCCCTCTTGATTTAGCATGGGCACTTGCCAAGTGGCACGGATCTCTCCAACGTCAACAAAGTCAGAGAACGGAACACGGCAAAACTCACGAAAAAATGTCAATAGTCTGATTAAACTATATTGAAAAAACATACTTTACGATGATATGGTCACATGTATCAAATAAAATCTAAACCGGAGATGTTAGTCGTCCATAACGACAGCTAAATAGAAGGCAAATCCATGTCCTCTTTTGCGCGCTCCAGAAACAGGAAATGGACGGTCACGTCAATCAAAGAGCTTTAATTCCACCTCAGACCAAGATAGACACGAAATTTCTTCTCTCACCGCCTCTTGACAACCAGGGGAAGGTGTATGAAGTGTACATAGACTCTTACGTTCATTGCCCATGTATAGGCATGAAGTTGAACAGAGCATCGATTTCTGACATTCCACTTCCTGGTCAGGAAATGTGCTGCAGAAGGAGTTCTGTTTCACTCAGAGAAATAATTCAAACGGTTTTAGAAACTAGAGAGTGTTTTCTATCCAATAGTAATAATAATATGCAATTGTACGAGCAAAAATTGAGTACGAGGCCGTTTGAAATGGGCACGATTTAACCTGTCTAGGATCAGCGTGGCGCTAGCGACACACCCCCCCCCCCCCCACTGAAAAACCAGTGCCGCGAAATTCAAAAAATATATATTTTTAAAATATTTAACTTTCACACATTAAAGTCCAATACAGCTAATGAAAGACACAGATCTTGTGAATCCAGTCAACATTTCCGATTTTTAAAATGTTTTACAGGGAAGACACAATATGTAAAGATGTACATCTATTACCTAAAAAACACATTAGCATATTCCACCATCTTTTATTTGTCCACCAACACCAGTAGCCATCACCAATTCGGCTAAACTAAGATATTTATAGCCCCTAACCAACAAAAAAACTCATTAGATGACAGTCTGATAACATATTTATGGTATGGGATAGGTTTTGTTAGAAAAAAGTGCATATTTCAGGTATATGGCATAGTTTACAATTGCACCCACCATCACAAATGGACTAGAATAATTACAATGAGCAACGTGTTTACCTAACTACTAATCATCAAACATTTCGTAAAAATACACAGCATACACGAATCGAAAGACACAGATCCTGTGAATACAGACAATATTTCAGATTTTCTAAGTGTCTTACAGCGAAAACACAATAAATCGTTATATTAGCTTAGCACATAGCAATTAGCAGCCCAGCATTGATTCTAGCCAAAGTGAGCGATAAAAGTCAACATCGCCAAAAGATATTAATTTTTTCACTAACCTTCTCAGAATTCTTCCGATGACACTCCTGTAACATCATATTACACATTCCATATAGAGTTTGATCGCAAATGTTTATATTTAGCCACCAAAATCATGGTTAGACAATGTGAAATGTAGACAAGCTGGTAAAGAAAATGTCCTTGCGCCACTTAGACAGTGATCTACTCTTATACATAAATACTCATAAACGTGACTAAAAAATATAGGGTGGACAGGGATTGATAGACAATTTAATTCTTAATACAATTGCGTTATTACATTTTTTAATTTATCCTTACTTTTCAATACAGTTTGCGCCTAGCGAAGCTACGTCATAAAACATGGCGTTCTAAGCCACTAAAATGTTTCGACAGAAACACGATTTATCATAATAAAAATGTCCTACCTTGAGCTGTTCTTCCATCAGTATCTTGGGCAAAGGATCCTTTCTTGGGAGAAATCGTCTTTTGGTGGAAAGCTGTCCTCTTGCCATGTGGAAATGTCAACTGCGTTCGGGATGAACTGAAAAGCGTGCCCAACTTTTCACATCGTTGCAAAAATAAATGTCCCAAAATCGCACTAAACGGATATAAATTGCTATAAAACGCTTTAAATTAACTACCTTATGATGTTTTTAACTCCTATAACGAGTGAAAAGATGACCGGAGAAATATAACAGGCTAAACTAACGCTTGGAACAGGTGCGCGCCGGGGTCCTCTAGGCTCATGACGCAGCTCCCAAAGAATGACTAGCTTCAGGGTTTTTTGATTTGTAGGGCCTGTGAACGCGCAATCGACACCGTTGGAATCGTCATCACGTAAAGGCATCCAGGGGAAGACGTAAGAAGTGTCCGTATAGTCATAGCAACGACAGTGCCCTTTTAAATGACTTCAGAAGAGTGGCCAACATTTCTCAAATCTGACTCCATGTCAGGGAAATTGCTGTAGAATGGGCTCTGTTCCACTTAGAGACAAAATTTCAACTCCTATAGAAACTATAGACTGTTTTCTATCCAATAATAATAATAATATGCATATTGTACGATCAAGGATTTTGTGGGAAGCCGTTTCAAAAATTAGCCACATTAGCATAAATAGTCTAAACAGCGCCCCCATCCCCAACAGGTTAACTGGCTACTCAATACTGCCCCTTACAGCCATAAGAAGTTAATGAGTAGAATAAAATAAGTCTGAAATGGAAGGGAAACAGATTGTTCGTCTTCTGTAGCCAATTGAAATCAGCGAAAATTAGCTCAATAACTCAATGCATGCACACACTCCTGCTGAAGATTTATACAACGGGTGGGTCTAATCCTGAATGATAGGTTAACAACATTTGCATAGAAGTAGCATCTCTTCTTTTATAAAAGTGTGCAGTATCTCTTTAAACCCAGCAATGCTGTCATTTATGAAAAGGCGTACACCCACACACAGTCAGTTGAGTTCGGTGAGGAAGAGACGTGACAGACGAAGGGGGAAAGTATCATTGGAGGTGATGGAGAGACGATAAAGTGAATTAAGGACGTTTTTGGGGACAATCAGCTTTGAAATCAACATATTTTGCGTTATGATATCACAAACAGAGTACTAGGAGAGTACATTGATGTTAGCTTCAACTGCAAGCTACAGTATCAAGGAAAGTCAGCCTACAAAGCTGGAAGCTAACAGTATTCTCTTGTATTGTAAAGTGTTCTAGCCTTTATGGACATCTTTTTGCAAACAGTAATTAATAGTTTCAGCATTTCAACATGCCGTGTTGCATTATTCTAGTGTTTTAACTTCTGTGCAGCAAGAGTGGGGAGCTAACATGTTGCAGTCCAGACTCCCAGTGCTCTAGCAATGAGTAAGTGGAGCAGGCAAGAGGCATGAGCGGTGAGCTCGCACTATAATGGGACACATTTAAAAGAAGCACAAAAAGCAAAAACAATTTGAGTACCGAACCGTTTTTCATGTTCTAGTATCAAAAAAGTACTGATGTTTCAGTATACCTTCTACAACTAGTAATTAGAAACAGTAATTAATAGTTTCAGCATTTCTACATGCCGTGTTGCATTATTCAAGTGTTTTAACTTCTGTGCAGCAAGAGTTTTTATTTATTTATTTTATTTTACCGTTATTTTACCTGGTAAGTTGACTGAGAACACGTTCTCATTTGCAGCACCGACCTGGGGAATAGTTACAGGGGAGAGGAGGGGGATGAATAAGCCAATTGTAAACTGGGGATTATTAGGTGACCATGGTGGTTTGAGGGCCAGATTGGGAATTTAGTGGGGAGCTAACATGTTGCAGTCCAGACTCCCAGTGCTCTAGCAATGAGTAAGTGGAGCAGGCAAGAGGCATGAGCGGTGAGCTCGCACTATAATGGGACACATTTAAAAGAAGCACAAAAAGCAAAAACAATTTGAGTACCGAACCGTTTTTCATGTTCTAGTATCAAAAAAGTACTGATGTTTCAGTATACCTTCTACAACTAGCTGCCCATTTTGGTGTTTTAAAAGACATGTGCTCTGATAATAAGCCACAGAGGTTTCTTGACATGAGTGTCTGAGCTGTGTAAAAACATAAAGAATCACCATGTGTCTTTTTAAATGAGGATTATTGGACAGTACACGACTGAGAGTATATGACACATTGACATGGAAGTAAGCTTGGTTGGGTTATAAGTTCAAGGCTATGAAGACCATAGCCCCAAGCAAGAAGCATTGCAATTATTTGCCTGAAATTTCAGCAACAGTATACAATACAGTACAGTAACACTTGTGGTTACTACATGATTCCATATGTGTTATTTCAAAGTTTTGATGTCTTCACTATTATTCTACAATGTAGAAAATAGTTAAAATATATAAAACCCCTTGAATGAGTAGGTGCGTCCAAACTTTTGACTGGCACTGTATATATCTATAAAAGAAAATACTAAATAAACTACATTTAAAAAAAAATAATAATAATAAGTAACACAATAAAATAACAATAATGAGGCTATATACAGGGGTACCGGTACTGAGTCAATGTGCGTGGTTAGTCAAGCTAATTTGTACATGTAGGTAGGGGTAAAGTGACTAATGCATATAGATAATAAACAGTGAGTAGCAGCAGTGTAAAAATAAAGGGGGTTCAATGCAAATAGTCCGGGTGGCCATTTGGTTAATTGTTAAGCAGTCTTATTGTAACGACTCTCGTCAAAAGGAGCGGACCGAAGTGCAGCGTGGAAAGCGTTCATGATTTTTATTTTCAAAATACACGCAAACAAAATAACCAAAGTGAAAACGAAAGCTCACAGTTCTGTCAGGTACAGACACGAAACAGAAAACAAGATCCCACAAAACCCAAACAGAAAATGACAACTTATATATGATCCCCAATCAGAGACAACGATAGACAGCTGCCTCAGATTGGGAACCACACTCGGCCAAAACAAAGAAATAGAAAACATAGACTTTCCCACCCGAGTCACACCCTGACCTAACCAAACATAGAGAATAATAGGGATCTCTAAGGTCAGGGCGTGACACTTATGGCTTGGGGATAGAAGCTGTTAAGGGGCCATTTGGACCTAGATTTAACGCTCCAGTGCCGCTTGCTGTTCGGTAGCAGAGAGAACACTCTATGACTTGGGTGACTGGAGTCTTTGACATTTTTGGGGGCCTTCCCCTGGCAAAATAAGGAGCAATTGATGAAAGTGAATGGAGCTCATCCATTTTTTTATTATCAGGGGAAACATTCCCCTACTTTAAGAAGTTAAGAATAAACTCTGCTGCTAAAAATGAGGAAAAAGAAAAAGCAAGCGCAGGCTTTAAACATTCCTCATATTTTATCTGACTGATTATTATTTAAAAAAACATTTTTAAATGTATCCAGGATGGAAAGCCAAGCACATACCTATTGGCAGCTTGCTGAAAACCTGTATATTTCATTAATATTTATCTGTTTATTTTTTAATTACTGAAACATTTACATTCAAACTAATCAAAAGGCTCTGAAGAGATCTAAAATGGTATGTCAAAATGTACTTCGTAATTCTACATGTATCCAAATCCACCGTATGTCATTGGGTACAATTAGTCTGTGGACATTCAAGTGGAGTTCTGATTAATTCCAGCCTGAACCTCAACACATACCTGAAGTATCCACGTGAGATGTTATGGCTAGCACTAATCATTTTGAATGTAAGTTACACATTGTGAAAATAATATTTTACATTATGATTTGTGTATGTTCTTTAAACTACTATCTCACAAGAAACAAGCTCCCTAAAGTCAAGTTGTTCAGAGCTTGCATCAGCACACGTCATTGCAGTTGACATTGAAAACACAAATATTTAAATGTTGTATCTTGATGGTCCTGTATATCTGACGTTAGTCAACAAGTAGTGTGTTAGGTGGCCAATCTAACAGTTCTTATCATGTAAAAACATGATTGTTACATTTTCCTGTGATAGGCGAGGAAATAGGATTTTTCTCTTTGTGAGTCAGCTTGCAAAGCAGACAATAATAATTAAGACACAGATGTGAAGCGTTTTACGATTACCGTCTGCTATATGCCATAACACCCTCCCCCTTCCAACACACAGAAACACACACGCACATGCGTACGCGCACACACACACACCTGACATCGATAAGGCTGTGAAACAAGCAGGAGTGCAAACATGCAACAGTAATGAATCACTTGGTTGTGCATGGTGGCTAACCTCGGAGCAGTGACTTATGTGTCAGCAGCACTAACATGCTGCTATCATGGACTCAGTCGCAGCATCAACTTACTGTTGAGAGTTATAATAATAGAATATAATAATAGAATTTGCAAGGTGCAATTTCGAAATTTGGTTTTGAATCAGCAGTTTTTCTCAATTAGCCCATGTGAGCAAAGAAAATGAAGATTGGTAAGTCAGTCTGGCTAGTTATCTAAACTTGTACCATTCATGGTCGAATTACCGATCGGGGGGCCCCCACTAGATTTTGTTAGTCACTCTCATTCACATATCATAGAATTGCTGCAAAAATGCTTATACAGTGCATTCAGAAAGTATTCAGACCCTTCCCTTTTTCCATTTTTGTTACGTTACAGCCTTATTCTAAAATGGATTACATTAAAAAAATGTCTCATCTATCTACACACAATACCCAATAATGACGAAGAGAAAAAAGGTTTTTAGAAATGTTAAAAATAAAAACAGAAATATCCAATTTACATAAGTATTCAGTCACTTTGCTATGAGACTCGAAATTGTGCTCAGGTGCATCCTGTTTCCTTTGATCATCCTTGAGATGTTTCTACAACTTGATTGGAGTCCACCTGTTGTAAATTCAATTGATTGGACATGATTTGGAAAGGCACACACCTGTCTCTATAAGGTCCCACAGTTGACCGTGCATGTCAGAGCCAAAACCAAGAGGTTGAAGGAATTGTATGTAGAGCTACGAAACAGGATTATAATGAGGCACAGATTTGGGGAAGGGTACCAAAGCATTTCTGCAACATTGAAGGTCCCCAAGAACACAGTGGCCTCCATCATTCTTAAATGGAATAAGTTTGGAACCACCAAGACTCTTGCTAGAGCTGGCCTGAGCAAGGGCCTTGGTCAGGGAGGTGACCAAGGACACGATGGTCACTCTGACAGAGTTCCAGAGTTCATCTGTGGAGATGGATGAACCTTCCAGAAGCACACTCATCTCTGCAGCACTTCACCAATCTGGACTTTATGGTAGTGGCCAGACTGAAGCCACTCCTCAGTAAAAGGCACATGACAGCCCACTTGGAGTTTACCAGAAGGCACCTTAAGGACACCTTAAAGAAGATTCTCTGGTCTGATGAAACCAAGATGAACTCTTTGGCCTGAAAACCAAGTGTCACGTCTACAGTTAAGCATGGTGATGGCAGCAACATGCTGTTGGGATGTTTTTCAGTGGCAGGGACTAGTCAGGATCGATGGAAAGATGAAGGGAGCAAAGTACAGAGAGGTCTTCGATGAAAACCTGCTCCGGAACGCTCAGGACCTCATACTGGGGCGAAGGTTCACCTTCCAACAGGACATCGACCCTAAGCACATAGCCAAGATAACATAGGAGTGGCTTCAGGACAAAGAATGTCCTTGAGTGGCCCAGCCAGCGCCTCGACTTCAACCCAATCGAACATCTCCGGATAGCCTGAAAATAGCTCTGTAGCGACACTCTCCATCCAACCTGACAGAGATTTAGAGGGTCTGCAGAGAAGAATGGGAGAAACTCCCTAATCACAGATGTGCCAAGCTTGTAGCGTTGTAACCTAGAATACTCAAGGCTGTTATCGCTACCAAATGTGTGTAACGGCTCTCTTTCGGTGAGTGAGTTGACCAAGGCGCAGCGGGTTGTGAATACATAATGAACTTTATTTAACAAGACGAAACTAAACACACAAAGAACATTTGAATAATTTTACAAAACAACAAAACGAACTAGACAGACCTAAACTATGAACTTACATGAAACGAGGAACACATAAACAGGAACGACCGAACGAACGAGACGAGACAGTACCGTGTGGTGCAACAAACACAGACACAGTGACAATCACCCACAAACAAACAGTGAGAACACCCTACCTTAATATGACTCTCAATTAGAGGAAAACGCAAAACACCTGCCTCTAATCAAGAGCCATACCAGGCAACCCAAAACCAACATAGAAACGGAAAACATAGACTGCCCACCCAAAACTCACGCCCTGACCATCACACACATAAAAAAACACCAGAAAACAGGTCAGGAACGTGACAGACCCCCCCCTCAAGGTGCGAACCAGCACAAAGTCCAGGGGAGGGTCTGGGTGGGCATCTGACCACGGTGGTGGCTCAGGCTCCGGACGCTGTCCCCACACCACCATAGTCACTCCCCGCTTCTGTATCCCCCTCCCAATGACCACCCTCCAACTAAAACCACCTAAATGAAGGAGCAGCACCGGGATAAGGGGCAGCACCGGGATAAGGGGCAGCACCGGGATAAGGGGCAGCACCGGGATAAGGGGCAGCACCGGGATAAGGGGCAGCACCGGGATAAGGGGCAGGTCCTGGCTGAGGGACTCTGGCAGGTCCGGGCTGAGGGACTCTGGCAGGTCCGGGCTGAGGGACTCTGGCAGGTCCGGGCTGAGGGACTCTGGCAGGTCCGGGCTGAGGGACTCTGGCAGGTCCGGGCTGAGGGACTCTGGCAGGTCCGGGCTGAGGGACTCTGGCAGGTCCGGGCTGAGGGACTCTGGCAGGTCCGGGCTGAGTGGCAGCTCATGACCGTAGGGCAGCTCATGACCGTAGGGCAGCTCATGACCGGAGGGCAGCTCATGACCGGAGGGCAGCTCTGGCAGCTCCTGACTGGCTGGCGTCTCTGGCAGGTCCGGGCTGAGGGACTCTGGCAGGTCCGGGCTGAGGGACTCTGGCAGGTCCGGGCTGAGGGACTCTGGCAGGTCCGGGCTGAGGGACTCTGGCAGGTCCGGGCTGAGGGACTCTGGCAGGTCCGGGCTGAGGGACTCTGGCAGGTCCGGGCTGAGGGACTCTGGCAGGTCCGGGCTGAGGGACTCTGGCAGGTCCGGGCTGAGGGACTCTGGCAGGTCCGGGCTGAGGGACTCTGGCAGGTCCGGGCTGAGGGACTCTGGCAGGTCCTGGCTGAGGGACTCTGGCAGGTCCGGGCTGAGGGACTCTGGCAGGTCCGGGCTGAGGGACTCTGGCAGGTCCGGGCTGAGTGGCAGCTCATGACTGAGTGGCAGCTCATGACTGTAGGGCAGCTCATGACCGTAGGGCAGCTCATGACCGTAGGGCAGCTCATGACCGTAGGGCAGCTCATGACCGTAGGGCAGCTCATGACCGGAAGGCAGCTCATGACCGGAGGGCAGCTCATGACCGGAGGGCAGCTCATGACCGGAGGGCAGCTCATGACCGGAGGGCAGCTCATGACCGGAGGGCAGCTCATGACCGGAGGGCAGCTCTGGCGGCTCCTGGCGTCTCTGGCGGCTCCTGACTGGCTGGCGTCTCTGGCGGCTCCTGACTGGCTGGCGTCTCTGGCGGCTCCTGACTGGCTGGCGTCTCTGGCGGCTCCTGACTGGCTGGCGTCTCTGGCGGCTCCTGACTGGCTGGCGTCTCTGGCGGCTCCTGACTGGCTGGCGTCTCTGGCGGCTCCTGACTGGCTGGCGTCTCTGGCGGCTCCTGACTGGCTGGCGTCTCTGGCGGCTCCTGACTGGCTGGCGTCTCTGGCGGCTCCTGACTGGCTGGCGTCTCTGGCGGCTCCTGACTGGCTGGCGTCTCTGGCGGCTCCTGACTGGCTGGCGGCTCTGGCGGCTCCTGACTGGCTGGCGGCTCTGGCGGCTCCTGACTGGCTGGCGTCTCTGGCGGCTCCTGACTGGCTGGCGTCTCTGGCGGCTCCTGACTGGCTGGCGTCTCTGGCGGCTCCTGACTGGCTGGCGGCCCTGGCGGCTCCTGACTGGCTGGCGGCCCTGGCGGCTCCTGACTGGCTGGCGGCTCTGGCGGCTCCTGACTGGCTGGCGGCTCTGGCGGCTCCTGACTGGCTGGCACCTCTGGCGGCTCCTGACTGGCTGGCGGCTCTGGCGGCTCCTGACTGGCTGGCGGCTCTGGCGGCTCCTGACTGGCTGGCGGCTCTGGCGGCTCCTGACTGACGGACGGCTCTGGCGGCTCCTGACTGACGGGCGGCTCTAATGGCTCGGGACAGACGGGCGGCTCTAATGGCTCGGGACAGACGGGCGGCTCTAATGGCTCGTGGCAGACAGATGGCTCAGAAGGCGCTGGGCAGACAGATGGCTCAGAAGGCGCTGGGCAGACAGATGGCTCAGACGGCGCTGGGCAGACAGATGGCTCAGACGCCGCTGGGCAGACAGATGGCTCAGACGCCGCTGGGCAGACAGATGGCTCAGACGCCGCTGGGCAGACAGATGGCTCAGACGCCGCTGGGCAGACAGATGGCTCAGACGGAGCTGGGCAGACAGGCAGTGCAGAAGGCGTTGGGCAGACGGCCGACTCTGCCCTGCTGAGACGCACAGTAGACCTGGTGCGTGGTGCCGGAACTGGAGGTACCGGGATGACGGCACGCACTTCAAGGCTAGTGCGGAGAGCAGGGACAGGGCACACTGACCTCTCGAAGCGCACTATAGGCCTGGTGCGTGGTACCGGAACTGGAGGTACCGGGCTGAGGGCACGCACCTCAGGGCGAGTGCGGGGAGAAGGAACAGTGCGTACAGGGCTCTGGAGACGCACAGATGGCTTAGTGCGTGGTGCCGGAACTAGAGGCACTGGGCTGGAGACACGCACCATAGGGAGAGTGCGTGGAGGAGGAACAGGGCTCTTAAAACGCACTGGAAGCCTGGTGCGTGGTGTAGGCACTGGTGGTACTGGGCTGGGGCGAGGAGGTAGCGCCGGAAATACCGGACCGTGTAGGCGTACTGGCTCCCTTGAGCACTGAGCCTGCCCAACCTTACCTGGTTGCATGCTCCCCGTAGCCCGTCCAGTGCGGGGAGGTGGAATAACCCGCACTGGGCTGTGTTGGCGAACCGGGGACACCATGCGTAAGGCTGGTGCCATGTAAGCCGGCCCAAGGAGACGTACTGGTGGCCAGATATGTAGGGCCGGCCTCATGACATTTGGCTCAATGCCCAATCTAGCCCTACCAGTGCGGGGAGGTGGAATAACCCGCACTGGGCTATGCACCCGTACAGGAGACACCGTGCGCTCTACTGCATAACATGGTGTCTGCCCGTACTCCCGCTCTCCACGGTTAGCCTGGGAAGTGGGCGCAGGTCTCCTACCTGCCCTCGGCCCACTACCTCTTAGCCCCCCCCCCCCCCAATAAATTTTTGGGTGGTACTCACGGGCTTTTCGGGCTTCCGTGCTAGACACGTCCCCTCATAACTCCGGTTCCCTTCTCCGGTTGCCTCTGCTCTCCTCAGTGCCTCCAGCTGTTCCCATGGGAGGCGATCCCTTCCAGCCAGGATCTCCTCCCATGTGTAGCAACCTTTCCCGTCCAAAACATCCTCCCAAGTCCATTCCTCCTTCTTGCGCTGCTGCTGCCGTTGCTGTCCGTTAACCCGCTGCTTGATCTGGGTTTGGTGGGTGATTCTGTAACGGCTCTCTTTCGTTGAGTGAGTTGACCAAGGCGCAGCGGGTTGTGAATACATAATGAACTTTATTTAACAAGACAAAACTAAACACACGAAGAACACTTGAATAATTTTACAAAACAACAAAACGAACTAGACAGACCTAAACTATGAACTTACATGAAACGAGGAACACATAAACAGGAACGAACGAACGAACGAGACGAGACAGTACCGTGTGGTGCATCAAACACAGACACAGTGACAATCACCCTCAAACAAACAGTGAGAACACCCTACCTTAATATGACTCTCAATTAGAGGAAAACGCAAAACACCTGCCTCTAATCAAGAGCCATACCAGGCAACCCAAAACCAACATAGAAACGGAAAACATAGACTGCCCACCCAAAACTCACGCCCTGACCATCACACACATAAAAAACACCAGAAAACAGGTCAGGAACGTGACAATGTGCTTCAACAAAGTACTGAGTAAAGGGTCTGAATACTTATGTAAATGTAAAATAAGTTTATTTTTTATAAATTTGTAAACATAAAAAAAACAGTTTTTGCTATGTCATTATGTGCTATTGTGTGTAGATTGATTAGGGAAAATAATGATTGAATCAATTTTAGAATAAAGCTGTAACGTAAAAAAATGTGGAAAAGGTCAAGGGGTCTGAATACTTTCGGAATGCACTGTATAACTGCAACATTTTTCTATAGCCCATGGCAAAACTGCAGGACATAAACTCTCTGCTGTGAGGAGTGGGATGGCTAAAATGTTTTTCTTGCAAGGTAGGGCCTTCTCTGACTGCATGTGTGGGTATGGATGTGGGTATGCAGACCAACAAGCCACTACGGCCCTTCAATATGAGTTCCGATATTTTGTGGCCCCCACCAAGTTGAGCCCATCCATGGATAAAATGGTCTGAAATATGGACTGTTTTGTGTGACGAGGTGGCTATACATGTAATGGACACAAAACGCCCATCTACAGCTGAGCTGAATCTGAGAATATAACTCAAAGCGTTTTGTTACCTTTTAGCTATACTAACAAAAGAAGCAGGCTAATTGTCTGCAGATTCAATTACTTATTATTTGTTTCTGAAGTTGGCTTGATGAAGAGCAATAGACAGTTACTACACACACACACACACACACACACACACACACACACACACACACACACACACACACAAAGACTGCTGTTCATGCATTTAGGTTCCATCAGGGTTGTAATTGTAACTCAGGGAGAGGTTGTAAATCAGGTCTGAGAGATCTGATAAGCCCTCTGCATTGCTGTGTTTTTTCACTAAACCTTTTAAAGCAAACCAGGCATGACAACCTCACATCAACAATAAACCATTTTTAAGAGCCAGGCAAGCCTCTCAAGCCATAAGGTCCAACCTCTAATTATGAAAAGCAACCAATTGGTACATTCAAGTTCCAAAATGGTAATTTGGCATAATTAGTTGAGATATGGCACATACTGTGTACCGCAGCAATACACTTTACCTCACTGGAATCACAATGAGCCACACTCCACAAAGCTCCCTGAGTATCAGCCAGCCTTTACAAAATAAATTACAGCATGCATGGAATGCAATGCCACAGCGTTAGCTATGTGACAGCCAGCTCGACATTTGACTTCTGTTGCAGTCACTAGAAACATACCTGTAGGTTGACTCAATGTGCTTACCATGAAATGTAAAACCTTGTGGTTTGCCACTCTGAATGGCAGTGCTAGAGTTATTTAGACAAGTCAGTCTGTCTTTAGCCTTTCCTACTGAAAGAAGTGTTGAGATTCCTGGTATTGCAGTACAAAGTTCCGACATAAATTGAGCACTATTTTAATAAACCTAACACAATGGTCAATCGAACTCTTAAGGTTTGGGGGTGTGTCAGAAATATTTAGGCTATTTTCACAAGCACAATTACCGGTGCAGTTGCTGTCGTTGGCTCGAAAGGGCTGGGTTTTCATGAATAAACATGTTGTGATTGTGTCGAGGCCAATCAGAACATGTTCCATGGCGAAATATGTAGAAGTTTAAAGTTGTGTACTGTTAAGGCTGGGGGCGCTGTTGTCACTATTTTTGGTAATCGTGTAATTTTTGAAACGGCTTCCTACAAAATTCTTGATCGTACAATATGCATATTATTATTATTATTGGATAGAAAACAGTCTATAGTTTCTATAGGAGTTGAAATTTTGTCTCTAAGTGGAACAGAACCCATTCTACAGCAATTTCCCTGACATGGAGTCAGATTTCAGAAATTTTGGCCACTGTTCTGGAGTCAGTTTTAAGGCCAATGTTATTCCTATGAGTATACGGACACTGCTTACGTCTTCCCCTGGATGCCTTTACGTGATGACGATTTGAATGGGGTCGATTGCGCATTCACAGGCACTATAAATTAAAAAACCCTGTAGGTAGGAGCTCCTTTCCAGCTGCGTCATGCGCGTGGAGGACAATCGACCTGCTATTTTTCCAAGCGTTAGTTTAGCCTGTTATATTTCTCTGGTCATGTTTTTACTCGTTATAGGAGTTAAAAACATAAGGTAGTTAATTTAAATCGTTTTATAGCAATTTATATCCGTTTAGTGCGATTTTGGGACATTTATTTCTGAAACACTGTGAATCGCTGGGCACGCTTCCAGTTCATCCCAAACGCAGTTGGCATTTCCACATGGCAAGAGGACAGCTTTCCACCAAAAGACGATTAGACCCAAGAAAGGATCCTTTGCCCAAGATACTGATGGAAGAACAGCTCAAAGTAGGACATTTTTATTATGATAAATCGTGTTTCTGTCGAAAAATGTTAGTGGCTTAGGACGCCATGTTTTTTGGCGCAAACTGTATTGAAAAGTAAGGATAATTTAAAAAATGTAATTCCGCGATTGTATTAAGAATTAAATTGTCTATCAATCGCTGTCCACCCTATATTTTTTAGTCACGTTTATGAGTATTTATGTATACGAGTAGATCACTGTCTAATATGGCGCACGGACATTTTCTCACCAGCTGGGCTACATTTCACATTGTCTAACCATGATTTTGGTGGCTAAATATGCACATTTTCGAACAAACTGTATATGTATGTTGTAATGTGATGTTACAGGGGTGTCATCTGAAGAATTCTGAGAAGGTTAGTGAAAAAAATAATATATTTTGGCGATGTTTACGTTATCGCTCTCTTTGGCTAGAATCAATGCTGGGGTAATGTTTGCACATGTGCTATGCTAATATAACGATTTATTGTGTTTTCGCTGTAAGACACTTAGAAAATCTGAAATATTGTCTGTATTCACAGGATCTGTGTCTTTCGATTAGTGTATGCTGTGTATTTTTACGAAATGTTTGATGATTAGTAGTTAGGTAAACACGTTGCTCATTGTAATTATTCTAGTCCATTTGTGACGGTGGGTGCAATTGTAAACTATGCCAGCTACCTGAAATATGCACATTTTTCTAACAAAACCTATCCCATACCATAAATATGTTATCAGACTGTCATCTGATGAGTTTTTTTCTTGGTTAGGGGCTATAAATATCTTAGTTTGGCCGAATTGGTGATAGCTACTGGTGTTGGTGGACAAATAAAAGATGGTGGATTATGCTAATGTGTTTTTAGGTAATAGATGTACATCTTTACATATTGTGTCTTCCCTGTAAAACATTTTAAAAATCGGACATGTTGGCTGGATTCACAAGATCTGTGTCTTTCATTAGCTGTATTGGACTTTAATGTGTGAAAGTTAAATATTAAAAAAAAAAAAAAAAATTGAATTTCGCGGCTCTGCCTTTTCAGTGGGGGTGGGGGGGGGGGGGGTGCCGCTAGCGGCACCCTAGTCCTAGACAGGTTAACGGTCTTTTATGTATTGCCTTGGAATCAACTCCCATTCCAGTGTAAGTTATAGTTTGCTAAATGGCTTACAGAAATTAAATAACAAAATGAGGGTCTTTTGTATCTTTGCTAAATACATTTACTTGAACCCATTTGCAGTCCACATTGTTTTCAGTAATTGCATGGCTTCAATACCATTCACACTGATATAAGGGCAAGGCCTACTCTAAATTGCATTATGGCTGTGTCACGATCGTTGGAATAAATGGACCAAGGCGGGGCGTGCGTAGAGTTCCACATGTTTTAATAAATGAAACTCTTCAAAAACAATATCGAACAAACGAAACGTGCAGTAAATGCAGTGTTCACAGGCACTACAAAAAATCAAGATCCCACAAACCAACAGGTGGGAAATGGCTGCTTAAATATGAGAGACAACGATAGACAATTGCCTCTGATTGGGAACCATACCAGGCCAACATAGAAAAGGAAAAACTAGACTACCCACCCTAGTCACACCCCGACCTAACCAAAAGAGAGAAATAAAAGGATCTCTAAGACCAGGGCGTTACAGTACCCCCCCAAAGGTGCGGACTCCGGCCGCAAAACCTGACTCTGGGGGAGGGTCCGGGTGAGCATCTAGCCTCGGTGGCGGCTCCGGTGCGGGACGTAGACCCTGCTCCGCCAGCTTCGGTGGCGCCTCTGGTGCGGGGATCGTCGCCGTAAGCGCCGGACCATGGATCGTCGCCGGAGGCTCCGGACCGTGGATTGTCGCCGGGGACTACGTACTGTGGATTGTCGCCGGAGGAACCGGACCGTGGATTGTCGCCAGGGACTCCGGACCGTAGATCGTCTCTGGAGGCTCCAGGACGTGGATCATCACTGGAGGCTCCGGGCCGTGGATCATCACTGGAGGCTCCGGGCCATGGATCATCACTGGAGGCTCCGGGCCATGGATCATCACTGGAGGCTCCGGGCCATGGATCATCACTGGAGGCTCCGGGCCATGGATCATCACTGGAGGCTCCGGGCCATGGATCATCACTGGAGGCTCCGCTCCATGGATCATCACTGGAGGCTCCGGGCCATGGATCATCACTGGAGGCTCCGGGCCATGGATCATCACTGGCAGCCGGCCATGGATCATCACTGGCAGCCTGGTGCGTGGAGCTGGCGCATGATATACAGGATCCTGGAGGCGTACTGGAGACCAGGAGTGCTGAGCCGGCACAACCCGTACTAGACAGATACCAACTTTAGCACGACAAGTGCGGGGAGCTGGCACAGAACGCACCGGGCTGTGAAGGGGCACTGGGGACACGGTGCGTAGAACCGCAAAACATGGCACCTGAATGGTGACCAACGCCACACGGTGAGTACATGGAGTTGGTTCCTGTTCCCACCTTGGCTCCGCCAACCACCCCGTGTGACCCCCCCTAAAATAATGTTGAGGCTGCTTCTTGGGCCTACGTCGTGTGCGCGAACCCCGGTGTCGTCGCTGTCCTTCCATCGATGCTTCCGCCTGCTTCCCCGACAGACTTTCGTGTCTTGCCAAGACTTCCTCCCAAGTCAAGGATATTCTCTCCTCGATCTCTTTCAAAGATCAGGATGCCATCTCCTCCCGGGCACGCTGCTTGGTCCAGTTGTGGTGGGATCTTCTGTCACGATCGTTGGAATAAATGGACCAAAGCGCAGCGTGCGTACAGTTCCACATAGGAAAAAGGATGCCTAAATATGATCCCCAATCAGAGACAACGAGAGACAGCTGCCTCTGATTGGGAACCATACCAGGCTAACATGGAAAAGGAAAAACTAGACTACCCACCGTAGTCACACCCTGACCTAACCAAAATAGAGAAATAAAAGGTTCTCTGAGGTCAGGGCGTGACAGGCTGAGCATGGACATGTCAATAAGCAAGATTCAATTAATAATTGATGAGGCCTAAAAAGAGAACAAATAATTATAATCAAATTCTAAACAAAACAAAATAAATTCAGTTATTAGAATGGCACCGGAGGGGATGGCTGCCGTTTTACGTGCTCTTAACCAACTGTGCTATTTTGTGTTACGTCCGTCGTTAGCGGTAGAAAGACCGGACCAAGGTGCAGCGTGGTAGGCGTACATTTTCTTTATTAAATGTTCCACCAAAAAAACAATAAACAACACAACGAACGTAAAGCTTCGGAGTGCAAACACATGCAACAAACAAAGACAAGATCCCACAACCTAAATGTGGGAAAAGGGCTGCCTAAGTATGATCCCCAATCAGAGACAACGATAGACAGCTGCCTCGGATTGGGAACCACACTCGGCCAAAACAAAGAAACAGAAAAAATAGAATGCCCACCCAAATCACACTCTGACCAAACCAAATAGAGAAATAAAAAGGCTTTCTAAGGTCAGGGCGTGAAATTTTGTTTGTTTTTTCACGTTGTTTGTAACTTATTTTGTACATAATGTTGCTGCTACTAACTCTTATGAACGAAAATAACTTCTGGACATCAGAACAGCGATTACTCACCTCGAACTGTCATGCCCTGATCTGTTTTACCTGTCCTTTTGATTGTCTCCACCACCTCCTGCAGGTGTCTCATATCTTCCCCGGTGTATTTATCCCTGTGTTTCCTGTCTCTCTGTGCCAGTTCGTCTTGTCTTGTCAAGTTAACCAGCGTGTTTTACCTGTGCTACTGCTTTTTCTTATCTCTCTTTTGCTATTCCTCACGGTTTTGACCTTTGCCTGCCATGACTCTGAACCCGCCTTCCTGACCATACTGCCTGCCCTGACCGAGCCTGTACCGCACTCTGTACCTCCTGGACTCTGACCTTGTTATAATCTTTTTGCCTGTTCATGACCATTCTCTTGCCTGCCCCTTGGATACTAATAAATATCAGAGACTCGAACCATCTGCCTCCCGTGTCTGCATCTGGGTCTTGCCCTGTGCCCTTACAGTACAAATTGGACATGACAGACCTAGCAGACCTGGAGCAGCTCAGTTACGATGTCTCCCTGCAGAAAGCCACCACTGGGAGGCATTAGGAGCTACTACAGGACCTTTTGTAAGGACTTTGTTCCCTGACGGAACACCCCTACCAAGGGTTGAAGGCTATTATGGAGCAAATCAGGGAGTTGGCTCATAGGCAGCCTGCCACCTCTGAACACCCAAAAGCACCCAGTAACCTTTTCTCTATTAGTGGTGAGTTTTTTACAGCCTACCCTGGCTCACCGAGAACCCCGCTTACCTCCCCTGGAGCGATATTCTGGGGATCCTGGAACCCGCTGGGGTTTTCTTTCTCAGTGCTCCCTTATTTTTGAGCTAGAGCCATCTTTGTTCCCTTCGTATCGATCGAAGATAGCGTATATTATTACTCTAATGTTGGGAAAAGCACTCTCCTGGGCTACGGCAGTTTGGGAGCAACAATCTGCCATTTGTCGTCATCTAGAGGATTTCTTGGCAGAGGTGAGGAAGGTGTTCAATTCTCCGGTATCCGGGAGAGAGGAGGCCCGAAACTACTTGAATTACGTCAAGACTCCCGTAATGTGGCAGACTACGCTGTAGACTGTCACACGTTGGCCATCGAGTGTGCCAGGAATCCGGAGTCTCTTTTCGATACCTTCCTCCATGGATTATCAGAGGCAATAAATGATGAGCTAGCTGCTCCGGTAATTACCGGTTGACCTCGATTCCCTCATCGCTCTCACCATTAGGATTGATGGACGTCTACGGAAACGAAGGAGTGAGAGGAAGTCTGGCCTAGGTCACACTCGTTCATCCGCTGTGGCTCGCTCACCTCCTAGGGAATCCGGAAATCCCCGAAGACTGTTTTTCCAAGAGGATCCGAAGCCACCCTAGCTCCCTCGGGTAAACAGCTGCCTCTGGTAAGACAACAGCTGGTGCATGACATCTAATATTTAGGAAGTCTCAAGGTTTTGCTCGCCTGAGGTAGAGTATCTCATCATATGCTGCCTCCGGTAAGACAAGGAGTGGCGGTTTCTGTCTATTTGTAAATAACATCTGGTGCACAAAATCTAATTTTAAGGAAGTCTCAAGGTTTTGCTCGCTTGAGGTAGAGTGCTGTATCTTATGATAAGCTGTAGACAACAGTACTAGCAGGTGTTAATGGGAGTGTAGCGAAATGCTACACCAAGAGAGTTTATCTATATTTTTCGTAGCTGTCTATTTACCACCACAAACTGATGATGGCACTGAGATGGCACTCAACAAGCTGTATAGGGCCATATGCAATCAAGAAAATGCTCATCCAGAGGTGGCGCTCCTACTGGCCCGGGACTTTAATGACGTGAAACTTCGATCCGTTTTACGTAATTTCTAACAGCATGTTGTGCAACCAGCATGTTGTGCAACCAGAGGAAAAAAGCTCTAGACAACATTCATACCACACTGAGAGCTCTCCCTCGCCCTGCATTTGGCAAATCTGATTCGTGCTTACAAGCAAAAACTAAAGCATGAAGTACCAGTGACTCGCTCAATAAGGAAGTGGTCAGAGGATGCAGATGCTAAGCTACAGCAAAACAGTCCTAGAGACTGGAATATGTTCCAGGGATTCTTCAAATTGCATTGAGGAGTACACCACATCAGTCACTGGCTTCATCAATAAGTGCATCAATGATGTCGTCTCAGAGTGACCGTACGTACATACCCCAACTAGAAGCCATGGATTACAGGCAACATCCGCGATGAGCTAAAGGGTAGAGCTGCCGCTTCTAAGCGGTACTGTAACCCGGACGCGAACTAAATAACCTCTTTGCTCGCTTCGAGGCAAGCAACACTGAAGCGTGCATTGGAGCATCAGCTATTCCAGATGACTGTATGATCGAGTAAATAGGTGGTCAACTCTGACGAAGCCCATGAGGCCGATACATAAGCTTTTTAAAGATCAGTGATACTATCAAGAGCAGTGTGCGGTTTCCTTTTTCATTAATCTTGTTCAACTGTTGCCATGCACCTGCAAAAAGTTTGCTCAGATGTGCGAGTGCCTTTTGAATTTTGCAGTCTGTAATACCAACATGTTTTAAGCAGACCGCCATAGTCCCTGTGCCTAAGAACACCAAGGTAACCTTCCAAAATGACTACCGACCCGTACCACTCACATTTGTAGCCATGAATTGCCTTGAAAGGCTGGTCATGGCTCACATCAACACCATTCTCCCAGAAATCCTAGACCCACTTCAATTTGCATACCGCCCCAACAGATCCACAGATGAAGCAGTCTCTATTATACTCCACACTGCCCTTTCCCACCTGGACAAAAGGAACACCTACGTGAGAATGATATTTTTTATGTTACCTTTATTTAGCCAGGTAGGCCAGTTGAGAACAAGTTGTCATTTACAACTGCGACCTGGCCAAGATAAAGCAAAGCAGTGCGACAAAAACAACAACACAGAATTACACAGGGGATAAACAATCGTACAGTCAATAACACAATAGAAAAATATGTATACAGTGTGTGCAAATGAAGTAAGGAGGTAAGGCAATACATTTACACTGGAGTGAAATATGTGTAGATGAGGCTGTGCAAGTAGAAATACTGATGTGCAAAAGAGAAGAAAAACAAATATGGTGATGAGGTAGGTAGTTGGTTGGATGGATGGGCTATTTACAGGTGGGCTGTGTACAGCTGCAGCGATTGGTAAGCTGCTCTGACAGCTGACGCTTAAAGATAGTGTGGGAGATATAAGTCTCCAATTTTTGCAATTCGTTCCAGTCATTAGCAGCAGAGAACTGGAAGGAAAGGCGGCCAAAGTAGGTGTTGCCTTTGGGGATGACCAGTGAAATATACCTGCTGGAGCATGTGCTACGGGTGGGTGTTGCTGTGTTGACCAGCGAGCTGAGATAAGGCAGAGCTATATCTAGCAAAGACTTATAGATGACCTGGAGCCAGTGGGTTTGGCGATGAATATGTAGCGAGGACCAGCCAACGAGAGCATACAGGTCTCAGTGGTGGGTAGTATATGGGGCATTGGTGACAAAACGGATGGCACTGTGATAGACTGCATCCAATTTTCTGAGTAGAGTGTTGGAGGCTAATTTATAAATTACATCGCCAAAGTCAAGGATCGGTAGGATAGTCAGTTTTACAAGGGTAAGTTTGGCAGCATGCGTGAAGGAGGCTTTGTTGCGAAATTGGAAGCCGATTCTAGATTTAATATTGGATTGGAGATGCTTAATGTGGAAGGAGAGTGAGTGGATAATGTCTACTCATTCATTGACTACAGCTCAGCGTTCAACACCATAGTGCCCTCAAAGCTCATCACTAAGCTAAGGGCCCTGCGACTAAACACCTCCCTCTGTAACTGGACCCTGGATTTCCTGACGGGCCACCCTCAGGTGGTAAGGGTAGGTAACAACACATCTGCCTCACTGATCCGCAACACAGTGGCACCTCAGGGGTGCGTGCTCAGTCCCCTCCTGTAGTCCCTGTTCACCCATGTCTGCATGGCCAAGCACGACTCCAACACCATCATTAATTTGCCGACGACACAACAGTGTCACTGATCACTGACAACGATGAAACAGCCTATAGGGAGGAGGTCAGAGAATTGGCAGTGTGGTGCCAGGATACCAACCTCTCCCTCAATGTGATCATCGACAGGGCTTTAGTGGAGCAGTTTGAGCACTTCAAGTTACTTGGTGTCCACATAGCCAACAAACTAGCATGGTACAAACACACAGTCGTGAAGAGGGCATGACAACACCTATTCCCACTCAGGAGACCGAAAAGATTTGGCATAGGTCCTCAGATCCTCAAAAAGTTATACAGCTGCACCATCGAGATCATCCTGACTGGTTGCATCACCGCCTGGTATGACAACTTTCCGACCGCAAGGCACTACAAAGGGTAATGCGTACGGCCCAGTACATCACTGGGGCCAAGCTTCCTGCCATCCAGGACCTCAATACCAGGCGGTGTCAGAGAAAGGCCCAAAATATTTCCAAGGTCTCCAGCCACGTTAGTCATAGACTGTTCTCTCTGTTACCGCACGGCAAGCGGTACCGGAGCACCAAGTGTATGTCCAAGAGGTTTCTAAACAGCTTCTACCCCCAAGCCATAAGACTCCTGAAAATTTAGTCAAATGGCTACAAAGACTATTTGCATTGCCCAATCCCCCTCCCCCTCCCCTCTCCACATCACTGCCACTCTCTGTTGTCATCTATGCATGGTTACTTTGACAACTCTACCTACATGAACATACTACCTCATCTGGCCGTTGCCCCGCACATTGAGTCTGTATCGGTACCCCCCTCTATATAGTCTCGCTATTGTTTTGAATAAATATAATAAATAAATAAAGGTAAAATGGAATGAACTATATCATAAAATTGGCAGTATAAGACAGAAGTCGGAAGTTTACATACACCTTAGCCAAATACATTTCAACTCAGTTTTTCACAATTACTGACATTTAATCCTAGTAAGAATTACCTGTCTTAAGTCAGTTAGCATCACCACTTTATTTTAAGAATTTGAAATGTCAGAATAATAGTATGGAGAATGACTTATTTCAGCTTAAATTTCTTTCATCACATTCCCAGTGGGTCAGAAGTTTACATACACTCAATTAGTATTTGGTAGCATTGCCTTTAAATTGTTTAACTTGGGTATAACGTTTCAGGTAGACTTCTAAAAGCTTCCCTTAACTTTTCTAGGATAGGTCGGACAGTAGCGTCCCACTTGGCCAAAATCCAGAAAAAATGTAGTGCGCCAAATTCAAATACATTACTATAAAAATCAATCTGTCATGAAATCACACATGAAAGACAACAAATTAAAGCTACACATGTTGTGAATCCAGCCAAAATGGCTGATTTGAAAAATGATTTACGGGGAAAGCACACCAAACAATTATGTTAGCTCAGTACGTAGCCACAGAAAAACATCCATTTTCCCAGTAAAAGATAGTAGTAACAAAAAACAGAAATAGAGATAAAATTAATCACTAACCTTTGAACATCATCAGATGACACTCATATGACATCATGTTACACAATACATTTAATGGTTTGTTCGATAATGTGCATATTTATATCCAAAAATCTCGGTTTACATTGGCGCCATGTTCAGAAATGCCTCCAAAATATCCGGAATAATTACAGAGAGCCACGTCAAATAACAGAAATACTCATCATAAACTTTGATGAAAGATACATGTTTTACATATAATTAAAGATACACTTGTTCTTAATGCAACTGCTGTGACAGATTTAAAAAAAGCACAACATGCAATAATCTGAGACAGCGCTCAGATTTAACAATATTTCTCCGCCATGTTGGAGTCAACAGAAATACGAAATTACATCATAAATATTCCCTTACCTTTGAATATATTCATCAGAATGCAGTGCCAGGAATCCTAGTTCCACAGTAAATCGTTGTTTTGTTCAATAATGTCCATTAATTATGTCCAATTAGCTAGCATGTGTAGTACATGTGTCCAAACGCTCGCACAAATGCAGGCAAACGTCAGACGAAAACTTCAAAACGTTATATTCCAGGTCGAATAAACCGGTCAAACTTAGTAGAGAATCAATCTTCAGGATGTTGTTATCATTTATATCCAATAACGTTCCAACCGAAGCATTATTTCATGTCTGTATAAGTAATGGAACGTAAGGCGACAACATGAGGAAAGTGCATGACCAAGAACTGGCAATCTGCCAGACCACTGACTCATTCCCCTCCCATCCGGTCCCACAACACAGCATAAGCTTCATTCCACGTTCTACTGACTGTTGACATCTAGTGGAAGGCGTATGAAGTGCAAACAGATCCATATATTACAGGGAATTGAATAGGCGATGACTTTAACAACGACCACTCTCAGAATTTTCACCTCCTGTTTGGATTTTTTCTCAGGTTTTTGCCTGGCATATGAGTTCTGTTATACTCACAGACATCATTCAAACAGTTTTAGAAACTTCAGGGTGTTTTATATCCAATAGTAATAATACTATGTATATATTAGCATCTGGGACAGAGTAGGAAGCAGTTCACTATGGGCACGCAATTCATCCAAAAGTGAAAATGCTGCCACCTATCATAAAGAAGTTAATACGTTTTGTGAATGTTGGCCCATTCCTCCTGACAGAGCTGATGTAACTGAGTCAGGTTTGTAAGCCTCCTTGCTCGCACGCACTTTTTCAGTTCTGCCAACAAATGTTCTATAGGATTGAGGTCAGGGCCACTCCAATACCTTGACTTTGTTGTCCTTAAGCCATTTTTCCACAACTGTGGAAGTATGCTTGGGGTCATTGTCCATTTGGAGGACCCATTTGTGACCAAGCTTTAACTTCCTTACTGATGTCTTGAGATGTTGCTTCAATATATGCACATAATTTTCCTGCCTCATGTTACAATCTATTTTGTGAAGTGCACCAGTCCCTCCTGCAGCAAAGCACCCCCACAACATGATGCTGCCACCCCCGTGCTTCATGGTTGGGATGGTGTTCTTTGGCTTACAAGCCTCCCCTTTTTTCCATAATGATGGTCATTATGGAAAACAGTTTAACTTTTGTTTCATCAGACTAGAGGACATTTCTCAAAAAAGTATGATCTTTGTCCCCATATGCAGTTGCAAACCGTAGTCTGGCTTATTAGGGCGTTTTTGGAGCTGTGGCTTCTTCGTCTTTCAGGTTATAGGACCCGTTTAACTGTGGATATAGATTATTTTTGTACCTGTTTACTCCAGCATCCTCACAAGGTCCTTTGTTGTTGTTCTGGGATTGATTTGCACTTTTTGCACCAAAGTACATTCATCTCTAGGAGACAGAACGCTTCTCCCACCTCTGCAGTATGATGGCTGCGTGGTCTCATGGTGTTTATACGTGCACACTATTGTTTGTACAGATGAACATGGTACATTCAGGCATTTGTAAATTGCTCCCAAGGATGAACCAGACTACCAAGTCTACAATTTTTTTTTACTGAGGCTTCGGCTGATTTCTTTAGATTTTCCCTTGATGTCAAGCAAAGAGGCACTGAGTTTGAAGGTAGGCCTTGAAATACATCCACAGGTACACCTCCAATTGACTCAAAAGATGTCACATTTGTGGCCAGCTGGAGGTCATTTTGCAGGGCTCTGGCAGTGCACCTCCTTGCACAAAGGCGGAGGTAGCGGTCCTGCTGCTGGGTTGTTGCCCTGCTACGGCCTCCTCCACGTCTCCTGATGTACTGGCCTGTCTCCTGGTAGCGCCTCCATGCTCTGGACACTACGCTGACAGACACAGCAAACCTTTTTGCCACAGCTCGCATTGATGTGCCATCCTGGATGAACTGCACTACCTGAGCCACTTGTGTGGGTTGTAGACTCAGTCTCATGCTACCACTAGAGTGAGAGCACCGCCAGCATTCAAAGTGACCAAAACATCAGCCAGGAAGCATAGGAACTGAGAAGTGTTCTGTGGTCACCACCTGCAGAATCACTCCTTTTTTTGTGGGTGTCTTGCTAATTGCCTATAATTTCCACCTTTTGTCTATTCCATTTGCACAACAGCATGTGAAATTTATTGTCAATCAGTTTGATTTCATAGAAGTGTGATTGACTTGGAGTTACATTGTGTTGTTTAAGTGTTCCCTTTATTTTTTTGAGCAGTGTACTTCCCAAGCCCTATATGAAAGACGTCCTTATTTTATTTTATTGAAATGTTTTATTTAAAATGTTATGTAATATCGGATGTGGCTCTTGTCTGTTACCGTTCTATAATTTGTCATGTATTTGTATGTTTTATTTGGACCCCAGGAAGAGTAGCTGCTGCATGTGCAGTAGCTAATGGGGATCTTAATAAAATAAAACTATTGTTTTTCATATCAACTTTCTTTGTCCAGAAGCCAAAAGCACAATCATAGCAAACTTTCCACCCAACATTGGACACTCCTTAACTTCAGTAACTCTCTAGCTTTTGGAGGTTTAAATCACCTCGAGCTCAACATTTAAATAGACTGGAAAATAACGGTGCATTTTGTGGCTAATTACACCAATCTAGCTAGCTGACCACTGATTTTCTTGCAGTTTATGAAAGTTGAGTTTTCAAAAAAGTAATATAAATACACATTTTGTCTATATTGCCGGAACATTACTTCCGGCGCCGACAGAGATGGCCGCCTCGCTTCATGTTCCTAGGAAACTATGCAGTATTTTGTTTTTTTACGTGTTATTTCTTACATTGGTACCCCAGGTAATCTTAGGTTTCATTACATACAGTCGGGAGGAACTACTGAATATAAGAGCAACGTCAACTCACTATCATTACGACCAGGAATATGACTCTCCCGAAGCGGATCCTGTGTGTTGCCTTCCACCCAGTACAATGGATCGGATCCCAACCGGCGACCCTAAACAACGACGCCGTAAAAGGGGCAAACGAAGCGGTCATCTGGTCAGGCTTCTGAGACGGGCACATCGCGCTCCACTCCCTAGCATACTACTCGCCAATGTCCAGTCTCTTGATAACAAGGTTGATGAAATCCGAGCAAGGATAGCATTCCAGAGAGACATCAGAGACTGTAACGTTCTTTGCTTCACGGAAACATGGCTCACTCGAGAGACGCTAACGGAGTCGGTGCAGCCAGCTGGTTTCTTCATGCATTGCGCCGACAGAAACAAACATCTTTCTGGTAAGAAGAGGGGCGGGGGGGGGGTATGCCTTATGATTAACGAGACGTTATGTGATCATAACAACATACAGGAACTCAAGTCCTTCTGTTCACCTGCCTTACAATTCCTCACAATCAAATGTCGACCGCATTATCTACCAAGGGAATTCTCTTCGATTATAATCACAGCCGTATATATTTCCCCCCATGCAGACACATCGATGGTCCTGAACGAACTTTATCTGACTCTATGTAAACTGGAAACCACATACCCTGAGGCTGCATTCATAGTAGCTGGGGATTTTAACAAGGCTAATCTGAAAACAAAACTCCCTAAATTCTATCAGGATATCGATTGTGCTACTAGGGCTGGTAAAACCCTGGATCATTGTTATTCTAATTTCCGCAACGCATAGGGCCCTCCCCCGCCCTCCTTTCGGAAAAGCTGACCACGACTCCATTTTGTTGCTTCCAGCCTACAAACAGAAACTAAAATAAGAAGCTCCAGCGCTCAGGTCTGTTCAACGCTGGTCCGACCAATCTGATTCTACGCGCCAAGACTGCTTCGATCACGTGGATTGGGATATGTTCCGCATTGCATCCAACAACAACATTGACGAATACGCTGATTCGGTGATTGAGTTCATTAGAAAGTACATCGGCGACGTAATACCCACAGCAATGATTAAAACATTCCCAAACCAGTAACCGTGGATTGATGGCAGCATTTGCGTGAAACTGAAAGCGCGAACCACTGCTTTTAACCAGGGCAAGGTGACCGGAAACATGACCGAATACAAACAGTGTAGCTATTCCCTCCGCAAGGCAATCAAACAAGCTAAGTGCCAGTATAGAGACAAAGTAGAGTCGCAATTCAACAGCTCAGACACGAGGTATGTGGCAGGGTCTACAGTCTACAGATTACAAAAAGAAAACCAGCCCCGTCGAGGACCAGGATGTCTTGCTCCCAGACAGACTAAATAACATTTTTGCTCGCTTTGAGGACAATACAGTGCCACTGACACGGCCCGCTACCAAAACCTGCGGGCTCTCCTTTACTGCAGCCGAGGTGAGTAAAACAATTAAACGTGTTAACCCTCGCAGGGCTGCAGGCCCAGACGGCATTCCCAGCCGCGTCCTCAGAGCATGCGCAGACCAGCTGGCTGGTGTGTTTACGGATATATTCAATCAATCCTTATCCCAGTCTGCTGTTCCCACATGCTTCAAGAGGGCCACCATTGTTCCTGTTCCCAAGAAAGCTAAGGTAACTGATCTAAACGACTACCGGCCCGTAGCACTCACTTCCGTCATCATGAAGTGCTTTGAGAGACTAGTCAAGGACCATATCACCTCCACCCTACCTGACACCCTAGACCCACTCCAATTTGCTTACCGACCCAATAGGTCCACAGGCGACGCAATTGCAACCACACTGCACACTTCCCTAACCCATCTGGACAATAGGAATACCTATGTGAGAATGCTGTTCATCGACTACAGCTCAGCATTTAACACCATAGTACCCTCCAAACTCGTCATCAAGCTCGAGACCCTGGGTCTCGACCCCGCCCTGTGCAACTGGGTACTGGACTTCCTGACGGGCCGCCCCCAGGTGGTGAGGCTAGGTAACAACATCTCCACCCCGCTGATCCTCAACACTGGGGCCCCACAAGGGTGCGTTCTGAGCCCTCTCCTGTACTCCCTGTTCACCCACGACTGCGTGGCCATGCACGCCTCCAACTCAATCATCAAGTTTGCAGACGACACTACAGTGGTAGGCTTGATTACCAACAACAACGAGACGGCCTACAGGGAGGAGGTGAGGGCCCTCGGAGTGTGGTGTCAGGAAAATAACCTCACACTCAACGTCAACAAAACAAAGGAGATGCTTGTGGACATCAGGAAACAGCAGAGGGAGCACCCCCCTATCCACATCGACGAGACAGTAGTGGAGAGGGTAGTACGTTTTAAGTTCCTCGGTGTACACATCACGGACAAACTGAATTGGTCCACCCACACAGACAGAGTTGTGAAGAAGGCGGCTGAAGAAATTCAGCTTGTCACCAAAAGCACTCACAAACTTCTACAGATGCACAATCGAGATCATCCTGTCGTGCTGTATCACTGCCTGGTACGGCAACTGCTCCGCCCACAACCGTAAGGCTCTCCAGAGGGTAGTGAGGTCTGCACAACGCATCACCGGGGGCAAACTACTTGCACTCCAGGACACCTACACCCCCCGATGTCACAGGTAGGCCATAAAGATCATCAAGGACAACAACCACCCGAGCCACTGCCTGTTCACCCCGCTATCATCCAGAAGGCGAGGTCAGTACAGGTGCATCAAAGCAGGGACCGAGAGACATCTTCTATCCCAAGGCCATCAGACTGTTAAACAGCCACCACTAACATTTAGTGGCCGCTGCCAACATACTGACTAAACTCCAGCCACTTTAACCTGTTGGAGATGGGGGCGCTGTTGTGACTACTTATGCTAATTTGGCTAATTTTTTAAACGGCTTCCCACAAAATCCTTGATCGTACAATATGCATATTATTATTATTATTGGATAGGAAACAGTCTATAGTTTCTATAGGAGTTGAAATTTTGTCTCTAAGTGGAACAGAGCCCATTCTACAGCAATTTCCCTGACATGGAGTCAGATTTGAGAAATGTTGGCCAGTCTTCTGAAGTCATTTAAAAGGGCACTGTCGTTGCTATGACTATACGGACACTTCTTACGTCTTCCCCTGGATGCCTTTACGTGATGACGATTCCAACGGGGTCGATTGCTCGTTCACAGGCCCTACAAATGAAAAAACCCTGAAGCTAGTCATTCTTTGGGAGCTGCGTAACGCGCGTGCTGGACACCGACCCTCTCCTGTTCCAAGCGTTAGTTTAGCCTGTTATATTTCTCCGGTCATCTTTTCACTCGTTATAGGAGTTACAAACATCATAAAGTAGTTAATTTAAAGCGTTTTATAGCAATTTATATCCGTTTAGTGCGATTTTGGGACATTTATTTTTGCAACGATGTGAAAAGTTGGGCACGCTTTTCAGTTCATCCCGAACGCAGTTGACATTTCCACATGGCAAGAGGACAGCTTTCCACCAAAAGACGATTTCTCCCAAGAAAGGATCCTTTGCCCAAGATACTGATGGAAGAACAGCTCAAGGTAGGACATTTTTATTATGATAAATCGTGTTTCTGTCGAAACATTTTAGTGGCTTAGGACGCCATGTTTTTTGACGTAGCTTCGCTTGGCGCAAACTGTATTGAAAAGTAAGGATAAATTAAAAAATGTAATAACGCAATTGTATTAAGAATTAAATTGTCTATCAATCCCTGTCCACCCTATATTTTTTAGTCACGTTTATGAGTATTTATGTATAAGAGTAGATCACTGTCTAAGTGGCGCAAGGACATTTTCTGACCAGCTGAGCTACATTTCACATTGTCTAACCATGATTTTGGTGGCTAAATATAAACATTTTCGATCAAACTGTATATGCATGTTGTAATGTGATGTTACAGGAGTGTCATCGGAAGAATTCTGAGAAGGTTAGTGAAAAAATTAATATCTTTTGGCGATGTTGACTTTTATCGCTCACTTTGGCTAGAATCAATGCTGGGCTGCTAATTGCTATGTGCTAAGCTAATATAACGATTTATTGTGTTTTCGCTGTAAGACACTTAGAAAATCTGAAACATTGTCTGTATTCACAGGATCTGTGTCTTTCGATTCGTGTATGCTGTGTATTTTTACGAAATGTTTGATGATTAGTAGTTAGGTAAACACGTTGCTCATTGTAATTATTCTAGTCCATTTGTGATGGTGGGTGCAATTGTAAACTATGCCATCTACCTGAAATATGCACTTTTTTCTAACAAAACCTATCCCATACCATAAATATGTTATCAGACTGTCATCTAATGAGTTTTTTTGTTGGTTAGGGGCTATAAATATCTTAGTTTAGCCGAATTGGTGATGGCTACTGGTGTTGGTGGACAAATAAAAGATGGTGGATTATGCTAATGTGTTTTTAGGTAATAGATGTACATCTTTACATATTGTGTCTTCCCTGTAAAACATTTTAAAAATCGGAAATGTTGACTGGATTCACAAGATCTGTGTCTTTCATTAGCTGTATTGGACTTTAATGTGTGAAAGTTAAATATTTTAAAAATATATTTTTTTTGAATTTCGCGGCACTGGATTTTCAGTGGGGGGGGGGGGGGGGGTGCCGCTAGCGCCACGCTGATCCTAGACAGGTTAACAATGGGAATTGATGGAAATGTATGTAAAAATGTATCACTAGCCACTTTAAACAATGCCACTTAATATAATGTTTACATACCCTACATTACTCATCTCATATGTATATGTATATACTGTACTCTATCATCTACTGCATCTTGCCATCTTTATGTAATACATGTATCACTAGCCACTTTAAACTATGCACTTTTATGTTTACATACCCTACATTACTCATCTTATATGTATATACTGTACTCTATACCATCTACTGCATCTTGCCTATTCCGTTCTGTACCATCACTCATTCATATATCTTTATGTACATATTCTTTATCCCTTTACACTTGTGTGTATAAGGTACTGGTTGTGGAATTATTAGGTTAGATTACTCGTTGGTTATTACTGCATTGTCGGAACTAGAAGCACAAGCCTTTCGCTACACTCGCATTAACATCTGCTAACCATGTGTATGTGACAAATAAAACTTGATTTGATATTGTCAAATTCGACTGTAGCTACACAATGTAAAGTTGACAGGCTAGTAATACAGTTTTTTACTGGAAGGCTAGTAAACTAGTCATCTACCGAGTAAACACTTCAGACACAATGTTGGTGTCTCTTTTTTGTACAAACAGATATATTTCTTGTAATTGAACAAAATAGTTAGGTGGCCAATAACTGGGTTATAAGGCGATAATACAGAACACATTTTGTTTTGCTAAACCTCTTATCAAAAAGCTGATAGTACAGTAGTAGAATTTACACTGAAATGTCAAACATGCTAAAAGCTAATATGTTAGCCAACATTTTTACGACACCAATAATCACGTGACATTGATGGCTTGATCACAAAGGAGATTTTCATCTCTGTCACATATGGAACCGCTCTCATCAGGTGCGCTGTTATGAATGGAGTTCTCCCGCAAATTGCATTTTGTCAAATGTTTCAAATCCCCTTTATTGGCTGCTTCATTACAGGAGTTGCATGTCTGGTTAAGATAAATTACCATAATCTAAAAGGCGATTTGTGTCATTCTGAGCACTGTTGGTGGATGCCCTAATGGGTTATGCACCCAATACATATGGGTCCGGTAAATATCTCAAATGGCAGATAAAAGTAAATCTTCCTGGTTACATTGTCTGATACCACATTTTCCTTACGGAAACCCTGACACACACAAACACACTCACAAACACTAACATACACACACATACCACACACAGACAGACACACACAAATACTTATTTTTCATTCCACTCACAACACGCACGCACACACACACACACTAAACAACACACACAGCAAACATATTGTAACGGCTTGTGCTCTCCTCATCCTCGGATGAGGTGAGGAGAGAAGGATCTTCTGACCAAAACGCAGGCTTTGGGAAATAAGCCATCTTTTATTTAATAACGATGATGGCAAACACGAAACGAAACAAAACACTTTCAAACTACAAAACAAGAAAACGACGTTGACGAAACCTGAACATAAACTTACATCACTAAACATAAACTTACGTACAGGAAACAGACGACATCGAAACGAAACGAAACAAACAAACGCTACAGTCCAGTGTGGTACGAACAAACATACTGACACGGAAGACAATCACCCACAAACAAACAGTGAGAATGCCCTACCTAAATATGACTCTTAATTAGAGGCAAACGCAAACCACCTGCCTCTAATCAAGAGCCATACCAGGCAAACCAAAACCAACATAGAAACAGATAACATAGAATGCCCACCCAACCTCACGTCCTGACCAACTAACACACAAAAACTAACATAAATAGGTCAGGAACTTGACAGTACCCCCCCCACAAGGTGCGAACTCCGGACGCACCAGCACAAAGTCTAGGGGAGGGTCTGGGTGGGCATCTAACCACGGTGGTGGCTCAGGCTCCGGGCGCGGTTCCCACCCCACCATAATCCATCCTAACTTCCTCCCTCCAAGAATGTCCACCCTCTTTTGACCCCCACAAAATTCCCTTAACAACATATCCAATAGGGACAACACCGGGACAGAGAGATAAATCAAGAAAGAGGGATAGATAAGAATATAGAGATAGATGAAGATAGAGAGGGAGATTAGGATAGAGGGGCAACTCCGGACTGAAAGGCAGCTCCGGACAGAGAGACAGCTCTGGACTGTTGGGCAGTTCTGGGTATCCAGCCTTTTCAGGCTGAAGGACAGCTCATGGCTGACTGACGAATCTCGATGCTCATGGCTGGCTGACGGCTCTCGACGCTCATGGCAGGCTGACGGCTCTCGACGCTCATGGCAGGCTGACGGCTCTCGACGCTCATGGCAGGCTGACGGCTCTCGACGCTCATGGCAGGCTGACGGCTCTCGACGCTCATGGCAGGCTGACGGCTCTCGACGCTCATGGCAGGCTGACGGCTCTCGACGCTCATGGCGCTCTGACGGCTCTGGCTGCTCATGGCGCTCTGACGGCTCTGGCTGCTCATGGCTCGCTGGCGGCTCTGGCTGCTCATGGCTCGCTGGCGGCTCTGGCTGCTCATGGCTCGCTGGCGGCTCTGGCAGATCCTGTCTGGTTGGCGGCTCTGGCAGATCCTGTCTGGTTGGCGGCTCTGGCAGATCCTGTCTGGTTGGCGGCTCTGGCAGATCCTGTCTGGTTGGCGGCTCTGGCAGATCCTGTCTGGTTGGCGGCTCTGGCAGATCCTGTCTGGCTGACGGCTCTAGCGGCTCCTGTCTGGCTGACGGCTCTAGCGGCTCCTGTCTGGCTGACGGCTCTGTAGGCTCATGGCAGACGGGCGGCTTTGCAGGCTCATGGCAGACGGGCGGCTTTGCAGGCTCCTGGCAGACGGATGGCTCAGACGGCGCTGGGGAGACGGATGGCTCAGATGGCGCTGGGGAGACGGATGGCTCAGATGGCGCTGGGGAGACGGATGGCTCAGATGGCGCTGGGGAGACGGATGGCTCAGATGGCGCTGGGGAGACGGATGGCTCTGGCCGGATATGGCGCACTGTAGACCTGGTGCGTGGTGCCAGAACTGGAGGCACCGTGCTAATGACAAGCACCTTCCTACTAGTGCGGGGAGCAGGAACAGGGCACACTGTATTCTCAAAGCCTACTCTATCCCTGATGCGTGGTACCGGCACTGGTGACACCGGGCTGAGGACAAGCACATCAGGATTAGTAGGGGGAGAAGATACAGTGGGTTCAGGGCTCTGGAGACGCACAGGTAGCTTAGTGCGTGGGGCCGGAACTGGAGGCACCGGGCTAGATACACGCACTACAGGGAGAGTGCGTGGAGGAGGAACAGGGCTCAGGATACGCACTGGTAGCCTAGTGCGTAGTGTATACACTGTAGGTACTAGGCTGGGGCGGGGAGGTGGTGCCGGAAATACCGGACCGTGGAGGCGTACTGGCACTCTTGAGCATTGAGCTTGCCCAACCTTACCTGGTTGAATACCCCCGGTTGCCCGACCAGTGCGGGGAGGTGGAATAACCCGCACCGGGCTATGTAGGCGAACCGGGGAAACCATGCGTAAGGCAGGTGCCATGTATGCCGGCCCGAGGAGACGCACTGGAGACCAGACGCGTTGAGCCGGCCTCATGACACCTGGCTCAATACCCAATCTAGCCCTACCAGTGCGGGGAGGTGGAATAACCCGCACTGGGCTATGCACTCGTACAGGAGACACCGTGCGCTCTACTGCGTAACACGGCGCCTGCCCGTACTCCCGCTCTCCACGGTAAGCCTGGGAAGTGGGCGCAGGTCTCCTACCTGCCCTTGGCCCACTATCTCCTAGCCCCCCCAAGAAATTTTTGGGAATTACTCACGGGCTTTTTTGGCTTCCGTGCCAGACGCGTTCCCTCATAGCTCCGGTTCCTCTCCCCGGTAGCCTCTGCTCTCCTCCGTGCCTCCAGCTCAGCTTTGGGACGGCGATTTTCTCCTGCCTTAGCCCAGGGACCTTCTCCATTCATTATTTGCTCCCATGTCCAGAAATCCTTTCTCTCCTGTCCCTTACTCCGTTTAGTTTCCCTTTGCCGCTTGGTCTTAGCTTGGTGGGTGATTCTGTAACGGCTTGTGCTCTCCTCATCCTCGGATGAGGTGAGGAGAGAAGGATCTTCTGACCAAAACGCAGGCTTTGGGAAATAAGCCATCTTTTATTTAATAACGATGATGGCAAACACGAAACGAAACAAAACACTTTCAAACTACAAAACAAGAAAACGACGTTGACGAAACCTGAACATAAACTTACATCACTAAACATAAACTTACGTACAGGAAACAGACGACATCGAAACGAAACGAAACAAACAAACGCTACAGTCCAGTGTGGTACGAACAAACATACTGACACGGAAGACAATCACCCACAAACAAACAGTGAGAATGCCCTACCTAAATATGACTCTTAATTAGAGGCAAACGCAAACCACCTGCCTCTAATCAAGAGCCATACCAGGCAAACCAAAACCAACATAGAAACAGATAACATAGAATGCCCACCCAACCTCACGTCCTGACCAACTAACACACAAAAACTAACATAAATAGGTCAGGAACGTGACACATATGCACTTGCATGCACACACAAACAGAAAGGTAAATGCATTGCCACACACTTCCACCAACCCCAAAGGACAAATATGCTTTAATCCGAGGATAACTAAGGTAAAGGTATGCTTTTTATCCTACCAGCCGCACGAACGCAATCTCTCTCTCCCACTCTGTGTGAAGGTATGCACACAGGAGTCTCAGGATCCAAATGGAAGGATGGGGCCTTCCTGTTGTTTTCTGATGTTGATGGAGGCCTTGAGACATTTTCAGCCCTATGCCTCTGGGTGTGAGTGTGCATGTGTAGACATTGGTTTGTAGAAAGAGCACCCCTAGCACTGTATATACAGTGGGGCAAAAAAGTATTTAGTCAGACACCAATTGTGCAAGTTCTCCCACTTAAAAATATGAGAGAGGCCTGTCATTTTCATCATAGGTACACTTCAACTATGGCAGACAAAATGAGCAAAAAATTATCCAGAAAATCACAGTGTAGGATTTTTAATGAATTTATTTGCAAATTATGGTGGAAAATAAGTATTTGGTCAATAACAAAAGTTTATCTCAATACTTTGTTATATACCCTTTGTTGGCAATGACAGAGGTCAAACGTTTTCTGTAAGTCTTCACAAGGTTTTCACACACTGTTGCTGGTATTTTGGCCCATTCCTCCATGCAGATCTCCTCTAGAGCAGTGATGTTTTGGGGCTGTTGCTGGGCAACAAGACCCATTTGCGACCAAGCTTTAACTTCCTGACTGATGTCTCCAGATGTTGCTTCAATATATCCCCATAATATTCGAGCCTCATGATGTCATCTATGTTGTGAAGGGCACCAGTCCTTCCTGCAGCAAAGCACCCCCACAACATGATGCTGCCACCCCCGTGCTTCACGGTTGGGATGGTGTTCTGTGGCTTACAAGCCTCTCCCTTTTTCCACCAAACATAACGATGGCCAAACAGTTCTATTTTTGTTTCATCAGACCAGAGGACATTTGATTCCAAGATGGCGTAGCAGTGCAGACGTGGTTTGTCGTCCTCTCATTTACTTTTTGTCTTTTTGTATATATTTCAATTTATTTTCAATCTCTTTTCTATTTTTAAATTAAATATTCCTACATCAGAAGCTATCCAGCTAATTAGCTACTACCTTTTTAGTCATTGTTAGTCACTGCTAGCATCCTTTACCTTCTGGTCAGTCACCAACCGTTATTTTTTAGCCTGGATAATACCTACCAGCCTCGGACTGTTTTTCTCCATTACAACGCCGGATTCCTGCCGTAAACCCTGGACCATTACTCCTGATCATCACAGCTAGCTAGCTGCTACCGAGTGGGTGGCCCAGCCCCGAAGCTAGCCCTGAGCCAGGCCCACCTCCCTGCCCACTCTGTGATCACCCAGCTACCCATCCGATGCCTCCTGGACACGGTTAGAATCCACTACTTCTACCGGATACTTTCCGTAAGCTCTGGACCTTTGCAGCGGATCATCGCTGCTGGCTAGCTGCTACCGAGTGGCTAATGCCCCTGCCCCGAAGCTAGCACCAGTTAGCCGCGAGCCAGGCGCATCTCCCAGCTAGCAAACAAAACTACTACAACTACAATACCTCTTTCGCCATCTGTCCCGGACCCTTTGTCCACACGACGCCCTGCCGTACCACCACGACTGGTCCGCAGACGTAATTCCATCCGCTGTGCCCTCAACCGGCCGTTGCCGGACATCAGAGCAGACACTTCTACTTACCCCGGCCTGCTAACTTTAATCGTTGTGTCTCCCACGTGCTAGCATGGTAACGACTACGAGCTTCCCTGCTCCATCTATTGCTGTTCACTGGATCATATGATCACTTGGCTACATAGCTGATGCCTGCTGGACTGATATTTTATCACGGTACTCCATTTTGTTTATTTAAATGTTTTTGTTTATCTCTCGGCCCTAGCCCCGAACTCAAGCCCTCTGTGTAGTTAACCGACCCTCTCTGCCCATTCATTGCCAATTTACCTGTTATTGTCTTACCCATTATTGTCTTAGCTACCTCTCCCAATCAACACCTGTGATTGCTTTATGACTCGCGTTATGTCTCTTTCAAATGTCAATATGCATTGTATTCTGATGCTTAGGATAGTTATCATTGTTTTAGTTTACAGTGGAGCCCCTAGTCCCACTCATCATGCCTCAGATTCCTCCTTTGTTCCACCCCCCAACATGCAGTGACTTCACCCAGAATAACCAGCACGTCCACAGATGCAACCTCTCTTATCGTCATTCAGTGCCTGGGCTTACCTCCACTGTACCCACACCCGTCTGCACATTATACCCTGAATCTATTCTACCACGCCCAGAAATCTGCTCCTTTTATTCTCTGACCCCAACGCACTTGGTTGCCTTTAGCCGTACCATCATCCTACTCCTCCTCTGTTTCGCGGGTGATGTGGAGGTTAAGCCAGGCCCTGCGTGTCCCCAGGCACTCATTTGGTGACTTCTGTAATCGAAAAAGCCTTGGTTTCATGCATGTTATCAGAAGCCTCCTCCCTAAGTTTGTTTTACTCACTGCTTTAGCACACTCTGCCAAACCTGATATCCTTGCCGTGTCTGAAGCCTGGCTTAGGAAGGCCACCAAAAATTCTGAGAGTTCCATACCCAAATACAACATTTTCTATCAAGATAGAACTGCAAAAGGGGGAGGAGTTGCAATCTACTGCAAAGTTCTGTCATACTTTCCAGGTCGATGCCCAAACAGTTCGAACTTCTAATTTTAAAAATGTATCTCTTGAGAAATAAGTCTCTCACTATTGCCACCTGTTATAGACCTCCCTCAGCTGCTCCCAGCGGTGCCCTGGACACCATATGTGAATTGATTGCTCCTCATCTATCTTCAGAGTTCGTTCTGTTAGGTGACCTAAACTGGGATATGCTTAACACCCAGGCAGTCCTACAATCTAAAGTAGATGCCCTCAATATCCCACAAATGATCAAGGAACTCACCAGGTACAACCCTAAATCCGCAAACATGGGCACCCTCATAGCTATTATCCTGACCAACTTGCCCTCCAAATACACCTCTGCTGTTTTCAATCAGGATCTCAGCGATCACTGCCTCATTGCCTGCATCCGCTATGGGTCTGTGGTCAAACGACCACCCCTCATCACTGTCAAACGCTCCCTAAAACACTTCTGCGAGCAGGCCTTTCTAATCGACCTGGCCTGGGTATCCTGGAAGGATATTGACCTCATCCCATCAGTCGAGGATGCCTGGTCATTCTTTAAAAGTAATTTCCTCACAATCTTAAATAAGCATGCCCGTTTCAAAAAATGTAGAACTAAGAAGAGATATAGCCCTTGGTTCACTTCAGACCTGACTGCCCTTGACCAGCACAAAAACATCCTGTGGCGGACTGAAATTGCATCGATTAGTCCCCGTGATATGCAACTGTTCAGAGAAGTAAGGAACCAATACACGCAGTCAGCCGGAAATCAAAGGCTTGCATTTTTAACCTGTCTAGGATCAGCGTGGCGCTAGCGGCACACCCCCCCCCCCCCCACTGAAAAACCAGTGCCGCGAAATTCAAAAAAAATATTTTTTTAAAATATTTAACTTTCACACATTAAAGTCCAATACAGCTAATGAAAGACACAGATCTTGTGAATCCAGTCAACATTTCCGATTTTTAAAATGTTTTACAGGGAAGACACAATATGTAAAGATGTACATCTATTACCTAAAAACACATTAGCATAATCCACCATCTTTTATTTGTCCACCAACACCAGTAGCCATCACCAATTCGGCTAAACTAAGATATTTATAGCCCCTAACCAACAAAAAAACTCATTAGATGACAGTCTGATAACATATTTATGGTATGGGATAGGTTTTGTTAGAAAAAAGTGCATATTTCAGGTATATGGCATAGTTTACAATTGCACCCACCATCACAAATGGACTAGAATAATTACAATGAGCAACGTGTTTACCTAACTACTAATCATCAAACATTTCGTAAAAATACACAGCATACACGAATCGAAAGACACAGATCCTGTGAATACAGACAATATTTCAGATTTTCTAAGTGTCTTACAGCGAAAACACAATAAATCGTTATATTAGCATAGCACATAGCACATAGCAGCCCAGCATTGATTCTAGCCAAAGTGGGCGATAACGTCAACATCGCCAAAAATATATAAATTTTTTCACTAACCTTCTCAGAATTCTTCCGATGACACTCCTGTAACATCACATTACAACATGCATATACAGTTTGTTCGAAAATGTTTATATTTAGCCACCAAAATCATGGTTAGACAATGTGAAATGTAACTCAGCTGGTCAGAATTTGTCCTTGCGCCACTTAGACAGTGATCTACTCTTATACATAAATACTCATAAACGTGACTAAAAAATATAGGGTGGACAGGGATTGATAGACAATTTAATTCTTAATACAATTGCGTTATTACATTTTTTAATTTATCCTTACTTTTCAATACAGTTTGCCCCAAGCGAAGCTACGTCAAAAAACATGGCGTCCTAAGCCACTAAAATGTTTCGACAGAAACACGATTTATCATAATAAAAATGTCCTACCTTGAGCTGTTCTTCCATCAGTATCTTGGGCAAAGGATCCTTTCTTGGGAGAAATCGTCTTTTGGTGGAAAGCTGTCCTCTTGCCATGTGGAAAAGTCAACTGCGTTCGGGATGAACTGAAAAGCGTGCCCAACTTTTCACATCGTTGCAAAAATAAATGTCCCAAAATCGCACTAAACGGATATAAATTGCTATAAAACGCTTTAAATTAACTACCTTATGATGTTTTTAACTCCTATAACGAGTGAAAAGATGACCGGAGAAATATAACAGGCTAAACTAACGCTTGGAACAGGTGCGCGCCGGTGTCCACTTTGCTCATGACGCAGCTCCCAAAGAATGACTAGCTTCAGGGTTTTTTCATTTGTAGGGCCTGTGAACGTGCAATCGACCCCGTTGGAATCGTCATCACGTAAAGGCATCCAGGGGAAGACGTAAGAAGTGTCCGTATAGTCATAGCAACGACAGTGCCCTTTTAAATGACTTCAGAAGAGTGGCCAACATTTCTCAAATCTGACTCCATGTCAGGGAAATTGCTGTAGAATGGGCTCTGTTCCACTTAGAGACAAAATTTCAACTCCTATAGAAACTATAGACTGTTTTCTATCCAATAATAATAATAATATGCATATTGTACGATCAAGGATTTTGTGGGAAGCCGTTTAAAAAATTTGCCAAATTAGCATAAGTAGTCTAAACAGCGCCCCCATCCCCAACAGGTTAAACAGAGATGTGCATCCTGTAGCTCTAACTCCAAAAAGTTTTGGGACACTGTAAAGTCCATGGAGAACAAGAGCACTTCCTCCCAGCTGCCCACTGCTCTGAAGCTAGGTAACACGGTCACCACCGATAAATCCATGATAATTCGAAAATTTCAAAAAGCATTTCTCTATGGCTGGCCATGCTTTCCTTCTGGCTACCCCAACCCCGGCCAACAGCTCCGCCCCCCCCCCCCCCCCCGCGCAGCAACTTGCCCGAGCCTCCCCAGCTTCTCCTTCATCCAAATCCAGATAGCAGATATTCTGAAAGAGCTACAAAACCTGGACCCATACAAATCAGCTGGGCTAGACAATCTGGACCCTCTCTTTCTAAAACTATCCGCCGCCATTGTTGCAACCTCTATTACCAGTCTGTTCAACCTCTCTATCGTATCATCCAAGGTCCCTAAAGATTGGAAAGCTGACGCGGTAATCCCCCTCTTCAAAGTGGGTGACACTCTAGACCCAAACTGTTATAGACCTATATCCATCCTGCCCTGCCTCTCTAAAGTCTAAGAAAGCCAAGGTAATAAACAGATCACTTACCATTTCGAATCCCACCGTACCTTCTCCGCTGTGCAATCTGGTTTCCCGAGCTGGTCACGTGTGCACCTCAGCCACGCTCAAGGTCCTAAACGATATCATAACCGCCATCGATAAAAAAAAAAAGCCATCTGTGCAGCCATCTTCATTGACCTGACCAAGGCTTTCGACTCTGTCAATCACCGTATTCTTATCGGCAGACTCAATAGCCTTGGTTTCTCAAATGACTGCTTCGCCTTGTTCACCAACTACTTTGCAGATAGAGTTCAGTGTGTCAAATCGGAGGGCCTGTTGTCCGGACATCTGGCAGTCTCTATGTGGGTACCACAGGGTTCAATTCTCGGGCCGACTCTTTTCTCTGTATATATCAATGATGTCGCTCTTGCTGCACCTCTACGCAGACGACACCATTCTGTATACATCTGGCCCTTATTTGGACATTGTGTTAAATGTATTTGGCTAAAGTGTATGTAAACTTCCGACTTCAACTGTATGTTGCAGCTTAGACCCTACTTTACATCATCTGAGGTTTTTCTGTTGTGCCTGCCATCGTTTGAGACACAACATGCAATGACTATCTCAAAATATTTTTGAAACCTGCTCATATATGTATTTACCATGTGGTGTTATACAAATCAAGGAAAAACATTGTTTTGATTCACGAGAAAAAATGGGCAGCTGATACTTGGTTTAAACCTAAACTTAGAACGTACACTCTCATCAAAGAGAACTACACCCCTGAACCATATGCCCGCCTGAACCTAACAAAAATCCAAAGGACAGTTTGTGTTTAACTCAAATCCGGAGCCCTCCCTCTGGCTATAGAGATGGGTAGATTTAACAGTGCCTGAAGAGGAGAGAATTAACCTACTGTGTGATCTTGGGGAAATCGAAACAAAATCAATTTTGTGTTTTTTTGCCCTCTGTATCACGATCTGAGACATAATTTTTTGTAAAAGAAAAATGTTGATAACCCTGAAGTAGTCTGCATACGGGACGAACAGAAGATTGAATTTTGTTTCAGACAGGGCATGTTTGAGATTATATAGTTTGTTCACGATGCCTGGAGGAGAAATGTACTGTTTGTGTAGTTGTGCTTGCCATGATTACTGTTTATGATTTGTACATTTTTATTTTATTTTGAGTACAAGGAAAATGGTGCTGTGTTTAGTAAATCATATTACAATAAAAAGGTACGGCAGCCCTAGAGAAGCAAAAAAGACTCTAGAATATATATTTATACTGAAAGGCCATGTCTCTGCCAAGGCATAAGAAATACCAATGAACGCGTGATAGTCGTATTCTCGGATGTGAATACAAATTGAGACATGGTGTCATCACATGTTACATACACTGAGTGTACAAAACATTAGGAACACCTGCTCTTTCCATGACACAGACTACCCAGGTGAATCCAGGTGAAAGCTAGGATCCCTTATTGATGTCACTTGTTAAACCCACTTCAATCAGTGTATATGAAGGGGAGGAGACAGTTTAAAGAAGGATTGCAACTCAATATTAAGGAGGTGTTCCTAATGTTTTGTGCAAAGTGAGCTCCAAAAGTATTGAGACAGTGACACATTTTTGCAGTTTTTTACTCCCTACTCCAGCACTATATATATATATATTATATTAATGTGGATGCTACCATGACTACGGATAGTCCTGAATGAACCATAAATAATGAGGAGTAAGAAAGTTACAGATGCACAAATATCATACGCTGAAGTTGGAGACTTTTATTTCCCTCACCAACTTTAAACATTTGCTATCTGAGCAGCTAACCGATCGCTGCAGCTGTATATAGTCCATCTGTAAACAGCCCACCCAATGTACCTACCTCATCCCCTTACTGTTTTTATTTATTTAATTTTCTGCTCTTTTGCACACCAGTATCTCTACTTGCACATGATCATCTGATGATTTATCACTCCAGTGTTAATCTGCTAAATTGTAATTATTTGCTCCTATGGCCTATTTATTGCCTACCTCCTCATGGCTTTTGCACACAATGTATATACTAATTTTATTAAATTTAGTTATTGACTTGTTTATTGTTTACTCCATGTGTAACTCTGTGTTGTTGTCTGTTCACACTGCTTTATCTTGGCCAGGTCGCAGTTGTAACTCTCAACTAGCCTACCTGGTTAAATAAAGGTGAAATAAATAAATAAATACCCCCCCCCCCCCAAAAAACGACAAACCTTCCTTTATTGTAATGGTGAGACTTTAGTATATCTTGGGGGTATGAATATTTGTTTGTTTGTAACTTTCTCACTCATCATTATTCACGACTCATTCAGGACTATCCATAATCATAGTAGCATCCACAATAAACATATTCTATTCTTATTTACAAAAAAATGACTCCAAAATGACACAATATTATTTACCATACATTTTTATTGGGCACAAAATAATATGAAATAAAACCAAAACAAACAGCAAATGCATCCAACAAGCTTGATGTAATAATTGCGTGCTAGGAATATGGGACCAAATACTAAACTTTTGACAACTAAAATACACAGAGTGCTTTTGGAAAGTATTCCAAACCCTTGAATTTTTCCACATTTTGTTACCTGACACCCTTATCCAAAAATGTATTTAATTGTTTTTTCCTTTATCGTTCTACACGCAAAACCCCATAATGACAAAGCAAAAACTATTTTTTTGAATTTTTTACTAACTTATTAAAAATAAAGATCTGAAATATCACATTTACATAAGTATTCAGACACTACTCAGTACTTTGTTGAATCACTTTTGGCAGCAATTACAGTCTCAAGTATTATTGTGTATTACGCTACAAGCTTGGCACACCTGTATTTGGGGAGTTTCTCGCATTCCTCTCTGCAGATCCTCTCAAGCTCTGTCAGGATGGATGGGGAGTGTCACTGCACACCTATTTCAGGTCTCTCCTGAGATGTTCGAACGGGTAAAATTCCAGGCTATGGCTGAGCCACTCAAGGACATTCAGAGACTTGTCCCGAAGCGACTCCTGTGTTGTCTTGGATGTGTGCTTAGAGTTGTTGTCCTGTTGGAAGGTAAACCGTCACCCCAGTCTGAGGTCCTGAGCAGGTTTTCATCAAGGATCTCTCTGTATTTTGCTCCGTTAATCTTCCCCTCAATCCTGACTAGTCAGTCTCTCAGTCCCTGCCGCTGAAAAACATCCGCACAGCATGATGCTGCCACCACTATGCTTCACCGTAGGGATGGTGCCAGGTTTCCGACACTAGGCTACCCTGGTGCGGCAGGGTAGCCTAGTGGTTAGAGTGTTGGACTAGTAACCGAAAGGTTGCAAGTTCAAATCCCTGAGCTGACAAGGTACAAATCTGTCGTTCTGAATAGGCAGTTAACCCACTGTTCCTAGGCCGTCATTGAAAATAAGAATTTGTTCTTAACTGACCTGCCTAGTTAAATAAAGGTAAAATTTAAAAAAGATGAGACACTTGGCATTCAGGCCAAAGAGTTCAATCTTGGTTTCATCAGACCAGAGAATCTTGTTTCTGAGAGTCCTTTAGTTGCCTAAACTCCAAGCGGGCTGTCATGTGCCTTTTACTGAGGAGTGGCTTCCGTCTGGCCACTCCACCAATCAGGCCTTCATGGTAGAGTTCTACAGAGATGGTTGTCCTTCTGGAAGATTCTCCTATCTCCACAGAGGAACTCTGGAGCTCTGCTAAGAGTGACCATTGGTTTCTTGGTCACCTCCCTGACTTAGGCCCTTCTCCCCAATTGCTCAGTTTTGCCGGGCGGCCAGCTCTAGGAAGTCTTGGTGGTTCCAGACTTCTTCCATTTAAGAATGATGGATGCCACTGTGTTCTTTGGGACCTTGAATGGTGCAGAAACATTTTAGTACCCTTCCCCAGATGTGTGCCTCGCCACAATCCTGTCTCAGAGCTCTACGGACAATTTCTTCGACCTCATGGCTTTGTTTATTGCTCTGACATTTATTGTCAACTGTGGGACCTTATATAGACAGGTGTGTGCCTTTCCAAATCATGTCCAATCAATCAAATTTACCACAGGTGGACTCCGATTAAGTTGAAGAAGCATCTCAAGTATGATCAATGGAAACAAGATGCACCTGAGCTCATTTTTGAGTCTCATAGCAAAGGTTCTGAATACTTGTAAATGTAAATAAGGTACTTCTGTATTGTTTTTTTACATTTGCAAAAATAGGGTATTGAGTGTAGATTGATGATGAAAAACTATTATTTAACCAATTTTAAAATTAAGCTGTAACGTAACAAAATGTAGGAAAGGGAAGGGGTCTGAATACTTTCCGAATGCACTGTATAAGTGAATTTGTCCCAATACTTCTAGTCCCCTGAAATGGAGGAGGTTAACCTGATATGGATGAAAATACCCTCAAATTAAAGCTGATAGTCTGTAAATATTGCATAATTTCAAATCCAAAGTGCTGGAGAACAGAGCCAAAACAACACAAAATATGTCACTGTCCCAATACTTTTGGAGCTCACTGTATGTCATCTGTAAACACCGCTTGCCTTCCAAATGGGATTCAGGGATCAGCTGTGTTCAACACATGTGCTTTCCCAGGACAATCCTTCAGCAGAGAAATAGGACAAGAGTAGACCTGTACCTCACAGTGAAGTAATTACAGGAACAAATACATTTTTACCCCTGCGCTCCCTTTTTTCTCCTTTGTGTGTTAGAGAGAGAGGGTTTTCTCATTACAATGCTGCGTTGTTTACCTTCAGTGGGGGGAAAATGGTGGAACAAAAATAAGCAATTTTTGCCTGCTAGATATTGCTGAGGGTGCACAGCAGGGTCAACATGAGGCCTGATGAACAGTACCCCAGTTCCACACAGTGTTGGTGCTCGCTCCTTTACAGGGTGGCCAGTCCACCATTTTTATAGACCTGAAAAACAACCGATTGACCTCAGCAGTGACCAGGGCAAATCAGAGGAAGGAAAAAGACAGATTCAGGTGTGCAGTCATCTGGAGAAGAGCAGAAGGCAATACCAGTCTGATGCTGCAATAAGCTTTAAAGGTACATGCTTATACACAAACACAACACACACACATGCATACACACTAACTCATATAACTGTCATATGGTCTGTAAAATACCATGTTTAAGAATGGGTTATTATCTCATTCACCCTCACTACCCCCACCCCCCCCCCCCCCCCCCCCACACACACACACACACACACACACGCACACACAAACACACATACAAGCACACACAAACACTGTTACACACACGCTGTTACACACACACTATTACACACAAGCAATGTTACACAAACACACACATACACACACACACTGTTACATTCCCTTTCAAATTGATTTCGGAAAGGAATTGAGAATGTGCAAAAGAGACTCTTCAGGCATTCACATGGAATCTATCATGAGACCCTGTGCTTTTTTCAATTGATTCCAGAATTGAAGTCTTCATGGACAGTTTGCAGTAACTCTCCTCCACCCAATTTTTACCCACTCCATCCCTTCCAGTTTCCTGGTCCTCTTTTGATGGGCTAGGGAGCTATAGGCGCATGTGAGCGTCTGGGGAGTGGAGCAGCAATATCCAGCCAGTGGAAATGTCAGCAACAGGCAACAACACAATACTCTCACATATCACCACCCACCCCAGCGGGCAATGTAATAGGGCTGTGACATTTAAAAACAATACCGGCAAAGTATCGAGCATGCAAGATGGTGGGTTACAAGCGAGCGTGGGTGTTGTGGATGCGCTGGTTCATTTTCTTGATCATAATGCACTAATATGGTTGCAGTTTATTTTGTGACACTTCCATATGATTTCTCAATTAAAGATTGATAAATTCCTGCCTGTCTGCTTGTTGTCCTGAGGGACAGGCTATTTTCGTTCTCCGGTCGACCAGTAATGAGACAAACAAAAGCGCCATCAACAGAGAAGAACATTCCTCTGACATTGATGAATGGCTAGTTTAAAAGCATGAATAGCTGTAGACTTTATAGAATATTAGCATGCGGGCACGAGGCACACTTGCGTGGCATATAATTACCTCAACGAGAGAAAGCAGTAATCGCAGATAATAATTTTTCAGGAGCAAGTGAGGTGTAAAAAGTGTGTTTCCTAAACAGAAGGGCAGTGTTGCAGAACCCCAGTTGAGATAGTGTCTCTGCACAGGGCTCCTGAGGTGAAGTCTTACCCACTGATTAATGAAATGTCGCAATCAATTATGAACCTACAGCTACATTACAAACCTGACTCGAGGATGGTGTGTGTGTTTGCGTGTGTGCTTCTGTGCGTGGGTGGCTGTGCGCATGCATGTTGTGTGCTTGTATGTGTGTAGCTGTGTGTGTGCATCTGCCTGGGTGCCTGTTTGTCTTCTTGCCTGTGTATACAACACTGTATATCCATACTGTATGCTTGTGCTCTGTGGCTGTGTGGGATTGAGCATGTCTGCAGCATGTGTGGTTGTCTGTGACTGTGTACATGTGTAGAATAGCAATGAGTCTCAGTGAGAGGCAGCACTCTGAGAGAACCTGGAGTCAGCACTAGTCGCTGCCAAGGTTATTGATGACAGACAGAATGTCTCTTAGGCTCCGTGCCACAGATTGGGACTGGAAAAAGGAGAAACCACAGCCCCATTGGTGCACAGCTGCATTTATATGTGTGTGTGTGTATTTGACTGTATTCTTGTGTTTATCAGTTGGGGACTGCAGTGCTCCTCACAAAGTTACAGCCTGTCAGCTACTGTACAGGTAGAGACACAAAGACGCCTTGCCGCAATGCCTCCCTCCCCTGACTTTCTCCCTCGTCCCTCTCTCCCCTCTCACCCTGTCTCTCACCATCCCCTTCTGTCCTTCTTAATGGAGTGGCCTGACGGATAGATCAAAAAAAATGCACAATCATTGCAGATGCGGCATGGTTGGGGTTGGGGACGGAGCATTCCCATTATTCTAAAGCAAAGCTGTCTGGCGGGGCGAGGCCTGAGCACTGCATGGCACCCTGATAGATGGGGGCCATTAATCAAGGTAAGGGCTGGGGCCCGAGATGTATGCGCATAAATTCAAATCCTCAAGCAGCATTTAGAAGATTAAAGCGTCATAGGTAAGTTTAGGAAAGAGTGGAGGACCACTCCCCCAAAGGTGAGAGAGAATGGATGGATCGGGTGTGGGAGAGATGTTCTCCTGTAGCAACTGTGTCATAAGTGTTCCGTCCCCATAAGGATTCCCTTGTCGGATAATGAGGAAGATGTTTTCCATTCGTCATTGTCCCACAGACTTCTTTGAAACTGTGTTCAAGAGATACAGTAGATTGTTTTATCCGGGACCTGGAATAATTCCTAATGTAGTCTCAAAGGGGAATTCACATTTTAGGAAAAATAATTGAGACAGTTGTTCATATTATGGGGCAGCATAATGAGCTAGTGGCCCACTAAGGTGAGCTGGGAAACTCTGAATAATACGTTTCTCAGGTAAATACAATATATTTGTGTTGGAGTTAGTTTCAGAAATAAGGAAATATCACCTGTACCTATCTCCTGATACAATTTTAGGAAGAGGTAATACTTTTAATAGGTATACCATGGTCTGAGGAACCATTTCTCAATCCCTTACTGGGATTTTATATGCTGTGGACATCATGGAATCCTGACATTTCCTCAGGTTCTTGGAAGGAGGTGGAAAACATACAACATACTATTAATGTCTTGGGCAGGGGTTGCCAATCCTCCTCTTGGAGCTCCATTGGATCTGCAAGGTTTTTCTCCAGCACTACACAAACACACTTGTTCTGAGAAGCAGCTGATTGTTAGATTAGGGTAGCTCTGTAGGAGGGCACCGCTCCAGGAGGAGGGTAAGTCATCAAAAGGGTGAACAAGTGTGACGTGTCACAACCTGAAGATCTCCTCTAAATGTAATACATGTGAATCATGTGACATATGTGGCTATTAAAGCTGTGCGATAGGAGGGACATCAAAGGCGCGAGAGAACAGAGAGAACAGAGCTGTGCATATGTGGAACAGGAAGCCAGGAACAGATGGGGACATTGTGGATCATTACCACGGCTTTGAATCAAAGACAACAGAAATTAAATTAGAAAAGGAGTGCCTGTTGGAAAGAGATTAATTGTGTCAGCTGCAAAGTGCCCAGCGACCTAGAAGAAAAAAGGAAATCCAGACACATCTCACCATTTTCTGGAATCAGCATTACACACCCTGTGATATTTGCATCATCAAACACATTCCTGTGTTCCGAAGTGATTGCCAGCCTCATCAGATTGTTTCATTTAACCTGTCTAGGATCAGCGTGGCGCTAGCGGCACACCCCCCCCCCCCCCACTGAAAAACCAGTGCCGCGAAATTCAAAAAAAATATTTTTTTTAAATATTTAACTTTCACACATTAAAGTCCAATACAGCTAATGAAAGACACAGATCTTATGAATCCAGTCAACATTTCCGATTTTTAAAATGTTTTACAGGGAAGACACAATATGTAAAGATGTACATCTATTACCTAAAAACACATTAGCATAATCCACCATCTTTTATTTGTCCACCAACACCAGTAGCCATCACCAATTCGGCTAAACTAAGATATTTATAGCCCCTAACCAACAAAAAAACTCATTAGATGACAGTCTGATAACATATTTATGGTATGGGATAGGTTTTGTTAGAAAAAAGTGCATATTTCAGGTATATGGCATAGTTTACAATTGCACCCACCATCACAAATGGACTAGAATAATTACAATGAGCAACGTGTTTACCTAACTACTAATCATCAAACATTTCGTAAAAATACACAGCATACACGAATCGAAAGACACAGATCCTGTGAATACAGACAATATTTCAGATTTTCTAAGTGTCTTACAGCGAAAACACAATAAATCGTTATATTAGCTTAGCACATAGCAATTAGCAGCCCAGCATTGATTCTAGCCAAAGTGAGCGATAAAAGTCAACATCGCCAAAAGATATTAATTTTTTCACTAACCTTCTCAGAATTCTTCCGATGACACTCCTGTAACATCACATTACAACATGCATATACAGTTTGATCGAAAATGTTTATATTTAGCCACCAAAATCATGGTTAGACAATGTGAAATGTAGACAAGCTGGTAAAGAAAACGTCCTTGCGCCACTTAGACAGTGATCTACTCTTATACATAAATACTCATAAACGTGACTAAAAAATATAGGGTGGACAGGGATTGATAGACAATTTAATTCTTAATACAATTGCGTTATTACATTTTTTAATTTATCCTTACTTTTCAATACAGTTTGCGCCAAGCGAAGCTACGTCAAAAAACATGGCGTCCTAAGCCACTAAAATGTTTCGACAGAAACACGATTTATCATAATAAAAATGTCCTACCTTGAGCTGTTCTTCCATCAGTATCTTGGGCAAAGGATCCTTTCTTGGGAGAAATCGTCTTTTGGTGGAAAGCTGTCCTCTTGCCATGTGGAAATGTCAACTACGTTCGGGATGAACTGAAAAGCGTTCCCAACTTTTCACATCGTTGCAAAAATAAATGTCCCAAAATCGCACTAAACGGATATAAATTGCTATAAAACGCTTTAAATTAACTACTTTGTGATGTTTGTAACTCCTATAACGAGTGAAAAGATGACCGGAGAAATATAACAGGCTAAACTAATGCTTGGAACAGGAGAGGGTCGGTGTCTTCCACGCGCGTTACGCAGCAAGAAAAGACTTGCTAGCTAAAGGTTTTTTTCATTTGTAGGGCCTGTGAACGAGCAATCGAGCCCGTTGGAATCGTCATCACGTAAAGGCATCCAGGGGAAGACGTAAGAAGTGTCCGTATAGTCATAGCAACGACAGTGCCCGTTTAAATGACTTCAGAAAAGTGGCCAACGTTTCTCAAATCTGACTCCATGTCAGGGAAATTGCTGTAGAATGGGCTCTGTTCCACTTAGAGACAAAATTTCAACTCCTATAGAAACTATAGACTGTTTTCTATCCAATAATAATAATAATATGCATATTGTACGATCAAGGATTTTGTGGGAAGCCGTTTAAAAAATTAGCCACATTAGCATAAATAGTCTAAACAGCGCCCCCATCCCCAACAGGTTAATAGGTATACTTCACCTCACTAACACCCCACACGCCATCTACGACAATGTAAATACACACCACCTAACCCTCTGTCTGTCCTTCGTTTCATCTTCTGTCGAAATATACAGCCAAGTACTTAAGCAAGGCTTAATTGATCACGTCATGGACGTGATCACAGTATATTATTGCTTTTATACAACGGGTTACCAGCATTGAAAAGAAATGTTTCAACAAAACGTGATGCTTCATTCACTAACACTGGTTGTCAAATGACATTTTAGGTGTTTCTGTCACACCCTGATCATAGATTGCTTTGTATGTTTCTATGTTTTGTTTGGTCAGGGTGTGATGTGGGTGGGCATTCTATGTTGTATGTCTAGGTTGTCTATTTCTGTGTTTGGCCTGGTGTGGTTCCCAATCAGAGGCAGCTGTCTATCGTTGTCTCTGATTGGGAGCTATACTTAGGTAGCCTATTTTCCATTGTGTGTGGTGGGTGGTTGTTTTCTGTTTAGTGTTCACCTGGCAGAACTGTTCGTTTTTTCGTTTTTGTTGTTTTGTTAGTATTCATTTAAAGTAATTATGAGTACTTACCACACTGAACCTTGGTCTTCTCCTTCTCCTCGATACAGTTTCTGGTCATTAGTTCTATTCGCAATGGTTGGCATGTAAAGCAAAACTACCCAAGCGCTGGTTGATACACTATACAAAAGTATGTGGACAGCCCATCAAATTTGTGAATTCGGCTATCTCAGCCACACCAGTTGCTGACAGGTGTATACAATTGAGCACACAACCACGCAATCTCCATAGACAAATATTGGCAGTAGAATGGCCTTACTGAAGAGCTCAGTGACTTTCAACGTGGCACCGTCATAGGATGCCAGCTTTACAACAAGTCAGTTTGACAAATTTCTGCCTGCTAGAGCTGACCAGGTCAACTGTAAGTGCTGTTATTGGGAAGTGGAAACGTCTAGGAGCCACAAAGGCTCAGCCGTGAAGTGGTAGGCCACACAAGCTCACAGAAAGGGACCGCCAAGTGCTGAAGTCCAAGTGGTTGCAACACTCACTACTGAGTTCCAAACTGCCTCTGGAAGCAACGCCAGCACAATAACTGTTAGTCGAAATCTTAATGAAATGGGTTTCCATGGTCGAGCAGCCGCACACAAGCCTAAGATCACCACGCGCAATCCCAAGCGTCGGCTGGAGTGGTGTAAAGCTCGCCACCATTGGACTCTGGAGCAGTGGAAACACGTTCTCTGGAGTGATGAATAACGCTTCACCATCTGGCAGTCCGACGGACGAATCATTTGCATAATGCCAACTGTAGAGTTTTGATGGAGGAATAATGGTCTGGGGCTGTTTTCATGGTTCCTGCTAGGCCCCTTAATTCCAGCGAAGGGAAATATTAACGCTACAGTATACAATGACATTCTAGATGATTCTGTGCTTCCAACTTTCCGACAACACTTTGGGGAAGGCTCATTCCTGTTTCAGCATGACAATTCACTTGTGCACAAAGCAAGGTCCATACAGAAATGGTTTGACGAGATCGGTGTGGGAGAACATGACTGACAAAGCCCTGACCTTAACCATCAAATACGTTTTGGATGAATTGGAACGCCGACTGCGAGCCAGGCCTAATCATCAAACAACATCAGTGCCCAACTTCACTAATGCTCTTCTGGCTGAATGGAAGGAAGTCCCCACAGCAATGTTCTAACATCTAGTGGAAAGCCTTCCCAGAAGAGTGGAGGCTGTTATAGCAGCAAAGGGGGGACCAACTCCATTTTAATGTCCATGATTTTGGAATGAGATGTTCGACAACTAGGTGTCCACATACTTTTGGTAACGTAGTGTAGTTTCAGAAACTTGGTTTCTAGGGACGCTGTCCATGGTTCTGAAAACAGTGCACAGTCTGGCCTATGTGCATAGTGCATAGTCTGGCCTATGCATAGGACAAATGAATGCCAGATCGAAACATTGCATTGGGGCGCTGTTCATGGATATGAAAACAGTGCTTAACATTGTAGCAAAGACATTGATACTATAGATCAGAATAGAAACCATAATGACACATTGTTTCAGATGGTCACATCATCGACAGCTATTTATACTGAATTGCAAATTTCCATGGAGCAGAGATCTTGGTTTCTTCATTGAAACTCAGTGTTGCTTATCTCAAAATGGTTGTCTTCTTTTATTACGAATGACTCAAGCTTCAGTTTGCGATTTCCATCGGTTCCTCAGCTATGGTGCAACTGCAAATCAAACCACACCTTATTCAGTAATCCTCTAGGGGTGGTGGGGCTCAAGGCTTCGAACTAGCAGAGGATTTTTTATGTCCTGCTGCGTTATAGCTGGGTAGTTGCTGGTTCTGTCCCTGCCCTCCCTTCCCAGCTGTTTTATGATACCAGCAAAGACATTGTTTGAGTTCAGAAACTCAGTATCTCTCATCAGGCACCAAGACCGGCACATCGGAGGCTCATTTAAGTGGCGGTTTTGGCCTGCTCGCAGTCTGCAAAGCTGCTGATTCCATATTGGTCTCCTTTAGAAGTCCTTGCGGTGGTATAGAAACTCCAGAGAATATTACCCATCTCCTGTTTTGAAACAGTTGCCAGATTGATGTTTATCCCCTTTTTTGACAGCCATTTCAGAAAGCACTTCCCTGCTCAGTTGATTTGTCTTGATGTAGCTTTTTCATTTCTCTCCTTATCTATGTCGTCTATAGCAGCGCTACTGATCAACGCTAGGCTCAGGCTGCTGGTCCACTTGCTCTTCTTCTTGTTTCACTTCTTTCATATCCTCCTCCTAATTGTAAAAGTAGTAGTGGTTGTGCATTGCTAGGTAACAACGTAAATGATGCCACTTCATATGAATTTGGTCATGTGTATGATAGGTTCTAACAATGGGAATTCCAAACCTCCCGTTGAATAAATTAAAATATTTAGAAAATAATGAATTGTCATATACATATATTCTGCTGTTTTACACTCAGTTGATCATTGTTGCAATGGCTCTTTCAAGCAGATTGAGCTAACTGACTCCTGTGCCAAAGTAGGACACACTTTACTAATTAAATTTTCGCTGCGCTGTCTGCCCATTAAAATCAGGTGTGAGCTCCGTTCTCTGTGAGCTCCATAATTTTAACACTGACTGCAGAGGTCTAGAAAGTTCCTGCTACTCTCAAACGCTACACTCATCAAAGCATATTAGTCCAAACTCTCCAACAGACTATGCGCTTTGGTAGACTTTAACACAAAACAAGTTCTCATTAGTGAGTGATACCTTTTCTCAAAATGGATTTCCCCATTATATTAATATATCTGCAGAGTAGCTAAGGGTAGTCAGGGTCACAAACACATGCAGGTCAAGATACAATGTTTATTTGATACCAACAGAGCACAGGTCATCTGAAAAAAAAATATGTAGGTGTATTCATAAAAAATGATCTTGTTTTGACAGTGCTGGTTGAAAAGTGACAACCAGCTCTGGTTTAGCTTACAGTAGACACATATTCACTTCAAAGGAGGAATTAAGCTGGACAAAGGAAATGCTTCATTTAAATAACTTCACCATGGGGAGAATATCTTTCTACGTTTTCTGACATTTCATTCATATCCACCGGCAAGAGATTAGGATCAATTGTAGTTTAGAATATTAGAAGAAAGGAAAATGAACAAACAGTTCATTAAAGGAAAAATGACTGAGGCTTTATGCAAGTCTTCAGAGACAGAATAGGGGATATGCCAATCGATAGACACATCAGTAATAATAAAAATTGACAATTAAATAGTCATGACATTGCTCTGATATTTAGAGTGCAAATGCATCAATGCCAATGCAACTGTATTTATCCACAGTGGTAGATAAGTACTAGTTTCAGGGCTCTATTTTAACAATCTAACGCATTAATACATCTAAGTGCTGGTGGTAGCGCTATAGGTCCAGGAGTGTGTCAGAAATATCTTTGCTATTTATACAGCCAGAATTATGAGGGCAATAGCTAGTGGTGATGTGAAAGGGCAGGGTTTTAATTAACAAACAAGTTTTAGCTGTAATGAGGGCTTGGCCAATCACTGGCAAATCGAGGCATTCCATGGCTTAATACGGCATGTGTTTGTCTCAAGTTCTGTAGGTCAATAGCAACAGTTTGCTATATATGTTTGGAGTGTTGACAGTCAAACATTGTTGTCATTTTCTTCAACGAGTACAGGCCTTTATGCATTGCACCCCCCCCCCCCCCCCCAAAATTACTAGGCTCCCGGAAATTGTATTGTATGTGTGAGGCACATTCTCAATAAGCAAGATATAGCCTAGGTCTACCATTGATATGACCTTCTAGGATTGAAAAATGTGAATATGTTTGTAGGAGCCCTCTTTAGTAATCACTCTATGGAAATTGGGGTGGATACAGGCCTAATGGAGTATGCACTGCAAGTAATCTTATGTGAATTGTGAATAATGCAAAAGCATGATGGAAAAAGCCTCACAAGTAGACCATTTAGAAACATTTTATGGATATGTTACTTGGCTAATGCATGGCTAGGATAAGAAATACACCAGACACATTGTTGTTGAACCAGCTTCGTTATAGTAGGTTAATGGGCTTGTTTTTTAACAAAACAAAATGGAAGATATTACAGGAAAATAACTGAAATGTATCTAAATATGGGTGTCACCGGATTATCTCATGTCTTGTTCGATGATGGGCATAATTAGCCTACATGGAGGGTTTTTATCCACATACCAAAAATAACAGGAGCTGGCAAAAAATGTTGAAAATAGCCTACATATATAAGAAGGTGGTGTCCGCTCACTGATTTGCTGCTCACAAATTTGTTCTTTTAATAAAGCTTTGGCGATTAAGGTTTATTTCAGTCTCACGAGCCAAGCTCAATATCTATTTTCTTGAACACTTGGCGAATTAATTGGGCAGGACAAAAAACTTCACTGAGAGGAAGGGAGGTTGTGCTTGTTTTTTAATCAAATTAAACGAAATGGGAAAAATAAATATAACAAACAGTCTTTGAACAGGTCGAAATTGCAAAGGAGCATGCATTTGACAAATGCATTGGCTTAATAATATATTGCCAACTGAAAATAGAGCCCGCAGACATAAGTGTCCGATTACGATATGTTCACCGACAGACATAAGTGGATATGGGTATCCACATACCCATATCCACTTATGTCTGCGGGCTCTATTTTCAGTTGGCAATATATTATTAAGCCAGTGTGAAGGGTTGAAAGAGGCTCGCCTCGTAGGGGACTACTTCCTGACTACTGCCGAAGTGTGGTGGTCTTTCTGGAGCTTATAGCTGCCGAAGTATCACTCAGGTGGGTGCTACTCTTCAGTAGTGGACAATCCAGCCTACCTACAGAGGAGGAGGAGGAGGAGACAATGAACAAGGTGCCTGATAAAGAGCTCCGGGCCTGTCTAAGTAACTGACTGACGCTGCTCCCTCTCTGTGCCATCGCATTTCCCCCAGCTTAATACTGCCCAGCCTTTCTGAACTGCCTGGCTGAAGAAAATAGTTTGATCTGAAGCTGTGGAAGAACATTGCCCAAGACCTGTCAGATCTTTATATTTGGGTGCATTCGTAAATTCACTCTGTTGAATATGACCAGTGTCAGTAAACATCGGCAACAAAACGTAATTAAATTGTTGCCAGCAGAAAAGTTAGTCACCAACGCTCTAGATAACATAAAAACAGCCTAACCAGCCCTGCTATGTGACCCATTTGAGGAAACTAAGCATATGTTGCGGGTCACTACTTCACAGTAGTGTCGTTTGAACGAATTCTTTTCATTTTTTAAATAAAAATTCCAGAAATGCCTTCTCGAACATGTGAGCTCTCATGTGCCTTAATAACAAACAGTTAAACCATCTGTAAATACCAATACAATTGTTAAATTACGAGCCTAGTTGGTTTAGCCAAAGAAAAGTTGGCAACCTTCCCACTAGCCATGATTGGCTGAGCTAATGAGTGGGGTGGACATGCCGAGAGATGAGTTTGGATTGGTCTGCCATATAGCATGTTTCTGTCTATTTGAGCTGGTCATTATGTTTCGGTAATCCTGTCAAAAGCAGCTTTTTTTTAAATGTATTGTGTATTAAAACTACATAAGTGTTGCTCTCCACTTTCTGGAGGACTGAGTTTTGAAATCAGTGGAATTCGAGTATGATAGCTTCTGGATTACATCTTCAAACGAAGGGCAACCATGGCATCCGACAGGAGATGCGTCCAACCGTGAATGATGGATACGGGTAAAATAGTCTGGCTAGCTACATTACCAGATATTACATGTTTCTAATTTTGACAGAAATAGATATTTATTTGGCTATCTAGCCAAGCTAACGTTAGCTGGCTGGCTCGCTAGCTAACTTTATGTCTATGACCTTATTATTCATTTCTCAGAGCTATTTGCTTAGCTAGCTATATTGAACCTGGTTGGTTAGCTACTTGCAAATTCATGCAGGGTAGTAACGTCATGAGTTGTGATTATGGTTCATTGTTTACCTAGCTAGCTAGCTAACGTTAGCTGGTCGGCTCGCTAGCTAACGTTATGTCTATGACCTTATTATTAACTTCTCAGAGCTATTTGCTTAGCTAGCTATAGCCTAATGTTAGCTAGCTGACATTGAACCTGGTTGGTTAGCTACCTGCAGATTCATGCAGGGTAGTAACGTCATGAGTTGTGATCATGGTTAATTTTTTAGCTAGCTAGCTAGCTACATGTCTTAACAAAAGACTCCAATATGCAAGTAACCATTTCGGGTGTGTTTTCCATTTCAGAGCACTCTAGTCTGAGTGTGCCAGAGAGCGCAGAATAACTGATGAATTTACAAATGCTAGAATTTAAATATGCTAAAATTTACAACTTTAGAAAGAGTTTCATGCTGGTTTTTGGAAAAATGAGCCAGAAATTGTAGTTTTTCTAGGTGGCTCCCATTTTGGCTGTAGTGTTTCCAAGCGCATGGAAGAGAGCGCGTTCTTTGGTATTTTTCTCCGGTAAAGACAATAATGATTCTCCGTCTTAAATTGTTTCGTTTATTTACGTATTACGGTACCTAAGGTCTGATTTTAAACGTTGTTTGACTTGTTTGGAAAAGTTTATTAGTAACGTCTGGGATTCATTTTGTATGCATTTTGATGGAGGGAAACTGGGTGGATTATTGACTGAAGCGCACCAGCTAAACTGAGTGGATATGGATATAAAGAAGGACATTATCAAACAAAAGGACCATTTGTGATGTATCTGGGTTCTTTTGGAGTGCCAACAGAAAAAGATCATCAAAGGTAAGGCATTTTTTATATCGCTATTTCTGACTTTCGTATCACACCTGCCTGGTTGAAATATATTTTTCATGGTTTTCTATGCGGGGCGCTGTCCTCAGATAATCGCATGGTGTGCTTTCGCCGTAAAGCCTTTTTTAAATCTGACACAGCGGCTGGATTAACAAGAAGTTAACTTCTCTGATCTACGGATACCGAATACGGGTTCACTTTCCTAAACAACCGCTGAATTGCATGGCGCCAAATTCAAAAATATTCCTAAAAATATTTATAATCATGCAATCACAAGTGAAATATACCAAAACACATCTTAGCTTGTTGTTAATCCACCTATGGTGTCAGATTTTGAAAATATATTTTACAGCGAAAGAAATCCAAGCTTTTGTGAGTGTAGCTTTCAATGCTATAACAGTTTAGCCTTATATTAGCTTGGCTAGCTAGGTCACGAAAGTAAGAAAAGCAATCAAATTAATTGCTTACATTTGATAATCTTCGGGTGTTCCCACTCACGAGACTCCCAGTTACACAACAATTGTTATTTTTGTTCGATAAATATTACTTTTATCACAAAAAAACGCCATTTGGGTTGCGCGTTATGATGAAAAATCAAAAGCCGTGTTCCGTTCGACAAATCCCAAAAAGTATCCGAAATGGTCGTAGAAACATTTCAAATGTTTTTTATAATCAATCCTCAGGTTGTCTTTAACAAACATAATCGATAATATTTCAACCGGAGCATAACCTATTTATTAAGAGACAAAAGGAAAATGGGGAGCCCCTCTCTCACGCGCAGGAAATATTCGGAGGACACCTGACCTCTTTTGAAACATCTCGCTCATTTTTCAAAATAAAAGCCTGAAACTATGTCTAAAGCCTGGTCACAGCCCGAGGAAGAGATTGGGAAAAGAATCTGGTTGATACCCCTTTAAATGGAGGTTAGAGGGGAAAGGAAACAAAGATTTTTGTTTAAATATCACTTCTGGGTTTGTTTTTCTCAGAATTTCGCTTGCAGAATAAATATTATTTTTCTCACAGGCAATATTTTGACAGTTTTCTATCCTAATCTGTAAATTATATGCATTTTCTACGATCTGGGCCAGAGAAAATTTCCGTTTACGTTGGGTACATAATTTAAAAAATAAATAATAATCTGATCTCTAGCGCTAAGAGGTGCTTTATTTTGAGGTATTACACTTGTGATTTTATGAAAGTTAAATATTTATAATTCTGTTTGAATTTCACGCTTTGCAATTTCACCAGATGTTGACCAGCTACCGTCCCACCTGCCCATAAGAAGTTAATGACTCCAACCTAAGTGTATGCAAACATCCGACTTCAACTGTATATCATACTAAATGGAGGGAGAGATTTACTTTTATTATGTTACGTCTACCCCTGAGTCCAGGTTGCCCCACCAGTGTTCTGTCCTTATGCCTCCCCCTGTAGTGACTTCCTCAACCAGACCTCCAAATACAGGGCTACACTCACTAACTATAATCACATTTTAAGTACTATTCTGATCAGTGGTAGTCACAATCCAATGGTGGGATGGTAGCTGGCCAACATCTAATGAAATTGCAAAGTGCGAAATTCAAACAACAGAATTATAAATATTTAACTTTCATAAAATCACAAGTGTAATACCTCAAAATACAGCACTTCTTAGCGCTAGGGGTCAGATTATTATATATTTTTTCAAATAATGTACCCAACGTAAACGGAAATTCTCTGGCCCAGATCGCAGAAAATGCATATAATTTACAGATTAGGATAGAAAACACTCAAGTTTCCAAAACTGTCAAAATATTGCATGTGAGAAAATTAATATTTATTCTGCAAGAGAAATCCTAAGAAAAATTTACCCAGAAGTGATATTTAAAAAATATATATATTTGTTTCCTTTCCCCTTCTAACCTCCATTTAAAGGGGTACCAACCAGATACTTTTTCCAATGGCTTCTTTAGGCTGTGACCAGGCTTTAGACAAAGTTTCAGGCTTTTCTTTTGAAAAATGAGCGAGATGTTTCAAAAGAGGTCAGGTGTCCTCCGAATATTTCCTGCGCGCGAGAGAGGGGCTCCCCATTTTCCTTTTGTCTCTTAAAGAATAGGTTATGCTCCGGTTGAAATATTATCGATTATGTTTGTTAAAGACAACCTGAGGATTGATTATAAAAACATTTTAAATGTTTCTACGACCATTTCGGATACTTTTTGTGATTTGTCGAACGGAACACGGCTTTGATTTTTCATCATAACGCCCGACCCAAATGCCGTTTTTTTGTGATAAAAGTAATATTTATCGAACAAAAATAACAATTGTTGTGTAACTGGGAGTCTCGTGAGTGGGAACACCCGAAGATTATCAAAGGTAAGCGATTAATTTGATTGCTTTTCTTACTTTCGTGACCAAGCTAGCCAAGCTAATATAAGGCTAAACTGTTATAGCATTGAAAGCTACACTCACAAAAGCTTGGATTTCTTTCGCTGTAAAATATATTTTCAAAATCTGACACCGTAGGTGGATTAACAACAAGCTAAGCTGTGTTTTGGTATATTTCACTTGTGATTGCATGATTATAAATATTTTTAGGAATATTTTTGAATTTGGCGCCCTGCAATTCAGCAAAATGCATACAAAATGAATCCCAGACGTTACTAATAAACTTTTCCAAACAACGTTTAAAATCAGACCTTACGTACCGTAATATGTAAATAAACGGTACTTTTTAAGACGGAGAATCGTTATTGTCTTTACCGGAGAAAAATACCAAAGAACGCGCTCTCTTCCATGCGCTTGGAAACACTACAGCCAAAATGGGAGCCACCTAGAAAAACTAACATTTCTGGCTAATTTTTCCAAAAACCAACATGAAACTCTTTCTAAAGTTGTTGAGCATTTGTAAATTCATCAGTTATTCTGCGCCTTCTGGCACACTCAGACTATAGTGCTCTGGAATCGAAAACACACCCGAAATGGTTACTTGCATATTGGAGTCTTTTGTTAAGACATGTAGCTAGCTTGCTAGGTAAAATATTTACCATGATCCCAACTCATGACGTTACTACCCTGCATGAATCTGCAGGTAGCTAACCAACCAGGTTCAATGTCAGCTAGCTAACATTAGGCTATAGCTAGCTAAGCAAATAGCTCTGAGAAATTAATAATAAGGTCATAGACATAACGTTAGCTAGCGAGCCGACCAGCTAACGTTAGCTACCTAGCTAGGTAAACAATGAACCATAATCACAACTCATGACGTTACTACCCTGCATGAATCTGCAGGTAGCTAACCAACCAGGTTCAATATAGCTAGCTAAGCAAATAGCTCTGAGAAATTAATAATAACGTTAACTAGCGAGCCAGCCAGGTAACATTAGCTTGGCTAGTTAGCCAAATAAATGTCTATTTCTGTCAAAATTAGGAACATGTAATATCTGATAATGTAGCTAGCCAGACTATTTTACCCGTATACATCATTCACGGTTGGACGCATCTCCTGTCGGATGCCATGGTTGCCCTTCGTTTGAAGATGTAATCCAGAAGCTATCATACTCGAATTCCACTGATTTCAATTCTCAGTCCTCCAGAAAGTGGAGAACAACACGTATGTAGTTTTAATACACAATACATTTAACGTTTTCTAAAAAATGAGGAAGAATGAGACCATTTTCTATGTGGACTCTAGAATGAACCAGAGCTAGTTTGCGTGACCGATTGCGCGCCCTTTTTTGTTTTTCCTTTCGATTGAAGACACTATTATCGATTGTTTAGACAATAGACAACATGACGATTAATTATAAACATCGTTTTACATGTTTAGACAAACTTTACCGGTACTATTAGGATGTATTCGTATGCATGTCGTGACCGCATTTGAGCCAGTGGAATACTGAACAAAACACACCAACAAAACAACGTTTTTGGGACATAAAGAGGGACTTTATCGAACAAAACAAACATTTATTGTGTAACAGGGACTCTTGTGACTGCAACCATATGAAGATCATCAAAGGTAAGTGATTCATTTTATCGCTGTTTCTGACTTTTGTAATTCCTTTACTTGGTTGTAAAATGTTTGTTTGTTTTTGTAAGCGGGGCGCTGTCCTCAGATAATCGCATAGTTGCTTTCGCCGTAAAGCCTTTTTGAAATCTGACACAGCGGCTGGATTAACAAGAAGTTAATCTTTAATCCGATGTATAACACTTGTATTTTTATGAATGTTTAATTTGAATATTTCTGTATTTTGAATTTGGAGCTCTTCAATTTCACCGGATGTTGGCCAGGATGTTACCGGACGTTACCGTCCCACCTGCCCATAAGAAGTTAAACAGCTTGGAAAATTCAAGAAAATTATGTCATGGCTTTAGAAGCTTCTGATAGGCTAATTGACATAATTTGAGTCATTTGGAGGAGTACCTGTGGACGTATTTCAAGGCCTACCTTCAAACTCTTTGCCTCTTTGCTTGACATCATGGGAAAATCAAAAGAAATCAGCCAAGACCTCAGAAAAATTGTAGACCTCCACAAATCTGATTCATCCTTTAATTTCCAAATGCCCGAAGGTACCACGTTCATCTGTACAAACAATAGTGAGCAAGTATAGCACCATGGGACCACATGGCCGTTATACCGCTCAGGAAGGAGAAGTGTTCTGTCTCCTAGAGATGAATGTACTTTGGTGCAAAAAGTTCAAATTAATCCCAAAACAAGAGCAAAGGACCTTGTGAAGATGCTGGAGTAAACAGTATCTACAGTATATCCACAGTTAAACGGGTGCTATATCAACATAACCTGAAAGGCCGCTCAGCAAGGAAGCCACATTAAAAAGCCAAAAAAAAACACCTTAAAAAAGCCAGACTACGGATTGCAACTGCACATGGGGACAAAGATTGTACTCCTTGGAGAAATGTCCTCTGGTCTGATGAAACAAAAATAGAACTGTTTGGCCATAATGACCATTGTTATGTTTGGAGGAAAAAAGGGGGATGCTTGCAAGCTGAAGGACACCATCCCAACCGTGAAGCATGGGGGTGGAAGCATCATGTTGTGGGGGTGCTTTGCTGCAGGAGGGACTGGTGCTCTTCACAAAATAGATGGCATCATGAGTGAGGAAAATTATGTGGATATATTGAAGTAACATCTCAAGACATCAGTCAGGAACTTAAAGCTTCGTTGCAAATGGGTCTTCCAACTGGACAACGACCCCAAGCATACTTTCAAAGTTGTGGCAAAATTCCTTTAATTTTAATAACAACAAAGTCAAGGTATTGGAGTGGCCATCACAAAGCCCTGACCTCATTCCTATAGGAAATGTGTAGGTGTAACAGTATTGCTCCTGTCCTTCTCCTCACCTCTACCTGGGCACGAACCAGGGACCCTCTGCACACATCAACAACAGTCACCCACAAAGCATCATTACCCATCACGCCACAAAAGCCATGGCTGAGCAAGGGGAACAACTACTTCAGGTTTCAGAGCGAGTGACGTCACCGATTGAAACGCTATTAGCGCGTACCACCGCTAACTAGCTAGCCATTTCACATCGGTTACATAGGTAGAACTGAAAAAGTGGGTGCAAGCAAAGAGGCCTGCAAACCTAACTCAGTTACACCAGTTCTGTCAGGAGGAATGGGACAAAATTCACCCAATTTATTGTGGGACGCTTGTGGAGGCTACCCGAAACGTTTGACCCAAGTTAACTTCTTGCGACTACAGGGGGTGCTGTTTACTCATTAGCATATTTGCATTACAGATTAAACGGCTTCCTACTCTCCTACTTTATCGTACAATATACATATTATTACTATTATTGGATAGAAAACAGTCTCTAGTTTCTATAGCCGTTGGAATTTTGTCTCTGAGTGGAACAGAACTCATTCTACAGCACTTTTCCTGATGTGGAGTGAGATTTCAGACATTTTGGCCCCTGATCTGGAGTCAGTTTAAAGGCCACTGTGAATGCTATAAGGATACGGACACTGCTTACGTCTTCCCCTGGATGCCTTTACGTGATGACGCTTTGAATGGTATCGATTGCCCAATCACAGCCACTATAAAACAAAAACACGTGTAGGTAGGAACTCCTTTCCAGCTGCGCCGGACGCACGGTGGACACCGACCCGTTCTTTTTCCAAGCATTAGTGGAGCCAGTAATATTTCTCAGGTCATGTTTTTACTCGTTATAGGAGTTAAAAACATCATAAGGTAGTTAATTTAAACCGTTTTATAGCAATTTATATCCGTTTAGTGCGCATTTTGGGACAATTATTTCTGAGACTTTTTGAAGAGCCGGGCAGGTTTCCAGTTCATGCCTAACGCAGTTGGCATTTCCACATGGCAAGAGGACAGCTTTCGACCAAAAGACGATTAGACCCAAGAAAGGATTCTTTGCACAAGATTCTGATGGAAGAACAGCTCAAAGTAGGAACAATTTATTATGATAAATCGTGTTTCTGTCGAGAAATGTTAATCGCTTATAACGCCATTTTGTTTGACGTAGCTTCGCTAGGCGCAAACTGTATTGAAAAGTAAGGAGAATTTAAAAAATGTAAATCAGCGATTGTATTAAGAATTAAATTGTCTATCAATCGCTGTCCACCCTATATTTTTTAGTCACGTTTATGAGTATTTATGTATACGACTAGATCACTGTCTAATATGGCGCACGACATTGTCTGACCAGCTGGGCAACTTTTGTCATTGTCTAACCATGATTTTGGTGGCTAAATATGCACATTTTCGAACAAACTGTATATGTATGTTGTAATGTGATGTTACAGGAGTGTCATCTGAAGAATTCTGAGAAGGTTAGTGAAAAAATTAATATATTTTGGCGATGTTTACGTTATCGCTCTCTTTGGCTAGAATCAATGCTCTGGTAACGTTTGCATATGTGGTATGCTAATATAACGATTTATTGTGTTTTCGCTGTAAGACACTTAGAAAATCTGAAATATTGTCTGTATTCACAGGATCTGTGTCTTTCGATTAGTGTATGCTGTGTATTTTTACGAAATGTTTGATGATTAGTAATTAGGTAAACACGTTGCTCTATGTATTTATTCTAGTCCATTTGTGACGGTGGGTGCAATTGTAAACTATGATATCTACCTGAAATATGCACATTTTTCTAACAAAACCTATCCTATACCATAAATATGTTATCAGACTGTCATCTGATGAGGTTTTTTCTTGGTTAGTGGCTATCAATATCTTAGTTTAGCCGAATTGGTGATAGCACCTGATGGAGTAAGAAACTGATGGAGTTAGAAAAGTGGTGTCTTTTGCTAACGTGGTTAGCTAATAGATTTACATATTTTGTCTTCCCTGTAAAACATTTTAAAAATCTGAAATGGTGGCTTTATTCACAAGATCTGTATCTTTCATTAGGTGTCTTGGACTTGTGATTTAATGATATTTAGATGCTACTATTTAATTGTGACGCTATGCTAGGCTATGCTACTCAGTGTGGGGGGGGGGGGGTGGGTGGTGCTCCCGGACCCGGGGTAGATACTCGTGAAAGGTTAAACAATTTGACCCAAGTTAAACAAAAGGTAATGCTTCCAAATACTAATTGAGTGTATGTAATTTTCTGACCCACTGGGAATGTGATGAAAGAAATAAAAGCTGAAAAAATCATTCTCTCTACTATTACTCTGACATTTCACATTCTTAAAATAAAGTGGTGATCCAAACTGACCTAAGACAGGGCATTTTTACTAGGATTAAATGTCAGGAATTGTGAAAAACTGTGTTTAAATGTATTTGGCTAAGCTGTATGTAAACTTTCGACTTCAACTGTACTTCTCTTTGCCTTTAAAGAGATTTGTGGATGTCCAGCAATCATTTCACATGATATGTTATGATTTACAAATTGTATGATATGTTTCGAATAGCACTTTGTACAAATTGTTACGAATTACAATTCGTACATTATGTTACAAAATGTAAAAATAATTGATATGTTATGAATTCCAATTTGTTGTTGCTAGCGTAAGTTAGGTGGCTAATGCTAATGTTTGCTAGGTAGATAATATTAGCTAGGCTAGGAGTTAGGGTTAAGGGGTAGGCTAGGGGTAGGGTAAGCTAACATGCTAAGTAGTTGCAATGTAGATAAAAAGTAGAAAGTAGTTGCAAAGTTAAAATGCTAAAGTTGTCTCTGATGACATTCAAACATGAAACCTATTGGTTACCAGATGTTCGCGTTATAAATCTACCCATCCACCCCGACCAACCACCCTACTTTCGTTTTTTTTTCCTTAAGTAACTTTCTGTTTCATGTAACCATTCCAAACATAACATATCAATATGACTTAGGTGTCTCGGATTTACAGTTAATTTGTAACATTTAGTCTATGAGACCAGCCTTGGTGGGGAAGAGAAAGGCTGTTTCTAGATGGTTATAAAAACCATGTCAACCACCCGATGGGGACAGCACCCAAATGGAATGCAGTCATCTGGCTCTGACAAAATGAAATAAGTTAAGGCCCGGAAAAGTACTGCTTTATTTTTATATTGTTCCCATGACAAAATGGACCTTGGGCAACTCCAAACCCATCCACACAAGCATCTTCAATGGCTGTCTCACCCCCTAGGGATGACATAAACCATTGAGAGAGAGAGATATTCCCTGTCAGACCTGGGCCCCGACAGTAAATTTCAGTAAGACAAAAATAGTGGTGTTCCAAATAAGGTCCAGTTGCCAGGACGATGAATACAAAATTCTATCTAGACACCGTTGCCCTAGATCACACAAAAAACTATACATACCTTAGCCTAAACATCAGCACCACAGGTAACTTCCGTAAAGCTGTGAAGACCTGAGAGACATGGCATGAAGGGCCTTCTATGCCATCAAAAGGAGCATAAAATTTGACATACCAATTAGGATCTGATAAAAAATACTTGAATCAGTTATAGAACCTATTGCCCTTTATGATTGTGAGGTCTGCGGTCCGCTCACCTACCAATAATTCACAAAATGTGTCAAACACCGAATTGAGACTGCATGTAGACTTCTGCAAAACTGTCCTCTGTGTACAAATAATGCATGCAAATAATGCATGAGGTTAAGAATTAGGCCGATACTCGCTAAATATCAAAATCCAGAAAAGAGACGTTAAATGCTACAACCACCTAAAAGGAAGCGATTCCCAAACATTCCATAACAAAGCCATAACCTACAGAGAAATTAACATGGAGAAGAGCCCCCTAACCAAGCTGGTCCTGGTGCTCTGTTCACAAACACAATCAGACCACACAGAGCCCCAGGACAGCAACACAATTAGACCCAACTCATGAGAAAACATAAAGATAATTACTTGACACATTGGAATGAAAAACTGAGCAAATTAGAATGCTATTTGGCCCTAAACAGAGAATACACAGTGGCGGAATACCTGACCACTGTGACTGACCCAGAATTAAGGAAATCTTTGACTATGTACAGACTCAGTGAGCATAATCTTGCTATTGAGAACAGCCGCCAAAGGCAGACCTGGCTCTCAAGAGAAGATAGGCTATGTGCACACTGCCCACAAAATAAGGTGGAAACTAAGAGGCACTTTCTAACCTGACAAATGTATGAGTAGAGACACATATTTCCCTCAGATTACACGGACCCACAAAGAATTCAAACGCGTCCAATTTTGATAAACTCCCATATATATTGGGTAATTTACCACAGTGTGCATTCACAGCACACAAGAAAAGGGCAACCAGTGACGAATAAACATAATTGTAAATACAACGTATAACTATATTTATTTTCCCTTTTGTACTTTAACTATTTGCACATCATTACAATACTGTATGTAGACATAATAGGACATTTGAAATGTCTTTATTATTTTGGAACTTTTGTGAGTGTAATGTTTACTGTAAATTTTTTATTGTTTATTTCACTTTTGTTTATTATCTATTTTACTTGCTTTCCCATGCCTGAAATTGAGAAATGAGAGAGAGCGAGAGAGACACACAGAGAGATCAGGTGCAGACATTCCCCTCAGTAAAATACTGCTCTGAAGGAACAAAAGATAAGGCTGGACCCAATAGACATATTATGTCTTAAGTATTTTTTATTTGTAAGACATATGGAATCTTATGGACCATGTGCTTGATTTGTTTAATCTTAGACCTATTATATGTTTCCTTAGAAGCCACCATTCCCCAAGTGGTCCAATGCTTTTTACTAGACTTTTATTCAATAATTTCTAATATTTTTAGTAAGATATTTTCAATCACTGCTAGCTTCATCTACAGTAAGCCTTGTCTCTTTTGAAATTTGAATGAAACGTAGGTAATTATAATCACAAGATTGTCGTAGTCAGAGAGGATTAACATGATTGACAGAAGTAATAGATATAAAATAATAGAGAAAATACAAGAAAGAGATGTCCAAAACCAGTTCACAAGTATAGTCACCTCCCAAATTATTGGCAAACTTATAAAGATTAGCAAAAAAAGACTGTATAACATAAATAATACAAATATTAAGCTATATTGTCTGCTATAAACATTTTGACAATTATTTTATTTCATACTAATACAATGGCAGTCAAAAACTTGATTTTTAAAATATATATATATATTTCCACGCATGAGGTTTAAATAATACTGTGAAAGTGTGAAAATTATGATAGTGACCTTTTCGTGTAAGACCTGTTTGAAAGACCACCTGAAATTTCAGCCTGTTGTGGTGGGATGGACTTTTGGCCTACCTGGTGACATCAATTGGTCTATTAATATTAACTAAACGGAGATTCATTTTAAAAGTAAAATGTTAATGCTGATTCAATTTTGTTTAATTTGAATTATATGAATCTTTAGGGGTGCCAATAATTTTGACACCTATCTATTTGAGAAAACAAGTATTACCTGTTAAACAAAATCTCTTTCTCTGAGCAATTGTATTAGTATAAAATAATATAATTTATATTTTTTTGCATTCAATATAGCTCAGCTTTTGCATTATTGATTTTATCAAGGGTGCCAACAATTTTGTAGATGACTATCCTTCTAAGAACATTAATCAAAGCAATCATTTTTTAAAATCTTTTCCCTTCGTAGTGCTGCAATACTTTAACCAATACTGATAAAATGTCTTAGAGTATCCAGGCATTTCAGTGAAGCAGACATTTACGGGTGTGATGCATGCAATGGAGTTAGTTTGTGCAGTTTATGGATATAATCAATCAAGTGGCAATATCATTTATATTTTAAATTCTCATGTAGAATGCCAACCAAAAAGCACACAGGTGATAAAAGTAATCAAAGATTCTCCCCGGAGAGGCAGGCTGGTGTTGGAGAGCCCAGTATCACAGATGAGTAGGGTGTCTCCAGGGCTGATCTCTCCACAGTCAGCTAGAGGTTGAAAAGCAAGGTGGAAATGAAGAGTTCTAGCAGTCTATGCAGCTCCCATGGGGAATAGGCCTTTATTACAGGGGAAGTTCTAGAAGATGAGTCTCAGTGAGAAACACCCAGCTCAATGGAGGCTGTCCCATACAATATTATAGGGATATATTTTTGTAATCTGGGATACAACATTTTTGGGAGGGGATACATGCCAAAATTATCTCAGTGAAAAATGTTTTATGTAGTGAGTTGATGATGACTTTGTTAAGCATTTGCAGTATTACAGTATAACTTTTCTGATTTAAAACCTTTATAACCATGCTCAAAACAGCATGCTAACGTGAACACAACCGTACCATCTACTCTATGTGCCATCAACCTCCTAAACTCATCCTCAAAATGTATTTGAAATTGTAGCAGGTGGACTGTTTTACTGTGTCGCTAGCTGGACTGAAACAAGGGGAACAGCCTAGTACCATGGCACTCCTATAATTTATGTTGAGAATATTAAACACCAAGCGCTAGTGATCTCCCTCTCTTTATGTGACGTCCTCCTGCTGGGAATAGCTGCTGAGGCCTTGTTAGGCACCCACCAGAGGAAGGAGAGATCCTGTCAACATTTTTTTCAGAGGGACCTCAACACTTTGGTCTCGTTGTATCCGCAATGTCAAACCCTACATATTAAGCCCTCATCTTTTTTACAGGCTCAGGGCACTGTATGTACAGAGAATGTATTGAATGAGAAATTGTGCATAAATATAGACTGTAGGGAAAGGGGAGAGATTATCTATTGTAGATGTGGTACAATGTCAGAAGTGGTAAATATAGTAAAATATAGCTACAGGGGAACTGTAACGATACACTGCTTTGGAGCTAGGGAGATGAAGATGTTCCAAAATATCAGCTAAAATATGGATACCATTAATAGCAATATCAAATAATGTGTATTCATGGAAAGGATTATATGTCACTGAAAAAAAGTAAATATTAAACACTTCAAAATGCATAAATGCATATTGCAGGATACTGTTTACACATTTTAGTCATACAGAGCAGCAGTAGGGTTAAACCACAAAGGGCAGCTCCCATAGCTGCGAGTTATCCCGAAGCCCATTACCGGTCACCATGAACAAACACTATAGTATGGTTTAACATTTATCCAGAGTGCATGAAGCTTTACAGGCTCTGGAACTCATTTTTTGTATATCTGTACATTACTTTTCATATTTTCAACAACTTTTACTTTTACTTTATTACATTCCTAATGAAAATAATGTACTTTTTACTCTACACATTTTCGCTGACACCCAAAAGTACTAATTACATTTTGAATGCTTAGCAGGACATGAACATGGTCCAATTCACACACTTATCAAGAGAACATCCCTGGTCATCCCTACTGCCTCTGATCTGGTAGACTCACTTAATGCAAATGCTTTGTTTGTAAATTATGTCTGCATTTTGTACTGTGCCCCTGGCTATCTGTAAATTGAAAAAAAAAGAAAATTGTGCCATCTGGTTTGCTTAATATTAGCAATCTCTAATGATTTATGCTTTTACTTTTGATACTTAAATATATTTTTAATTACATTTAATTTTGATACGTAAGTATATTTAAAACCAAATACTTTTACACAATTAACATTTTACTGGGCGACTTTCACTTTTACTTGACTCATTCTCTATGAAGCTCTCTTAACTTTTACTCAAGTCAGGCAATTGGGTACATTTTCCACCACTATTTAAGATACTCTTTAAAGTTTCAGAAGTTTTCGGGAGATGGGCAGGGACTCTGCTGTCCTGACATTACAGTGAAAATTGTTCCATCATTGGGGTGTTAGGACAGATAATAGCTTTGACAAGGATGAGCGGGAGCTGCCCCTCCATAAGGGTAGCAGGGCCAAGAGACCAGAGGTGGCAGAACGGAGTGTTCCAGGTGGGGTGTAGGGTTTGACCACAGTTCCCATTGCTGCTGCTTAGGCAAGCACCAAGGTCTTGAAGATTATGTGAGCTTTCACTGGAAGCCAGTGGAGTGTGCTGAAGAGCGGGGTGGCATGGGAGAACTTGAGAGGGTTGAACACCAGGCATGCTGCAGAGTTCTGGATAAGTTGCAGAGGTTTGAAGGCACAAGTCAACAGAGAGTTGCAGTAGACGGGAGATGACAAGTGCCTGGATCAGTACCTGCTCTGCTTCCTGTGTGGGGAAAGATTATACACTACGGATGTTGTAGAGCATGAACCTGCAGGAGTGAATCACTGCTTTGATGTTTGCAGAGAATGACAGGGTGTTGTCCAGGGTCACGCCAAGGTTCTTTGCACTCTGGGAGGGGGACACCCTGGAGATTTCAAATGTGATGGAGATGTATTGGAGCGGGCAGGCCTTCCCCAGGAGGAAGAGCAGCTTCATCTTGTTGAGATTGAGCCTGAGGTGGAAATCCAAGATGGGATGTCTGCTAAGCATGCAGAGATGTCGCCACCTGGATATCAGAAGTGGAGAAGGAGAAAAGAAGTTGAGCACCATCCACATACAGTAGCAATGATAGGAGAGACCATGTGAGGATATCAAGAGTTTGGGATTAAAAGGTTCTATCTGCAAAAATATGATTCTGAGAAAATTGGCATTCATTTTCGAAACCCTCATTGATTTGAATGGTGTCAGCAATTTTAATATTGTATTATTTTGAACTGAACATGAATTAGGGTATGTAGAGGACATTGAACTGAACAAGGCTATGTCAATAGCAACATTTTGACAAAAATGCCTATAGAACCTTATAGTCCCAAACTTTCAATATGACAGAGCCGAGTGACTTGGTGTAAAACGAAAAGAGGAGAGGTCCTAGAACAGAGCCCTAAGGGATACCGGTAGTGAGCCTGAGATGTCCCGCCCTGAGAGGATGAAGAGGACAATCTGACGGTCCATGGTGTTGAAGGCAGCAGATAGATCTATGATTATGAGAACAGATGAGAGAGAGTCATCTTTGACAGAGCAAAGAGCCTCCCTGACAGAGGAGAGTTGTCTCAGTTGAGTGAGCCGCCTTGAAGCCTGACTGGTTAAGGTCAAGAAGATCATTCTGAGAGAGATAGTGAGAGATGTGGCCATAGACAGCACGCTTAGTGTTTTGGAAGGAAAAGAAAGAAGGGATACTGATCAGTAGTTTTTGACGTCAGAGGGGTTGAGTGTTGGTTTCTTGAGGGGAGCAACTGGCCATCTGAAGGTACGCAGCCAATGGTCAGGAATGAGTTGATGTGGGACATGAGGAATGGTAGATGGTCTCCAGATATTGCCAGGAGAAGGGAGGAGGAGATGGGGTCAAGTGGACAGGTTGTCGGGTGGCCGGACATCCATAGTCACAGTATTTCATCTGGAGAGAGAGAGGCGAGAAAGAGGTCAATAAATATAGTGGTTCTGTGAGAGTGGACCAGTGGACTCCGTAGCGTGAGTGAATGAGGAGCGTAGGTCAACAACCTTTTTTTCAATGTGGTTGACTAAGTCGTTAGCAGAAAGGGAGTACGGAGGGGGTGGAGGATTAAAAGGATACTACCCTTTTGTTCAATTTTCGCCAAAACATGACATACCCAAATTTAACTGCCTGTAGCTCAGGACCTGAGCTACAGGCAGGTACTTAGCACCCTTATGAAGACCTAGCTCCACCCACATCCGTTCCACGCATCGAAAGGAGTTGCAGGCGAAGGCAAGAACGAACAAGTGCTACAACATATACTGTAACAATATGCATTTCATAAATATTTGAATAAAGTGTGTAAATAAGACGTATGAAACACGTCTATAAAACCACAACGAGGACATAGCAAGTTCTCATTAATCATTGGGTACATCGTACGAAAAACATCCGAGTAATCTTAAATAGGGACATAATTCATATTCAAATTCACAACATAACATACATAGGCATTTCATCATTAAGTCTTTAGGAAATAATGTCTGGAGGACTTAATGATGAAATGCCTATGTATGTTATGTTGTGAATTTGCAAAATACTCAAATGTACATTTTAACTAAATGCATTTTATTTATTTGTATACATTTTTCAGATATTAAATTAATTACTTAACTTAATTTTCAAGCCCACGATTTAACTTAAATTATTATACAAAAATATAGTCAGTGGAGTAGTATAGAGAATGTTGATTGACACAGTGTTTGAATGGATTTTAGCTGCTGGTGAAGGGCAGAACTCACAGGATTATATGTTTGTAAATTAATTTGATCAATCTTTGTAGCCTATTGATTCCTCCTTGATGAATAAATACATCTAAAATGTTTTTTGTTTCTCTGTAACTCTAGCCACCTAGCATTTTTAATACGTTTGCTTTAGCTAGCCAGCAAGATAGGTTCCCAATCTCCCAACCTCATAAATAGCGACGAAGCCATTTCAGGCTATGTATCAGGTTAGAGTAGCTTGTCTAGCTATTTTAGCTGACATGCCTGCTGGTAAGATTGCTAGACTTGAGAAAATAATACAATTGCTTTAATTATTGGGTTATGATACATAATATATGTTATGATACTGTATTATATACCAGTTGTCCTTAACTCCTAAGGCATAAAAGTTATTTATTAATAAATGTGGATAATTTATTAAAATTTCAATTGAACAGGTATGTTTAGATAACCTATGCAGAAAAAAATACATATTTCTTACATTCAATTTGGCATAATTAATAATATACAGTACCAGTCAAAAGTATGGACACTGTCATGGTTTTCTTTCTGGGATGAAGGAGAGGACCAAAATGCAGCGCGGCTAGTGTTCAACATGTTTAATTAGACGAATAAACGGTAACACTAATACAAGTAACAAAATAACAAATGTAACAAATAACAAAAATAACAAAACGAGACAGCCCTATCTGGTGCAGACAAAACACAGAGACAGGAAACAATCACCCACAGAATCCCAACACAAAACAAGCCTCCTATATATGATTCTCAATCAGGGACAACGATTGACAGCTGCCTCTGATTGAGAACCATATTAGCCTGGACACAGAAACAGACAAACTAGACACACAACATAGAATTCCCACCCAGCTCACGTCCTGACCAACACTAAACAAGCAAAACACATAAGAACTCTGGTCAGGACGTTACAGACACACCTACCCATTCAAGGGTTTTTCTTTATTTTACTATTTTCTTCATTGTAGAATAATAGTGAAGACATTAAAACTATGAAACAACACATATGGAATCATTTGGTAACCAAGTATTAAACAAATCAAACTATATTTTATATTAGAGATTCTTGAAAGTAGCCACCCTTTGCCTTGACAGTTTTGCACACTTGCTATTCTCTTAACCAGCTCCATGAGGTAGTCACCTGGAACGCATTTCAATTAACAGGTGTGCCTTGTAAAAAAGTTAATGTGGAATTTCTTTCCTTCTTAACTTCTACTTCATCACAATCCCGGATCCGGGAGCACCCCCATCAGTAAAAAAGCTGACTAGCATAGCCTAGCATAGTGTCACAAGTAAATACTAGCATCTAAATATTAAATCACAAGTCCAAGACACCAGACGAAAGATGCACATCTTGTGAATCCAGCCATCATTTCTGATTTTTAAAATGTTTTACAGGGAAGACACTATGTAAATCTATTAGCTAACTACGATAGCAAAAGACACAACTTTTTTGAGCCAATCAGTTGTGATGTGACAAGGTAAAGCTGGTATACAGATTATAGCTCTATTTGGTAAAAGACCAAGTCCATATTATGGCAAGGACAGCTCAACTAAGCAAAGAGAAATGACAGTCCATCATTATTTTAAGACATGAAGGTCAGTCAGGAAAATGTCAAGAACTTTGGAAAGTTTCTTTAACCTGTTGGGGATGGGGGCGCTGTTTAGACTATTTATGCTAATTTGGCTAATTTTTTAAACGGCTTCCCACAAAATCCTTGATCGTACAATATGCATATTATTATTATTATTGGATAGAAAACAGTCTATAGTTTCTATAGGAGTTGAAATTTTGTCTCTAAGTGGAACAGAGCCCATTCTACAGCAATTTCCCTGACATGGAGTCAGATTTGAGAAATGTTGGCCACTCTTCTGAAGTCAGTTAAAAGGGCACTGTCATTGCTATGACTATACGGACACTTCTTACGTCTTCCCCTGGATGCCTTTACGTGATGACGATTCCAATGGGGTCGATTGCGCGTTCACAGGCCCTACAAATGAAAAAACCCTGAAGCTAGTCATTCTTTTGGAGCTGCGTCATGAGCCTAGAGGACACCGGCGCGCACCTGTTCCAAGCGTTAGTTTAGCCTGTTATATTTCTCCGGTCATCTTTTCACTCGTTATAGGAGTTAAAAACATCATAAGGTAGTTAATTTAAAGCGTTTTATAGCAATTTATATCCGTTTAGTGCGATTTTGGGACATTTATTTTTGCAACGATGTGAAAAGTTGGGCACGCTTTTCAGTTCATCCCGAACGCAGTTGACATTTCCACATGGCAAGAGGACAGCTTTCCACCAAAAGACGATTTCTCCCAAGAAAGGATCCTTTGCCCAAGATACTGATGGAAGAACAGCTCAAGGTAGGACATTTTTATTATGATAAATCGTGTTTCTGTCGAAACATTTTAGTGGCTTAGGACGCCATGTTTTTTGACGTAGCTTCGCTTGGCGCAAACTGTATTGAAAAGTAAGGATAAATTAAAAAATGTAATAACGCAATTGTATTAAGAATTAAATTGTCTATCAATCCCTGTCCACCCTATATTTTTTAGTCACGTTTATGAGTATTTATGTATAAGAGTAGATCACTGTCTAAGTGGCGCAAGGACTTTTTCTTTACCAGCTTGTCTACATTTCACATTGTCTAACCATGATTTTGGTGGCTAAATATAAACATTTTCGATCAAACTGTATATGCATGTTGTAATGTGATGTTACAGGAGTGTCATCGGAAGAATTCTGAGAAGGTTAGTGAAAAAATTAATATCTTTTGGCGATGTTGACTTTTATCGCTCACTTTGGCTAGAATCAATGCTGGGCTGCTAATTGCTATGTGCTAAGCTAATATAACGATTTATTGTGTTTTCGCTGTAAGACACTTAGAAAATCTGAAATATTGTCTGTATTCACAGGATCTGTGTCTTTCGATTCGTGTATGCTGTGTATTTTTACGAAATGTTTGATGATTAGTAGTTAGGTAAACACGTTGCTCATTGTAATTATTCTAGTCCATTTGTGACGGTGGGTGCAATTGTAAACTATGCCATCTACCTGAAATATGCACTTTTTTCTAACAAAACCTATCCCATACCATAAATATGTTATCAGACTGTCATCTAATGAGTTTTTTTGTTGGTTAGGGGCTATAAATATCTTAGTTTAGCCGAATTGGTGATGGCTACTGGTGATGGTGGATTATGCTAATGTGTTTTTAGGTAATAGATGTACATCTTTACATATTGTGTCTTCCCTGTAAAACATTTTAAAAATCGGAAATGTTGACTGGATTCACAAGATCTGTGTCTTTCATTAGCTGTATTGGACTTTAATGTGTGAAAGTTAAATATTTTAAAAAAATATTTTTGAATTTCGCGGCACTGGTTTTTCAGTGGGGGGGGGGGGGGGGTGTGCCGCTAGCGCCACGCTGATCCTAGACAGGTTAAGTGCAGTCGCAAAAGCATCAAGCGCTTTCATGAAACTGACACTCATGAGGACTGCCACAGGAAAGGAAGACCCAGAGTTACCTCTGCTGTATACCACCCCTACCTTGTCACAACACAACTGACTAGCTCAAACTCATTAAGAAGGAAAGAAATTCCACAAAATAACTTTGAACAAAAAACAGCATTATTTATAACTCTTTATTGATCTCTATAAGGCTTTTGATACAGTTGCTCATGCTATTCTGAGTCAGAGATTGTCAAGCTTGGGTCTTTCGGAGCATGCAGTTGCATGGTTTGCTAAATATCTGTCTGATAGAACTCAATGAACTCAATTTGATGAGCTCATGTCTGTTAAATTGTCTGTCTGTAATGGTGTGCCCCAGAGCTCTGTACTTGGTCCCCTCTTATTCTGTCACGTTCCTGACCTATTTATGTTAGTTTTGTGTGTTAGTTGGTCAGGACGTGAGGTTGGGTGGGCATTCTATGTTATCTGTTTCTATGTTGGTTTTGGTTTGCCTGGTATGGCTCTTGATTAGAGGCAGGTGGTTTGCGTTTGCCTCTAATTAAGAGTCATATTTAGGTAGGGCATTCTCACTGTTTGTTTGTGGGTGATTGTCTCCTGTGTCCGTATGTCTGTTCGTACCACATGGGACTGTAGCGTTTGTTTGTTTCGTTTCGTTTCGATGTCGTCTGTTTTCCTGTACGTAAGTTTATGTTTAGTTATGTAAGTTTATGTTCAGGTTGCGTCAACGTCGTTTTCTTATTTTGTAGTTTGGAAAGTGTTTTGTTTCGTTTCGTGTGCCATCGTAATTTATAATAAAGATGGCTTATTTCCCTGAGCCTGCGTTTTGGTCTGAAGATCCTTCTCTCCTCACCTCTTCCGAGGATGAGGAGAGCGTCACCTGTTACATATTCACTATTTATATAAATATTTTAGACAAAAATGTACAAAATGCACAACTTCACTTTTATGCTGATGATATTGTTATTAATTGTTTTGCCTTGTCTCTCACAAAAGCTTTCCAGATCTTGCAAATTGCTTTTTATGCTGTTCAACATACCTTGTGTCACTTGAAGCTTATCTACAATACTGACAAAACTCAACTGTGTTTTTGAAAGCAAGACATAGACCTCTGAAACGTTCACCTATTACTACCTGTCAGGGCAATGAGATTGAGACTGTAACCTTATGTAAATATCTTGAAATTTTAATTGATGATGGCCTCTCTTTTGAATTGCATATTTAACAACTTACAAAAAAATTGAAGTTGAAGTTAAGATTATATTTCAGGAATAAGACATGTTTTTCATTTGAAGCCAGAAAAAGGCTATCAGCTACATTTATGCCTTCACTAGACCATGGGGATATTTTATATATGAATGCTTCCGCTCAGTGTTTGAAATCAATTGACACCCTTTACCATGGAGCATTGAGATGTATTTTAAACTGCAAAACCCTTACGCACCACTGCACTTTATATAGAAGGGTTGGCTGGCCTCAATCGTAGGCTCAGTCACTGGTATACTTTTTTTACAAAGCCATTTTGGGTTTACTACCATTTTATTTGGGTATTTTTATTGTTCAGAAATGTGGTGGCTACTCTCTTCGTTCGCAGGACTTTATCCTGCTAACTGTTCCAAATTTACAAACTGCATTTGGTAAAAGGGCTTTTATGTACTCTGCATATCGGCTTGGAACACCTTCTAAAATACTTTTAAACTGGAAGAACTTGTCCCGATTGGTCTATTTAAATCATTGATTAAGGATTTTGAGGATGATTCCCTGACCTGTCAATGTTTTAATTTGTTGTTTAAAACTTCTTGACACTAGGGGGGCGACATTTCGACTTTGTAAAATGAGTTCCCAAATTAAACTGCCTCGTATTCAATTCTTGCTTGTACAATATGCATATTATTATTACTATTGGATAGAAAACACTCTCTAGTTTCTAAAACCGTTTGAATTATTTCTCTGAGTGAAACAGAACTCATTCTGCAGCACATTTCCTGTCAGGGAGTGAGATTTCAGAAATCGAGGTCCCTGTTCTGAGGTCAGTTTATAAGTCCCCATGTAAGCCATCGGGCTACATGCACTGCATACGCCTTCCTCTAGATGTCAGTAAGCGGTGAGAATTTGAATGGAGTCGATTGCGCAATCTTGGGCCCTATATAAGACCGTGGAACGGAGGTACCGTCCTTTTCAACGGTGCGCCTGGCGCATCAGGGACATCACTATGGCCTCCTGCAAAGCTTTCGTTTTAGCAGTTCTGTATCTCCGGTCATGTTTTTATTCGTTATAATTGTTAAAGTCATCATAAGGTAGTTCATTTAAACCGATTTATAGCAGTTTACATCAGTTTATTGCGATTTTCCTGGATTTCTTTGTCATGCGCTTTCACGAGTTGGACACCTCTCCAGTGGGTGGCTAACGTTAGCGGCTATTTCGACAGGACAAGAGGACATCTTTCAACCAAAAGACGATTGTTCTGGAGAAAGGACACCTTGCCCAAGATTCTGATGGAAGCTCAGCAAATAGTAAGCAGTCTTTATGCTGTTAATTCGTACTTATGTTGACAAATGTCAAATAATAATTCCGCCATGAATTATGGTGCGGTCTCGCTTTAGCGCAAACTGTATGCTTGAAGTAACGTTAATTTTAAAAATGTAACCCAGCGATTGCATTAAGAACTAATTTGTCTTTCAATTGCTGTCCAACCTGTATTTTTTTAGTCAAGTTTATGAATAGTTTTCGATTAGAATAGGTGCCTCTCCAAGATGGCGCCGGAAAGATTTCTTGAAGTTTTGGCCACTAATCACATTGTATAACCACGAATTGTGCCGCTAAATATGCACATTTTCGAACAAACTCTATATGCATTGTGTAATATGATGTTATAGGACTATCATCTGAAGAATTCTGAGAAGGTTAGTGAAAAAATTAATATATTTTGGTGGTTTATACGTTATCGCTATTTTTGCCTTGAATCAATGCTGTTGTGATGTTTGCTATTGTGGTAAGCTAATGTAACGCTATATTGTGTTTTCGCTGTAAAACACTTAGAAATATTGGCTGGATTCACAAGATGCCTGTCTTTCATCTGCTGTACGCTGTGTATTTTTAAGAAATGTTTTATGATGAGGAATTAGCTAATACACGATGGTCTCTGTAGTTATTCTAGTCGCTTTGGTGAGAGTTGTGATGGTGGCTGCAATGGTAAACTCTGATTTATACCTGAAATATGCACATTTTTCAAACAAAACATATGCTATACAATAAATATGTTATCAGACTGTCATCTGATGAAGTTGTTTCTTGGTTAGTGGCTATTTATATCTTTATTTGGTCGAATTTGTGATAGCTACTGATGGAGTAAAAAAATGGTGGAGTAAAGAAGTGGTGTCTTTTGCTAACGTGGTTAGCTAATAGATTTACATATTGTGTCTTCCCTGTAAAACATTTTAAAAATCAGAAATGATGGCTTGATTCACAAGATGTGTATCTTTCATTTGGTGTCTTGGACTTGTGATTTCATGAACATTTTATTATATGATATCCCTGTGACTTTAGGCTAGTCAGCTTTTTTGAATGGGGTGCTCCCGGATCCGGGTTTGTGAGGCGTTAGAGCAGGGGTGTCAAACTCATTCCACGGAGGGCCTAGTGTCTGCAGGTTTTTGTTTTTTCCTTTCAATAAAGCCCTAGACAACCAGGTGTGGGGAGTTCCTAACTAATTAGTGATGTTAATTCATCAATCAAGTATAAGGGAGGAGCGAAAACCCGCAGACACTCGGCCCCCCGTGGAATGAGTTTGACACCTGTGCGTTAGAGGTTAATGGGGAGAACCGGTTGAAAGTTTCTGTCGGCTGAATGAGCGACACCGGTTGATTCCTACAGCATTTCCTTCCAGAAGCCATGAGAAAGTTGTCTGGCTGCGGGGACTGTGTGAGGGGATTTATACTACTATCTGTACTTACTGGCGGCACAGACGCTGTTTCATCCTTTCCTAAACTTAAATTACGATTGCCTCTGAAGCTGGGCTTAAAGCACAGCAATCCTCGCCGTAAGGTTCTCCTGTATATTATGAGTACAGCGACTGCAATTAGAAGGCTTCATGTTAATCTTACAACTTAGCTTCGGCTGGTGGAGGTCCTGACGAACCACGTCCAGATAAAGTGTCCAAAGTGAAAAAGTTAAATGAAAAAAGTAGAGCGAGGGAAAAACAAAAAATATAAATGTTAATTAAAAATTAAAAACTGTGAAGTTGGCAGGTAGCAAAGTAAGGTTAGCAAATGGGTCTTCCAAATGAACGATGACCCCAAGCATACTTCCAAAGTTGTGGCAAAATAGCTTAAGGACAACAAAGTCAAGGTATTGGAGTGGCCATCACAAAGCACTGACCTCAATCCTATAGAAAATGTGTAGGCAGAACTGTAAAAGTGTGTGCGAGCAAAGAGGCCTACAAACCTGACTCAGTTACACCAGCTCTGTCAGGAGGAATGGGCCAAAATTCACCCAACTTATTGTGGGAATCTTGTGGAAGGCTACCCAAAACGTTTGACCCAAGTAAAACAATTTATAGGCATTGCTACCAAACACTAATTGAGTGTATATAAACTTCTGACCCACTGGGAATGTGATGAAAGAAATGAAAGATGAAATAAATCATTCTCTCTACTATTTGTCTGACATTTCACATTCTTAAAATAATGTGGTGATCCTAACTGACCTAAGACAGGGAATTTTTACTAGGATTAAATGTCAGGAATTGTGAAAAATTTAGTTTAAATGTATTTGACTAAGGTGTATGTAAACTTCCCAAGTGATAGGATAATAAACCATTGTTCTCCCTTAAGGGAAACTGACCTGACCTCAACCCCCTTTGTAGCTTAATCCAAAGATCTCCACCCGTCTCCCCTACACATTCCACAGCCAGCTGGCTCCTACAGATAACCATTAATTTCTGATGTAAAACCATTCTCGATCAGATGCTATATTATTACTTCTGATCTATTATATCTCTAGTATAGCAATATTCCAAGTTTAACCCAGAATCCAACAATACTAACAGCAACTAGTTATTAAGTGGTGGAATTGTCATTTAAGAAGCTTAAAAACACTGAAACAGTGGTAAACTTGCCTGGTATTGGATGCAACCAACAAATGTAATAGCCTGGAATTGGCTAAACGGCATTTGAACTTAGATTGGAACCTGTTTTATGGTCAGATGACATAAAAATAATGCTCTTTGGCCACGCACACCAGTGTTGGGTTCAGTATCGAAAGGAGGATGCGTATGCAGAAAATAACCTCATACCTACTGTTAAAACGGGTGATCGATTGTTGATGTTATAGGACTGTTTTGCTTCCACTGGTCATGGGGCCCTTGTTAATATCAACGGCATCGTGAACTTTACCAAGGACCAGGAGATTTTAGCCAAAAACCTGGTTACCTTTGCCAGGGGACCAACATTTGGTCACAAGTGTATATTCCACCAAGACAATAACCCCAATGACAATCCACAAAGAAATGGTTAATTGACTACAATATCCACATTTTGTGAAAGCCTTCTAAGTCTCCTGAATTGAATTCCATTGAAAACCCGTCATTAAATTGAAGACGGCAGTTCATCACCACAGACCAAAGGATACTTTGGATCTGGAAAGATTCTGAATTGAGGAATGGTCTAAGGTACATCCCATTGTGTTTTCCAATCTCATTAAACATTATACAAAAATACCCAGTGCTGTAAACCTCTGGGAAGGGGAGGGTGCTGGAGTATTGAAAAAAGGGGTCCCAATATTTTGTTCAAAAAATAATATATTACTTGTATTTTTATAAAATCATACATTTTCAATGTTTTTGCATATAACATAGCTAAGTATTTGTATTTATATTAGACAGTATTTTCTTTGCTCATCTTTATCAAGGGTGCCAAGAATGTGTGTGTGTGTGTACCCTACAGTAAGTAGCATACAAACAGCTACAGCCGCCAAAGTCTTGACAAAGTAAGCTTTAATCTGCATCCATTTCCACACTGCATTTACAGCTAGGCCTCAAGGGAATTATTTTCTCAATTTAGCCAAACACATTCTCCTTTCCTGCTCACTTAATACAAGAGTAGCTACTGGATTCTTCTTCATTTACATATAAATGCTGTTATTACTATTTTTATTCAATTTACTTAATGATAGTTGTTAATTCCTTTTAATTATATAGCCTACCACATTTTCTGTGGTTTGGGTTGCTTATCATTGTAATACATGTATTGATTATATCTGATTGTCAGGGTTACAGTCATATATGGCTAGTATTGGGTAGCACACATAATCTAGTCTTCTCCAAAGGACGTCTTGTGAGGCTATGATTTTAGGCTGCTGGTGGCTGTATGGGTTTCATTCTTGCACGGAGACCATTGAAGAGATTGGCATCAGATATAAACTGTTATGTACAGGCATGAAATAATCTTCCTGTGATAGGGAAGATATTTTAGCAATGCAGCTATTAGTAATACAAAATGGAGATAAGACCTCAGAATTATGAAATAGTCATTTTTCTTCTTCTGTATTCCTCTGTATCCGCTGCTAAAGCCAATTTCTTTCACTCTGACTTTCAAGCCTCTGCCCAGGGGAATCATTCACCCATTATTTTAGAGGGGGTAGGAAGTATGTGAACTGAATTCATTGAATTTTGCATTTTTCAAAAACCTGTAACAGATTTTTCCTTCAATCTAGCTCAGTTGGTAGAGCATGGCACTTGTAATGACCAGGGTAGTGGGTTCCATTCCTGGGACCACCCATACGTAAAATGTTTGCACGCATGACTGTAAGTCGCTTTGGATAAAAACGCCTGCTAAACTGCATATACAGTACCAGTCAAATGTTTGGACACACTGACACATTCCATGGTTTTTCTTTATGATGCCATATCTTCTACATTGTAGAATAATAGTGAGGTCATCAAAACTATGAAATAACACATATAGAGTCATGTAGTAACCTAAATAATTTTAAACACATGTTGTGTGTGAGTTTCTTCAAAGTCGCCACCCTTTGCCTTGACGACAGCTTTGCACACTTTTGACATTCTCTCATCCAGCTTCATGAGGTAGTCACCTGGAATGCATTTCAATTAGCATGTGTGCCTTGTTTTTTTTATTTTATTTAACCTTTATTTAACCAGGAATGGCTAATAGAGATTTGAAATTTCTTTTTCAAGGGAGTCCTGGCCAATGCAGGCAGCACCAAGTCATTACATAATTACAGGTAATCTAGTAAATAATCATAGAATTCACAAGAGTAAAATAAAATCATTAACCTGTTTGGCGTGCAAGCCCGACGTCGGTACATTTATGACAACAGCCACTTCAAGTGCAGGGCGTGAAATTCAAAAGATTTTTTTTTTTTAATATTTAACTTTCACACATTAACAAGTCCAATACAGCATATGAAAGGTACAGATCTTGTGAATCCAGCCAACATGTCCAATTTTTAAAATGTTTTACAGGGAAGACAAAATATGTAAATCTATTAGCTAACCACGTTAGCAAAAGACTCCACTTTTATTACTCCATCAGTTTTTGACTTCTGTAACGGTCGTCTTTCGGTGAGAGAGTGGACCAAGGCGCAGCGGGTGATGAGTACATAATTATTTATTTGACAAGACGAACACTGACACGAAATACACTTGATAATTTACAAAATAACAAACGCACGTGGACAGACCTGAACTAACGAACTTACATAAACACGAAGAACGCATGAAACAGGTACAGACTACATAAACGAACGAACGAACCGAAACAATCCCGTGTGGTGCAACATACACAGACACAGGAGACAACCACCCACAACAAACAATGTGAAACAACCTCCCTATGTATGGTTCTCAATCAGAGGAAAACGTAAAACACCTGCCTCTGATTGAGAGCCATACAAGGTCAATTAAACCTGACACTTAACATAGAACAAACAACACAGACTGCCCACCCAGCTCACGTCCTGACCCACTAAACACAACCATACAAAAGGAAAACAAGGTCAGGAACGGGACATCTCCATCAGTAGCTATCACAAATTCGGCCAAATAAGGATATAAATAGCCACTAACCAAGAAACAACCTCATCAGATGACAGTCTGATAACATATTTATTGTATAGCATGTGTTTTTTTTTCGAAAAATGTGCATATTTCAGGTATAAATCATAGTTTACATTGCAGCTACAGTCAGAAATTGCACCGAAAGCAGACAGAAAAATTACAGACACCAACGCCAAATAACTAATTACTCATCATAAAACATTTCTGAAAAATACATATTGTACAGCAATTGAAAGACAGGCATCTTGTGATTCCAGACAATATTTCAGATTTATCAAGTGTTTTACAGCGAAAACACAATATAGCGTTATATTAGCGTAGCCACAATAGCCAGAAACACTTGGGCGCCAACGAACAGTTCACATGCACGACAGATATTAGAAATTGCATCATAAAATGTTTCTTACTTTTGGTGATCTTCCGTCAGAATGTTGGACAAGGTGTCCTTTGTCCAGAACAGTCGTTGTTTGGATCTGGAACGGCAAATTTCCCTCTTGATTTAGCATGGGCACTTGCCAAGTGGCACGGATCTCTCCAACGTCAACAAAGTCAGAGAACGGAACACGGCAAAGCTCCCGAAAAAAATTCAATAATCTGATTAAAATATATTGAAAAAACATACTTTACGATGATATGGTCACATGTATCAAATAAAATCTAAACCGGAGATGTTAGTCGTCCATAACGACAGCTAAACAGAAGGCAAATCCAAGTCCTCTTTCGCACGCTCCAGAAACAGGAAATGGACGGTCACGTCATACAAAGAGCTTTAATTCCACCTCAGACCAAGATAGACACAAAATTTCTTCTCTCAACGCCTCTTGACAACCAGGGGAAGGTGTATGAAGTGTACGTAGACTCTTACGTTCATTGCCCATGTATAGGCATGAAGTTGAACAGAGCATCGATTTCTGACATTCCACTTCCTGGTCAGGAAATGTGCTGCAGAAGGAGTTCTGTTTCACTCAGAGAAATAATTCAAACGGTTTTAGAAACTAGAGAGTGTTTTCTATCCAATAGTAATAATAATATTCATATTGTACGAGCAAGAATTGAGTACGAGGCCGTTTTAAATGGGCACGATTTAACTGGCTACTCAATACTACCCCTTGCAGCCATAAGAAGTTAAACTATGGTTGAACTGACCCAACTTAGCCCTGAGATGTTTAGATAAGGCACTGAGTAACTTCTTAGGTCTTCCTTTATCTTGAGTTGTCTGCTAAAGTGGTAATAAATATAGTGAGCCTTCAGGAGAATAAATGATATTGGTGAGTTGGAATGAACTTTCGAACCTGTTTTATCTTGGTCAAGAGGAGCTTTTTTCTGTAACCAATGACGTCATATTTTGTATGTAAACTGTTGTTTATGATTAAATGGGAGCGTGCTCCGAGAATAAATACTATTATCTATTTTTAATAAGACTGTTCTCTGTCTTTTTTATGTAAATACGGATCTTACAAATTCTTAGAAACAGACAGAGTGATTTTAATTAATGAGCTCATAAAGGAATGATGAAATTCCTCTGACAGAATCTGAATTTGACCTTTGCCTGTTCACGACCATTCTCTTGTCTACTCCTTTTGGATTAGAAATAAACTACAATGTCTCTAACCATCTGCCTCCTGTGTCTGCATCTGGGTCTCGCCTTGTGCCCTTATAACAGGGAAGATCCTCCTCCCTCATGTGGTACCCTTCCTGCAGGCTCATTCTGACATGACCCTCCAGCATGACAATGCCACCAGCCTTACTGCTGATTCTGTGCGTGATCTCCTCTAAGACAGGAATGTCAGTGTTCTGCCATGGCCAACAAACAGCCCGGAATTCAACACCATTGAGGACGTCTGGGACCTGTTGGATCGGAGGATGAAGGCTAGGGCCATTCCCCCCAGAAATGTCCGGGAACTTGCAGGTGCCCTGGTGGAAGAGTGGGGTAACATCTCACAGCAATAACTGGCAAATCTGGTGCAGTCCATGAGGAGGAGATGCACAGCAGTTCTTAATGCAGCTGGTGGCCACACCAGATACTGACTGTTACTTTTGATTTTGAACCCCCTTTGTTCAGGGACACATTATTCCATTTCTGTTAGTCACATGTCTGTGGAACTTGTTCAGTTTATGTCTCAGTTGTTGAATCTTGTGTTCATACAAACATTTACACATGTTAAGTTTGCTGAAAATAAACACAGTTGACAATGAGAGGACTTTTGTTTTTGCTGAGTTCCTTTCTAAATGCCATAAAACATTTTACCATCTGTGAAAGATCAACAATATTATTCCGTTCTGAATCAACGCTTCAGTTTTGACACTTTCAAAAAATCTCCTCCCTACAGCTAGAATGGTTAGAGCCTTGATTAGACAATGTTTTACTGAGAGAGAGAGAGGGATACAAAGATACAATGCTCCCCTCCCCTATAAATGCTGTTCAGAATTCAAGAACATGGAGAAATGTTTTCTCCCTTAACTGGTGATGAAAATAACCTTGTCAGCACTCACCAGTTTAAATGTTAAGATGCATTTCCAAAAGATCTTGGTTTACGTGCAAAACTGGGGCTTAGCTGAATATCCCTGACATGAATAATTCCCTCTGAATAAAAGTGATATCTTGTATTGCTTCAAAATCTACTTTTAACAAGTTCTCATGTAAATGCATTTTGCTTTGCTGCATTAAAAAAATGAAATAAGAAACGGGTAGCCTTTACTTCTTGAAAGTGAATAAATAAACAAATAAGGAGAGGGTAAACATTCATGCCATGGCTTTGAAAAGGTAGTCTGCCAGGAAAACACTGCATTGATATGGAGGCAGATAACAACACAAACAGAGTATCGGCTTGTATACAGTACATGTGGTAACGAGGTCAATGGAACAGTGGCAGCTCTATCATTAGGGTTTTAGGGGCAGCGCCCCACTAAAAAAGTTATTCACTTGTCTCCATAGGAGAACCCTTTGAATAACCCTTTTTGGTTCCAGGTAGAACCCTTTTGGGTTCCATGTACAACAGAGAGTTCTATATGGAACCAAAAAGGGTTACCCTATTAGGACAGCCGAAGAACACGTTAGGAACAATTTTCTCTGAGTGTAGTCAGTCACAAGTAACAGTATGGTGAAACAAAGTTCACTCATGAGCTTTTTCAAAAAGCCAAATTTGGACGATGAAGAAATAACACCTGCTTGAAAACCTCTATCAGCCGAGCCCAATCTGTCAACCTCTCAGTCCATGAGGAGGCTAGCATGTCAGCCCATTCAGAGGTTCGCATGGCTACTGATTCGACTTCCACAACCCAGCTAGCTCACCATCTCCCGGCACTGCCTCATCATGGTGAGCATGTAATCACCCGTTCACCTGCAGATTTGTCTGCAGTTGACAAACCACCCACACAACCAAAACTGTGAATGTTCCCCACTACAGTAATCAATGGAAAATCACAGTGTTTCTCATGGAAGTGATATGGACAGTTTTCTTGTCTACAGTTTGTCAAAGGACACTGTTTTCTATAAAATATGTATCCATTTTCACGAGGCCACTTTGGAACGTTTGTTTGTTAGAAACTGACATAAGGATTGTAAGCATCTTTGTGAGGCATGTGTCAACCACCAGGCTAGCAAACCCCAATCTTTTGCCCTGGATTTGAAGGCTACAGTGCAAGCCATCGCAATCAAAGCCGCGGTAAAGTCATAAATCTATTTAACTGCGAGGCCATGAACTATTCATTTGTAAAGAGGATTTGTGATCACGTCAAAGTGGTTATGGACATTCTTATGCTATGCACTAAACAGGACATACAGAGAGTAAGAGGCCCTTAATAAGGGCAACTTTCATATCCACTTTCATATACACATATTCATATCCACATATGATCCAAAACCACAAAATTGTCTACAGCAGCTGCCCAAAGATGCAACACTGAAAGAAGCACTGCAGACCCCATGTGATAATTTGCATTTATACTGTATGTTGAAGATGCTGAATTAACCCTGTTTATTTTGCAATTGTATTGGAATGTGGAGGGGGCTCAGAACAATCCCTTATCGATTTTCTGAAGAGCTGCACCTCTGACATTTTCCCTAACATCAATAGGACCATCATCACCCTTCTTATGACTTTATATATTATGACTTTCTGTATTATACTTATGCTAAAATGTTTTTTCTATTCTAAAACTGGAGGTTGAACTTCATGTAGTGTTGCAAGACTCTTCTCCATCACAGGCCGGATTAAAAACATCCATCAGATCTTCTGCTGCAAAATGTGAAACACACAAGAACAGGTAAGCCTGAATGCTCTTTTTTATGATTTAGCATAATGTTTTCATGCCTGCCATGGTTGATCAGGCCTATGTGTTTGATTCAAAGTGAGCTAGGCTACTATATTCATACTCGCCTTGATACTATATGTATGATGATTTCGTGTTATCATGCCTGCTTTGGTAGGCCAGGCTTATATGTTTGCTGATTCAGGTGAGCTACTGTATTCTTACCTGTCACGATATTATGTATAATGATTGCATGCCTAATACGTATCATGCCCATTTATAGGCAGGACCTAGAACAGAGCCTCGATTTCAGACTTTCCACTTCCTGGTCAGGAAGTTTGTGCCAAATTAGTTCTGTTTTACTCACAGATATATTTCAAACGGTTTTAGAAACTAGAGAGTGTTTTCTATCCAATAGTAATGATAATATGCATATTGTACGAGCAAGAATTGAGTACGAGGCCGTTTGAAATGGGCACCTTTTATCTGGCTACTCAATATTGCCCCTGCAGCCAAAACAGGTTAACCTGTTTGGGCTGCAGGGGAACTTGTTCAGTTTATGTCTCAGTTGTTGAATCTTGTTATGTTTATACAAATATTTGCACATGTTAAGTTTGCTGAAAATAAACGCAGTTTACAGTTAGAGGACGTTTCTTATTTTGCTGAGTTTATTAACTTCTACTGCCTCAGAAACCCGGATCCGGGAGCACCCCCCACCCCCCACACACTGTTTAGCATAGCTAGCATAGCTTCACAAGTAGATAGTAGCATCTAAATATCATTAAATCACAAGTCCAAGACACCAGATGAAAGATACAGATCTTGTGAATAAAGCCACCATTTCCGATTTTTAAAATGTTTTACAGGGAAGACACAATATGTAAAGATGTACATCTATTACCTAAAAACACATTAGCATAATCCACCATCTTTTATTTGTCCACCAACACCAGTAGCCATCACCAATTCGGCTAAACTAAGATATTTATAGCCCCTAACCAACAAAAAAACTCATTAGATGACAGTCTGATAACATATTTATGGTATGGGATAGGTTTTGTTAGAAAAAAGTGCATATTTCAGGTAGATGGCATAGTTTACAATTGCACCCACCGTCACAAATGGACTAGAAAAACTACTTAGAGCAACGTGTTTACCTAACTACTAATCATCAAACATTTCGTAAAAATACACAGCATACACTAATCGAAAGACACAGATCCTGTGAATACAGACAATATTTCAGATTTTCTAAGTGTCTTACAGCGAAAACACAATAAATCGTTATATTAGCATAGCACATAGCACATAGCAGCCCAGCATTGATTCTAGCCAAAGTGAGCGATAAAAGTCAACATCGCCAAAAGATATTAATTTTTTCACTAACCTTCTCAGAATTCTTCCGATGACACTCCTGTAACATCATTTTACAATATACATATACAGTTTGTTCGAAAAGGTGCATATTTAGCCATACAAAACCGTGGTTACACAATGAAAATAGTAGCAAAACAAGCCTGAAAATGTCGGTCGCCATCTTTCAGAGTGATCTAGTTTAATTAATAGCTAATCATATACTTGACTAAAAAATACAGGGTTTACAGGAATCGAAAGACAAATTAGTTCTTAATGCAACCGCTGATTTACATTTTTAAAATTATCCTTACTTTTCAATACAGGGTTCGCCAAGTGAAGCTATACCAAACAAAATGGCGAAATATGCGTTTAAAATATTTCGACAGAAACACGATTTATCATATTAAATATTGCTTACTTTGAGCTGTTCTTCCATCAGATTCTTGGGCAATGTATCCTTTCTATGTTATAAACGTCTTTTGGTCGATAGATGTCCTCTGTCCTTCGAAATGTCCACCACCAACGACCGACACCCCAAAACGTGTCCAAAGTTTCAGAGTGCACAACAAATAAATTCCTCAAAATCGCACTAAACGGATATAAATTGCTATAAAACGGTTCAAATTAACTACATTATGATGTTTTTAACACCTAGAACGAGTAAAAACATGACCGGAGAAATATTGCTGGTTAGAAAACGATTTGGAACGAGGCAGGTCCGATGTCCTTCACGCTTCAGGCGCACGACGAGAAAGGGCGGTCTCTATACATTTTGGTCTTTTATAATGGCTGTGAAAATCCCATCGATTCCATTGAAAGCGTGATGACGTACAGACACCCAGAGGAAGACGTAGGCAGTGTCGGTTTCTTCATAGCATTCACTGTCGCCTTAAAAACAGACCCCAGATCAGAGGTAAAAAAATTTGAAATCTGAACCCTGTCATGAAAAGTGCTGTAGAAATTGTTCTGTACAACTCAGAGACAAAATTTCAACTTCTATAGAAACTAGAAGGTGTTTTCTATCCAATAATAACAATAATATGCATATTGTACGATCAAGAATTTAGCACGAGGCAGTTTAATTTGGAGACACAAATATGCTAATGCGGAACAGCACCCCCTATAGTTCCAAGAGGTTAACCAGCTGCAGTAATTTTAATAAAAATTCAGAAATAGATTAACCTGTTTGGGCTGAAGGGGCAGTATTGAGTAGCCAGATAAAAGGTGCCCATTTCAAACGGCCTCGTACTCAATTCTTGCTCGTACAATATGCATATTATTATTACTATTGTATAGAAAACACTCTCTAGTTTCTAAAACCGTTTGAATTATATCTGTGAGTCAAACAGAACTCATTTGGCATTAACTTCCTGACCAGGAAGTGGAAAGTCTGAAATCGAGGCTCTGTTCTACTTCCTGCCTATAAATGGGCATGATATGTAAGAGTATACGTGCACTTCATAGACCTTCCCCTGGATGTCAAGAGGCGGTGAGAGAAGAAATTTAGTGTTTATCTTGGTCTGAAGTGGAATACAGGCTCTTTGTATGACGTGTCCGCCCATTTCCTGTTTTCTGGAGGCGCAAAAGGGGACTTGGATTTGCCTTCTGTTTAGCTGCCGTTATAGGCGACTAATATCTCCGGCTTTGATTTTATTTGATACATGTGACCATATCATCGTAAAGTATGTTTTTTCAATATAGTTTCATCAGATTATTGAAATTTTTTCGGGAGTTTTGCCGTGTTCCGTTCTCTTCCGTTTGTTGACATAGAGAGATTCGAGCCACTTGGCTAGCGCGCTTGCTAAATCAAAAGGGAAAATTAACGTTCTAAATCCAAACAACGATTGTTCTTGACAAAGGACACCTTGTCCAACATTCTGATGGAAGATCACCAAAAGTAAGAAAAATTTTATGATGCTATTTCATATATCTGTCGTACATGTGAACTAGTCGCCGGCGCCCAACTTTGGGGAACTCTAGCTATACCGAAGCTGGATGTCGTAATGAAGTTATTTTTTAGAATTCTAACACTGCGATTTCATTAAGAACTAATGGATCTATCATTTCCTATACAACATGTATTTTTTTGTTATGTTTATGAATAGCTATTTGGTCAGAATATGTGTGTCAGAAAAAGTGTCAGAAAAATATCGTTGCTGTTTAGACGTTGTGGAAAAAGTAGCTAAGTTAGCACAGTGTGTAATCACTGATTTCAGCTCTAAATATGCACATTTTCGAACAAAACATAAGTGTATGTATAACCTGATGTTATAGGACTGTCATATGATGACGAATATCAAGGTTAGTCAAAAAATATATATATTTTACTGGTTTGTTATGATCGCTAACTTTAGCTACTGGGAAATGGCTTGTCTTTCTGGCTATTGTGGTAAGCTAATATAACGCTATATTTTGTTTTCGCTGTAAAACACTTAAGAAATCGGAAATATTGGCTCGAATCACAAGAAGCCTGTCTTTCATTTGCTGTACACTATGTATTTTTCAGAAATGTTTTATGATGAGTAATTAGGTATTTGATGTTGGTGTCTGTAATTATTATGGCTGCTTTCGGTGCAATTTCTGATTGTAGCTGCAATGTAAACTATGATTTATACCTGAAATATGCACATTTTTCGAACAAAACATAGATTTATTGTATAACATGTTATAAGACTGTCATCTGATGAAGTTGTTTGTTGGTTAGTTTGGTTCGTTCTTGGTTAGTTAGGTTAGCTTTGTGCATGCTACCTGTGCTGTGAAAAATGTCCTTTTTTGTATTTGGTGGTGAGCTAACATAAATATGTGGTGTTTTCGCTGTAAAACATTTTAAAAATCGGACATGTTGACTGGATTCACAAGATGTGTATCTTTAATTTGCTGTATTGGACTTGTTAATGTGTGAAAGTTAAATATTTCAAAAATATATCTTTTGAATTTCGCGCTCTGCCTTTTCAGTGGAATGTGGGAGGAGTTCCGCTAGCGGAACGCCGGAGCCAGACAGGTTAAACAACAGTGGTAAGAACAATGCAGCCACTCTTTCTGGATCATAGTCATAGTATACTGTGGGGAGTAATGGTGTTTGTTTCAAGGGGCCATGCTGGTTGACTTCAATTCCACACTCAGGTATATAGGGAAGGTGACATTAGATCGCCATGGGGCCTGTATATTGACCTCTCATTGTTTTTGTTTTTCTGTTTTCAGGGTGAGCTACCTGTTGTCCAGGTCACTGGAGCTGTGAGACTCCACTGAGCCCTATTGATTTTCTCACCTCTACCTCTCCTAGGTCTACCGCTTTAAATTCATCCTGTGTGCCGAGTCGGTGACCCCATCTCACCTATAACTACCTCTTTCCCTAAGCTCTCTACCTGCCCACTCTTCTCCTTCCCTTCGTCCTCTTTCCTCCTTTCTCCCTCCCCAATCCTCTTTTGGTGAGATTTTCACAAAAACATGAACTAGAACGCCCTTCAATGTTTCCGTATGCATAACTCAACAAACATTGTAGTTGTTGGCTATTTGTTGCTTAGAAAACACCAAGCATAACACCAATTGATTTGTTGTTCAGGGCATGAGCTGGTTCTAATGTTAGGAAGGGTTCAGATAGAAATAAACATTTCTCTAGTCATGTGGAGGCAAGAGGCACAATTGAACTGTGCATTACTTTCCATGCACTAGCAAATATGCCCTGTGTGTACTTCAGCACCATGGACAGCTCCACTGGAATGGTTTTGGTTATTCTGACTGCTTTCTTTGATGCATACACATAGCAGTGATTGAAATGTAAAGTACAATTGGCTATTACATCAGGTCATGTAATTGACACGATAGCCAAAACTTTTAGATTCATATTTTAAAGGTTGTGATGCTATTCCCTGCTCTCTTGAAAGGATCATGGTGAAAAGCAGTGATGAAACCAGCCCTACTCATTTGGGCCAGATCAGCGCAGTGAAGATGACCCCAGAACATTAGGGCATGCTCTGCAGTAGCAATTCATCAAATGCTGTTTAACTCTGCTTACGTCAAAGAAAGGCCATTTGGAGACACTGTTGTGGTTAATGTTGCAATTAGTATTGAACACTGCATTGAATTTCAACTCCAACAAGATTCTGTCTGAGGGAGAGGCAATTTTAGAATGTGCGGGCCAATGTGAAAAGGAATTACTCTGGTCATGATTTGTAAGGACCTTGACTATGTGACTAGGTGAAGATGGCACTGGGACACATATCCACTGTTTCACAGGTTCCTTACCAATTCTGTATTTTTGTGTGTTGTTTTGCACTGATCTTAATTTTTTTGGTAAATAATGTTTCCACCATCGTTCACTATGACCGCAGAAAGCTAAGAAAGGGAAAGACATCGCTATAGATGTCGCCGTTTGGGAAGACTGGTGAGACTATGGCGGTGAGTAAATAAACCGCCCCTACTCTTTGTTTTATTGGTGTCACAAATACCACCGAATTGGCTCCCCTTCCTGTTCGGGTGGCGATCCGCGGCCGTCGTCGTCGGTCTACTAGCTGCCACCTTTTCCTTTCCGTTTGTTTCTGTCTAATTGTTTTCACCTGTTCCTTGTTGGGGTTTTGGGATGTGTGTTATTTATGTTCATTTTGCCCGCTGGTGTTTGTGCGGGCTTGTTGGTTGTTACGTTAGGTGATGTATCGTGTTTTGTTTTGGGTTTTCGCTGTCCAGTGTTTGTAACGAGGTTTGGGGTTTGTTTATCGCCAGTGTTTTCGGCATTCACCCATGTTTTGGACCTGTTACGTTTTGAAGGACATTAAAGCGTTTTCCCATTCATTTCGCTCTCTGCATTTGACTCCTCACTCATTTCACTCACCCGCCGTTGCAATTGCTGCATAACAAACTGGATAAACTCTGAGACTGTCCTATCAACGGGACATTAACCTGTTTGGGCTGCAAGGGGCAGTATTGAGTAGCCAGATAAAATGTGCCCATTTCAAACGACCTCGTACTCAATTCTTGCTCGTACAATAAGCATATCATTATTACTATTGGATAGAAAACACTCTCTAGTTTCTAAAACCGTTTGAATTATTTCTCTGAGTGAAACAGAACTTATTCTGCAGCACATTTCCTGACCAGGAAGTGGAAAGTCTGAAATCGATGCTCTGTTCTTCTTCCTGCCTATAAATGGGCTCAAGACCTATTAGTATACATGCACGTCATACACCTTCCTCTGGGTGTCAAGAGGCTGTGAGAGAAGAAATGAGGTGATTATCTTGGTCTGAGATGGAACACATCATCTTGGAATGATGTGTCCACCATTTTCGGTACTCTGAAGAGCGCTAGCTGGACAGTGGGATTGCCTTTTGTTTAGCTGCCGTTATAGGCGACTACAATCTCCGGCTTTGATTTTATTTGATACATGTCACCATATCATCGTAAAGTATGTTTTTTCAATATGGTTTCATCAGATTATTGACATTTTTTCGGGAGTTTTGCCGTGTTCCGTTCTCATCCGTTTGTTGACATGGAGAGTGTCGTGCCACCCGGCTAGCGCGCTTGCTAAATGAAGAGGGAAAGTGTCCGTTCTGAATCCAAACAACGACTGTTCTGGACAAAGGACACCTTGTCCAACATTCTGATGAAAGATCAGCAAAAGTAAGACCCATTTTATGATGTTATTTCATATATCTGTCGTAGTCGCCAGCGCTCAAGTGTTTCTGGCTATTGTGCTTAGCTAATATAACGCTACATTTTTTTTCCGCTGTAAAACACTTAATAAATCGGAAATATTGGCTGGAATCACAAGATGCCTGTCTTTCATTTGCTGTACACTATGTATTTTTCCGAAATGTTTTATGATGAGTAATTAGGTATTTGACGTTGGTGTCTGTAAGTTTTATGGCTGCTTTCGGTGCAATTTCTGACTGTAGCTGCAATGTAAACTATGATTTATACCTGAAATATGCACAGTTTTCTAACAAAACATATGCTATACAATAAATATATTATCAGACTGTCATCTGATGAAGTTGTTTCTTGGTTAGTGGCTATTTATATCTTGATTTGGTCGAATTTGTGATAGCTACTGATGGAGTAAAAAACTGTTGGAGTAAAAAAAGTGGTGTCTTTTGCTAACGTGGTTAGCTAATAGATATACATATTGTGTCTAACCTGTAAAACTTTTAAAAAATCGGACATGTTGTCTGGATTCACAAGATGTGTACCTTTCATTTGCTGTATTGGACTTGTTAATGTGTGAAAGTTAAATATTAAAAAAATATATATATTTTGAATTTCGGGCCCTGCACTTGAGCTGGCTGTTGTCATAAGTGTACCGACGTCAGGCTTGCAGCCAGAAGAAGTTAAGGAGTCATAGACCTATGTTGAAGCCCTCTGCTTGTCCCTCCATTTTCAATTTTGAGGGATACGGTCATCAACATCACTGACTTCGGAGTCAAGCCAAAGCCAAACTGAATTGAGGAGGAGACGCGAGTCAATGGAGCCTGAGGTAATGTTAAGGTAATGATGCGGCGGTGAGTCGGAAGCACATGCAGGTGAAACATTAAAACAAAAAAAAGAAGAACACGACACTAACATAAGGTGGTACGCTGATACACAAGATCAATACCAACTAGTATTGTGATCCTGGGAGAGTGACATATAAAGGGAAGGAAATTATGAATGAAATGAAATTCACAGGTGGTTAGTACTCTGGCGACGTCGTATGCCAGAGGGGAGGAGCAGGAGCAGACGTGACAGTTAACCGATCATGACTAATGACTGTTGTGTACTAGGCCAACATTAGACACTGGACTACTTTGTTGCAACTCTAGTTGAAGGTAACTAATTAAATGTGTCTGAAGTGTTTTGTGTAACAACCTCCAGCAACTAAGTTTAGCAAGTACTCAACTGCAATACAGTTCGTGTTGCCCTGTTATTCGTTAGCTAGCTAACTTCCATATAAGATTGTCAAGTAATATATTTTGCTGATTTGTTTTAGGAATGCTTTGTTAACTCCACCTCATTTAGCTAGAATGAAGTTGACATAGCTAATGTTTGCTGACAAAGAAATGTCCCTGTATTTTATTTGCTATGTGTGTGTGTGTGTGTGTGTGTGTGTGTGTGTGTGTGTGTGTGTGTGTGTGTGTGTGTGTGTGTGCCTGTATCTGTGCTGACATAGCATACAAGATAGGTAGCGTGTTGATGCCTGATATATTTGGGTTCAGTTATATTAACAAAACATTTGAATCTGCTTCCCACCTAATCCTTGCCCAGGAGACTGTATGTGACCAAAGTGAAGAACAGCTACTGGTTGGAGACAGATGGATTAGAGAGATGCCTGCAACACGTTGAGGTAAGCTACAGCCTAACCTATATTTTCTTAGCTAGCCCAAGGGTTGTAAGTGTGCATTTGGTAGACGTATGGAGGTATCTTTAGGATAGTAATAACATAATTATTACTAACAGGACCATGGATGCAGTAATGAAATATTGTAAAATCACAACTATATGGTTATGATGTTTCAAGTCAGTGACTCAGGGGTCTCAGGTACTGCCCCGGGTGAGGGCATTAATACACCACTTGTGTGGTGGGAGTGTCCAGGTGCTAAAAGAAAATTGGATCACCACAGTTCACCACATCACGAATAAACACCAGTGGTCCACTGGAGACACACTCAACTGCTGTGAGCACCCCCCCCCCCCCCCCCCCCTATACACGTGAAGAAGAACGAGACCCTAGATGAACACATCGTCTGCAGCTTTCGAGGCAGTGAGGAAAATTGTTCTCAACATGAGATTGTTGAAGGATCTCGAGAAGGTATCAACTATTTCTGTACATATATTGCAATATTTTGCCAATGGTAAGTGTACTATAGTATTTCAGATGTAGACACATAGAGAGAGAAATTAACTAACATGATATGATGCCCAAAGAGAGAGAGTGGTGGTCACTTTGGGGGAGCTGGCCGCTGTTCTGACAATGGAGAAGGATCAGGCCATTCAACAGCAAAGTCAAAGATACACCCATCCATAGAGGGAATAGGTGTGATTATTTTTTTTACCCATTTCAACGGACGTGCTACCTTGTCCGGGACATGCTTTTTCGACTCTCTCTCTCTCGACCTATGAATGCTCAGCTATGAAAAGCCAACTATCATTTGCTCCTGAGGTGTTGAGACCTATATAACTACTGTCATTATTAGTTTGATGTAAAATGTATTATGTTTGTTTACGTTTTCTTTGTTTACAAACGTTTGAGTAAAACAAGCTTATATTTTGGGTTCTGACGTGGTATGAAAGTTGTATTATGCTCATTTATAAGTTACAATCTTCAAGAGTCAATGGTTACATATCATTAAAACGTCTTAGGGCTAGGCCCCTTTTTTCTCCACTTCTTGTCTGAATTATGTGCCCGAAGTAAACTGCCTTTAGCTCAGGCGCTGAAGCCAGGATGTGCATACAATTGGTACCATTTGGAAAGAAAACACTTTGAAGTTTGTAGAAATGTTAAAATAATGTAGGAGAATATACACAAAAGATATGGTCGGAGAAAAAACAACCTGAATTTTTGGGGGGAGAGAGACCATCCTCTTTGAAATTCAAGAGAAATTACATATTGAAAATTAGCTCCATGGATGCAATTCCTATGGCTTCCACAGGGTGTCACCAGTCTATGTTAAAGGTTTCCGGCTTGTAACCTGTAAGAAATATCAGTTTTAGTAAAGGGACACAGTCTTGGAAATTCGTGTTTGCGTGCGCCATGAAGATATTATGCAGCTGTTAAAATCGGTTTCCTGTTGAACATACTTCTTTCCGTAAGAAATATTATAGTTTAATTACATTTTAGGGTATCTGAGGAGTACATAGAAAAGTATTTTGACTTGTTGAAACAAAGTTTAGGGTAGATTTTCAGATTCCTTTCTCTGCATGTTGAACAAGTAGATTACTCAAATCGATGGCGCTAACTAAACTGACTTTTTGGGATATAAAGAAGGATTTTATCTAACAAAACAGCACTACATGTTATAGCTGGGACCCTTTGGATGACAAATCAGAGGAAGATTTTCAATAAGTAAGTGAACATTTCATTGTTATTTGTGAATGTATAAAACCTGTGCCGTTCGAAAAAATATTTTGATGTGGGGCGCCATCGTCAAACAATCACATGGCATGTTTCCCCTGTAATAGCTACTGAAAATCGGACAGTGCAGTTAGATTAACAAGAATTTAAGCTTTCAGCCGATATAAGAAACGTATATGTACCTAAATGTTTAATATCCATAATATGTATGATTATTTATTTGAATTGTGCGCCCTCCAGTTTCACCGGAAGTTGTCCAGCTAGCGGGACACCGATCCTTAACCTGTTTGGGATAGAGGGCAGCATTTTTTAAAGTTATAAGTGCAAAATCGATGTAGCAACTGCTGATTGCTCCTTTAAGGCAAAGACTTGCATTCACAACCATAACCCTTTCATGTGAATTCTCTTCTTGTTTCATTGGAACTTGTAAAAACACCTAAATTACCCTGTAATTTACTATATATTGTTGGGAGTTCGAACATTTTCTCTCCTGCCTGTGATGCAACAATGCCAATATGGCAATTTACAGTTACAGTTAGTTGGCATTTCCATCCCTTTTAATAAATCGCTGGTCAACTGCCAACAACACTCATATGGCCATTTCCCCTACATATGCTTCACGCTGTTAGGAAGTTACTACTGAGGAATGACTGACGGACTGGGTTACACCATCTTATTTACAGTGCTGACGATGATACCGTGTTTATTATTGGAAGGGAAGTGGATACTGTTTATTGTTATTGGTTGTGTTTGGCATCGGATAATTTTTTTATTGACAGGATATTGGCCATTGATGTTATTCGTTTTCATTAATCTGATTAGCATAAATGTGTTATTTTATCAATCGTTATGGTACTGTCTCAATATTCCAGTAGGCATAAGATGAATGTGTTAATTAGCATGTGTGGGTGTCTGCCTATGAATCTTGTCTTTTCTCATTATTAATCCCCATATAACTTGTCATAGGCCTACCACCGTCGTGTTTGTTTTACAATTAGTCAGTATGTCATTACAGTCCTAGGAAAAAAGGGTGATGACTTCAGGGAGAGAATATCCACAGCCTAATCAAGTGTGAAGAAATCAGACAAGGACTACAGGGAATCAACATCATGACACATTTCAACTCGGGAAATAAATAAATAAACATGCAACAACATAAAAGCCCCTAAGACAAGAAAGAGATAATCCATCGACAAATGTGTTTTTTTGTCCTCTGATTTCAGATAAACAAATAGGGATTCATGTCCAATTAAAACAATATTTACAGCATGTTTGTGAGAAGCTTCAGCCCCCAAGGTTGGCAATTGGAAGGAAAGCAGAGAGTTAAGAAATCTACCCCGTGTCGGTGTGTGTGTGTGTGTGTGTGTGTGTGTGTGTGTGTGTGTGTGTGTGTGTGTGTGTGTGTGTGTGTGTGTGTGTGTGTGTGTGTGTGTTATCAAAAGCTGATCCATTTGATGCCTCAGCCTGACTGTTAGCCCTGCTCTATCAACTCCAAGGTCTGGACGATGATGCAGCCAAATCCATTCTAACACCTCCAAGAAAAACTGTCCTAATAATACAGTTCCTGTGTCAGAGATTGGTCAATCATCCACAGTTTGCTGGATCTAAAGACTACTGAACAAAGCTGAGGACATAATCTACTTCCCTTTGACAATCAATTGTATATCTATCAACTATACAGTATGTACATCTTGAAAGGTTAGTAAATTACTAATGAAGGTGTATTTCCTCCTTATCTACTCCGTAATACATCACAGAACCCTTTTTACTTCAAAAGACAATCTAATGATCTGTGCCTCATATGTAAACAATCTGTTTAAATTTATATTAATCCAGGATTGATAAATAAAGAATGCTATCAAAACACCCAATACTGAAAACAATAGGCCTGTCATCTGCTGAAAAGATGGAATCTATAAATGATAGAAAATAGGTTGGTGTTAAGCAGTAACTATAGTAAGTGGTGAGGCAATAGTGAATACAGATGACAGAGCCAGTTTGCTACAGCAGGAAAATTATTCAGCCGCAACATAAAATTTGAATTATTATGTAGATTATAATGAATCGACTTTTTTGTAGGAGTTAATACATTTTTTGTTTGGGAGAATCAAGTCTGAAATGTCATAGTGGAAATTGCAAACTTCAGAAGCCTCAAATACACAAGTTTAACATGATCAAATTAAGATCCTACATCTGTACATGCAAATGACTGGGCTGATATTCATCTATGGTGATCTTCTGGAAGGAAGAGGGTAAACGAGGTAAGGGAGTGAGATTTTGTGATGTTTGTACCATGTCTGTATCATGATCGCCAGCTCATCATGACATGTGGTGGCAATGTTATGCACGCTACAGATGGTGTCTGATGACCATGGCACACGACGGTGCCCCGTGAATCATGGGAAATCTGGCTGTGTGCATTCTGACTGGAGCCAATAGAGGAAAAAAGGAATACATTAATGTAGTGAGTAATATTGATCTTGTATGCATATTATATAGAACTACCGTGTGACCTGTGATAACACTAAGCAATCAATATGACCAAAGTCTATTAAAACGTTCATCTGACTGCATAAAGATGATTTAGCAATATGTGAGAGACTATAGTTGAGTTAAAGGAAACGAAAGGAAAGGTCAAGAAATTCTGAGAATTGTCTATCAAAGTCAAATATTTTGAATTACATTCATAAATTTAATGAATTCACATAAAAGGCATAAAGCTTAAGTTACAAGGCAATACTGACAGAAGCAAAACATTAAGTATCTAGGCATGATCAGAGAAGGAGAGACAAAAAACATGGCTTGTGCCATGGCCTATAGCTCATGGGAGAAAGGGGGGGAAGAACAAGAGAGAGTGTATCTCACCACAGCAGGTCAGGAACAAAGAGAAAGACACAATGAAATTAAGACCCTTTTATAACCATTTGACCATATTTATATTCAAAGTCAGGTTTTGGAACATTTTACATGAGTTGAGCAAACATATCATTTTATGTTCACTGAATTTTTGCCTATGTTTTCTCAAGGGAGCTAAGTTTTGGCCAACTTAAAGTTTTAACACTTTAATCGACAAGTTGAGTAAACAAAAAAAGGCTGTGGAATCAGTTACTTAATAATAATTAGTTGATACAATTGAACCCTTTTTTTAATGCTGAACACCTAATCAACAGAAAGGAATAGACATGCAGAGGAACGGACTCAAGCCACAGTTAGCATGCAGGTCACCTGGAAGAATGGAAATACAGATACGGTATTTTCCTTTGCTTCTCCATCTTACGCACCAGACTCCCCTGCCACCCGTGTCACCCCCCGCACTGCTCTCTCACCGTCAGGAGAGGACATTACTGCCACTCAGACGTTCAACCTCTTCCTGCTGTTCACCCTCTTCAGTGTCTCCTTAAATAGAGCCATCAGTCTGGAGTCTGCCTGTAATTATGATGAAATACTAATTAAGGGCAGACCCAGCCAGACATGCCCCCCACACCCATTCTCTCTCTCTCTCCCTCTTCCTCTCCCTCTTTCTGACCCTCTCTCCTTTCTGCTCCAGATGTTCTCAGGTACAGAGGACACCCGAGGAAGAGACTGCTTCCAGGACTAGCATGTGTGCTATGATGTCTAGGATAGGTGTGGGTGTGTTTAGACTTATATGCATGGACCTGTTTACACAGCCCATTCTCTTATGGAATATGCCAGGAGGTGCTAATTCTGCATCTACCAGATTACATTTGGACCTGGCGAAATGTGGAAGCTATACCGTGAGTGCCTATTACCGTTTTAGTAGACTTGCGGCTTGCTAGGGCGTTGTTGATGGGGATGGGGGATGGGAATTTATGCCGCAGACTCGGGCTCAGAGGGTCTTGTGTTCAATCCCAGTGCTAGGCACTATTTTTATTTATTTATTTAAAAAAAAAAATTTTTTTTTTTAAACCTTTCCCAAACCTTAACGCCTAACTTAACACCTCGGAATTTATACCTAAACTTAACTTCAACCCTATGCCTAACCTTATCCCTAACATAAACATTTGGGAGTACTGTCTAAACTTTGGTTTCACTTTGCAGAGTTTGACTGACAGCTAAGATACGGCACCACATGGCTTAACTTCTCTAGGGTAGGGGGCATCATTTTCACATTTGGATGAAAAGCATACCCAAAATCAACTGCCAGCTACTCATCCCCAGAAGATAACATATGCATATTATTAGTGAGTTGGATAGAAAACACTCTTACGTTTCTAACACTGTTTGAATCATGTCTGTGAGTATAACATAACTTATCTAGCAGGCGAAACCCCGAGGACAAACCATTCAGATTTATTTTTTTGAGGTCACTCTCTTTTCAATTATTTTTTATTGGGAATACAGATTTTTAATTGACCTTCTTGCAGTTCCTACCGCTTCCACTTGATGTCAACAGTCTTTAGAAATTGGTTGAGGTTTTTTCCTTTGTGTAATGAAGAACTACGGCCATCTTGAACGAGAGTCACTTGAGGTGTACTGTTAGTTAGAGGCGCGTGACCAGAAAGCTAGCTACAGTTTGTTTTAATCCTGTATAGAACACAGATCATCCCGTCTTTAATTTTATCGATTATTTACGTTAAAAAATACCTAAAGTTGTATTACAAAAGTAGTTTGAAATGTTTTGGCAAAGTTTACAGGTAACTTTTGAGATATTTTGTAGTCACATTTCACAAACGCGCCAAATAAAAGGACATGGATATATCGACGGAATTAATCGAACAAAAAGGACCATTTGTGATGTTTATGGGACATATTGGAGTGCCAACAACAGAAGCTCGTCAAAGGTAAGGTATGACATATATTTTTATTTCTGCGTTTTGTGTCGCGCCTGCAGGGTTGAACTATGCTTCTCTCTCTTTGTTTACTCTGTTGCTATCCTCAGGTAATAGCATAGTTTGCTTTCGCCGAAAAGCCTATTTGAACTCTGACATGTTGCCTGGATTCACAACAAGTGTAGCTTAAATTTGGTATCTTTCATGTGTAATTTAAAACTTCTTGTCAATAGGGGGTGCTGTTAGCACTTTGTAGTAATGACGTTCCCAAATTAAACTGCCTCGTACTCAATTCTTGCTCGTACAATATGCATATTATTATTACTATTGGATAGAAAACACTCTCTAGTTTCTAAAACCATTTGAATTATATCTGTGAGTGAAACAGAACTGGACTTAGAGCAATTTTCCTATGTGTATGTGAGAATGCCAAATTTTGCAAGCTGCTCTGAGACCTGTGTATACATCTGCCTGTCTTCTATTGGTTGAGATGCACTGCATACGCCTTCCCCTGGATGTTAGCGAATGGGGAGACTTGAAATGGAGTCTCTACGTAGATCTGAAATGTTATAAATCACTTGGCAAGGATGTGTCTGTTCTTTTCCCTCTTCGCTCTGACGCACTGAGGACGTTGGCATATTGTACTAGAACCATCGGTTATAGATCTTAGAAATTTCCGGCTGTGTTTTTATTCGATATAGGCTTTAAAGACATCATAATCTTGTTATTTTAAACCGAATTATATCAGTTTATGTCAGTATATTGCGATTTTCGGGTATTTCATTTCCTGGCGTTCTAGGGGGTTGGGTATCTCTCTCTCACATGCTAATGTTTACTGCTAATTGCAACGTTGAAGAGGACGTTATACAACCTAGCAACGATTCTTTTGGACAAAGGACACCTTTCCCAAGATTCTGATGAGAGTTCATCAAAAAGTAAGAACTATTTATGCTGATAATTCGTTTTTCTGTTGAAAAATGTCAAATGCATAAGCCGCCATTAATTGCAGTGCAGCCTCGCTTTATCGCACGCTGTATTTTGAAGTAACGTTAATTTTAAAAATGTAACCCAGCGATTGCGTTAAGAACTAATTTGTCTTTCAATTTCTGTCCAACCTGTATTTTTTGTCAAGTTTTGGAATAGTTACTGATTAGAATAGGTGCCTCTCCAAAGATTTCTCCTGACATTTTCTGGGCAGCTTTGCTACTTTTCTCATTGTATAACCACGATTTGTGGTGCTAAATATGCACATTTTCGAACAAACTCTATATGCATTGTGTAATATGATGTTATAGGACTGTCATCTGAAGAATTCTAATAAGGTTAGTGAAAAAATGTATATATTTTGGTGATTTATACGTTATCGCTATTTTTGGCTTGAATCAATGCTGTTGTGATGTTTGCTATTGTGGTAAGCTAATATAACGCTATATTGTGTTTCGCTGTAAAACACTTAAAAAAGTTGAAATATTGGCTGGATTCACAAGATCTGTGTCTTTCATTTGCTGTACACTGTGTATTTTTAAGAAATGTTTTATGATGAGTAATTAGGAAATACACGATGGTCTCTGTAGTTATTCTAGTTGCTTTGGTGAGAGTTGTGATGGTGGCTGCAATGGTAAACTATGATTTATACCTGAAATATGCACATTTTTCTAACAAAACATATTTATTGTATAGCATATGTTATCAGACTGTCATCTGATGAAAGTGTTTCTTGGTTAGTGGCTATTTATATCTTTATTTGGTCGAAGTTGTGATAGCTACTGATGCAGTAAGAAAAGGGTGGAGTAAAAAAAGTGGTGTCTTTTGCTAACGTGGTTAGCTAATAGATTTACATATTGTGTCTTCCCTGTAAAACATTTTAAAAATCAGAAATGATGGCTGGATTCACAAGATGTGTATCTTTCATTTGGTGTCTTGGACTTGTGATTTCATGAACATTTTATTATATGATATCCCTGTGGCTTTAGGCTAGGCTATGCTAGTCAGCTTTTTTGATGGGGGGTCCCGGATCCGGGTTTGTGACTCGTTAGAGGTTAATGAAAGTTTGATTTTATAGTAATATATTTGAATTTGGCGCTCTGCATTTTCTCTGGCTTTTGGCCAAGTGAGACAGTAGCGTCCCGCCTAAACTCAGATTTTTGGATATAAATATGAACTTTACCAAACAAAACATACATGTATTGTGTAACATTATGTCCTATGAGTGTCATCTGATGAAGATCATCAAAGGTTAGTGATTAATTTGATCTCTATTTCTGCTTTTTGTCACTCCTCTCTTTGGCTGGAAAAATGCCTGTGTTCTTCTGTGACTTGGCTCTGACCTAACATAATCGTTTGGTGTGCTTTCGTCGTAAAACCTATTTGAATTCTGACATGTTGGCTGGATTCAAAACAAGTGTAGCTTTAATTTGGTATCATTCATGTGTGATTTAATGAAATATTGATTTTTATAGTGATTTATTTGAATTTGGCGCTCAGCATTTACTGGCTTACTGGCTTTTGGCCAAGAGGGACGTTAGCGCCCCACATATCTCAGAGATGTTACCATGGCATAATGCCACAGGTTGGTGTTTTATTTGGAGATTGGGTTGTGTTTACAGTGCATTCTTTATCTTGTTTTCAGTTGCTAACTACATCCATTAAACGCATTGGCCAAATAATATGAATGGATTGATGTCTAAGCCTCCTGTTGTTCTATTATCTATAAAATGACCATTAGATTGTACTCTACCTTTGGTGAATGTTTACTAAAGTATGCTCTTTATAGGTTCCATTAAGAGGTTATCATTAACCTGTTTGGGCTGCACGCTGAATATTGAAAAAACTGGAAAATGTGTGCACATTTTCAAACGGCCTCCTAAGAAACTTTTTATTTTCCAATATGCATATATTTACTACTGTTGGATAGATAACAGTCTGTAGTTTCTAAAAAGGTTTGAATTGTTTCTCTAAGTCGAACAGAAATATTTTTACAGCCATTTTCCCAGCCGAATTGAGTTTCCCAAAATGCGATGTGTCTCTTTAAGACCTTCTCTATAAAAGGCCATTTGACTTGGGACCATATCAACACGTCAGAGGCGTACGTCAGACTGTAATGCGGAAGTGAGAATTGAAAGGAGTCGAATATCTCGTCCCTGGACTGAATAACAGAACTTCTTGTGAGAGCTGCGCAGTTAAAATAAAAATCCGGGCGCGAAGGATAATTTGATCTCGGCTTCTGGAACAAGGTAGGTAACGTTGAATATGATGCCTGACTACGATATTATTTGCTACATGTCACAAAATCATCCTAAAGTAGGTTTTTTCAATATACTTTAATTATATTATTGCAATTTATTCTGGACTTTAGATGTGAAACGACGGAAGAATTTTTTGAAGAAACGCTTTCTGGCGCAGCAATGCTACCGTGCTAGCTAACCAAAGAGGGAAATAATTCGTTCTGGAACCCAACTAAAGACTCTACTGGACATTGGACCCCGTTACAACATTCTGATGGAGTACCAAGAAAGATAAGACCCAATTTGGGATGCTTTTTCATATATATGTCGAACTGTTGAATGCTAACGCTGCTAACTATGCTAGGCTAGCGCTTGACTAGAATCAATGCTGCCTTATGCTAGCTTATGATGTTAGCTAATATAACGATATATTGTGTTTTCGCTGTAAAACACTTCAAAAATCGGAAATGTTGTCTGTATTCACAAGATATCTGTCTTTCATTAGTTATCCACCATATGTTTTTCTGAAATGTTTTATGAGGTGTAATTAGTAGCCGACGTTGGTGTATGTATTTTCTCTGGCTACTCCCGGCTGGATTCAGACTGTAGCTATGTATTAGCATTTTTGGGTAGCATCAATGTAAAACAGATTTATAGCTAAAATATGCACTTTTTATGAACAAAACATAGATTTATTGTGTAACATGTTATATGACTGTCATCTGAGGTCGTTTTTTCTGGGCTCTTTAGGTTGGTTTTAGTTTATTTCGGTTGGTTGTGCATGCTACTTCAATCATAATTCATACTTCATAATCATAATTCATACGTGTCTGTCCACTTTTGTATTTGGTGGTGAGCTAACATAAATATATGTGGTGTTTTCTCTGTAAAACATTTAAAAAATCGGACATGTTGGCTGGATTGACAAGATGTTTATCTTTCAAATGCTGTATTGGACTTGTTAATGTGTAAAAGTTAAATATTTTTAAAAAATAGATTTTGAATTTCGCGCTCTGCAGCTGTTGTCATTTTCGGTCCGAGGTCGGGCTTGCACCCCAAACAGGTTAACCTGTTGGGGATGGGGGCGCTGTTTAGACTATTTATGCTAATGTGGCTAATTTTTTAAACGGCTTCCCACAAAATCCTTGATCGTACAATATGCATATTATTATTATTATTGGATAGAAAACAGTCTATAGTTTCTATAGGAGTTGAAATTTTGTCTCTAAGTGGAACAGAGCCCATTCTACAGCAATTTCCCTGACATGGAGTCAGATTTGAGAAACGTTGGCCACTTTTCTGAAGTCATTTAAACGGGCACTGTCGTTGCTATGACTATACGGACACTTCTTACGTCTTCCCCTGGATGCCTTTACGTGATGACGATTCCAACGGGCTCGATTGCTCGTTCACAGGCACTACAAATGAAAAAAACCTTTAGCTAGCAAGTCTTTTCTTGCTGCGTAACGCGCGTGGAAGACACCGACCCTCTCCTGTTCCAAGCATTAGTTTAGCCTGTTATATTTCTCCGGTCATCTTTTCACTCGTTATAGGAGTTACAAACATCACAAAGTAGTTAATTTAAAGCGTTTTATAGCAATTTATATCCGTTTAGTGCGATTTTGGGACATTTATTTTTGCAACGATGTGAAAAGTTGGGAACGCTTTTCAGTTCATCCCGAACGTAGTTGACATTTCCACATGGCAAGAGGACAGCTTTCCACCAAAAGACGATTTCTCCCAAGAAAGGATCCTTTGCCCAAGATACTGATGGAAGAACAGCTCAAGGTAGGACATTTTTATTATGATAAATCGTGTTTCTGTCGAAACATTTTAGTGGCTTAGGACGCCATGTTTTTTGACGTAGCTTCGCTTGGCGCAAACTGTATTGAAAAGTAAGGATAAATTAAAAAATGTAATAACGCAATTGTATTAAGAATTAAATTGTCTATCAATCCCTGTCCACCCTATATTTTTTAGTCACGTTTATGAGTATTTATGTATAAGAGTAGATCACTGTCTAAGTGGCGCAAGGACGTTTTCTTTACCAGCTTGTCTACATTTCACATTGTCTAACCATGATTTTGGTGGCTAAATATAAACATTTTCGATCAAACTGTATATGCATGTTGTAATGTGATGTTACAGGAGTGTCATCGGAAGAATTCTGAGAAGGTTAGTGAAAAAATTAATATCTTTTGGCGATGTTGACTTTTATCGCTCACTTTGGCTAGAATCAATGCTGGGCTGCTATGTGCTATGTGCTACGCTAATATAACGATTTATTGTGTTTTCGCTGTAAGACACTTAGAAAATCTGAAATATTGTCTGTATTCACAGGATCTGTGTCTTTCGATTCGTGTATGCTGTGTATTTTTACGAAATGTTTGATGATTAGTAGTTAGGTAAACACGTTGCTCATTGTAATTATTCTAGTCCATTTGTGATGGTGGGTGCAATTGTAAACTATGCCATATACCTGAAATATGCACTTTTTTCTAACAAAACCTATCCCATACCATAAATATGTTATCAGACTGTCATCTAATGAGTTTTTTTGTTGGTTAGGGGCTATAAATATCTTAGTTTAGCCGAATTGGTGATGGCTACTGGTGTTGGTGGACAAATAAAAGATGGTGGAATATGCTAATGTGTTTTTAGGTAATAGATGTACATCTTTACATATTGTGTCTTCCCTGTAAAACATTTTAAAAATCGGAAATGTTGACTGGATTCATAAGATCTGTGTCTTTCATTAGCTGTATTGGACTTTAATGTGTGAAAGTTAAATATTTTAAAAAAATATTTTTTTTGAATTTCGCGGCACTGGTTTTTCAGTGGGGGGGGGGGGGGTGTGCCGCTAGCGCCACGCTGATCCTAGACAGGTTAATGTCTTGGTTGATCTGAACAGGCGTTAGAAATAATTATCTATTGGCTATATGCACATACCAGCATGCTTCTGTGACTACTTCCCATCCATCATTGGTCTTACTTATCCTCAGAGGCCATCTCTGCTCAGATGGTGGGCAGATAACCACAGATAGAGGTGATCAAGGGTGGGAGCAGTTCATTACCTCCACCATCTCACTTCTTCCATACCTTGATGCTCTCTCTATCTCTCGCTCTCTCTTCTTAGACGCCAAATGCTTTGCTAAGCAGCAGACAGACAGGCAGGCAACTAATGTGTCAAACGGTGATGGATGAGGCATAGCAGCTTAATTGGGAATCAATGGAGGATACACCCAATAGGTCCTCCAGTTCCTCCATGAGATATAGACCAGCAGATGGAAAACTTTGTCTTGTCTACTTGATCATCATCAGGAAGTAAAGAAACATACATGACAGAAGCCATCCCACGTACAGTACAGTAGAACTCTGGAAGTTAGCCAGGCTCTGTGCAGGACTACCCACATCAGTTCTGCATTGGAAGGCTGTAATTATTGCCTTGAAATGTTGAAGTCTTGCCTTAACTTCTCTAGGATAGGGGGCAGCATTTTTACTTTGGATGAATAGCTTAACCAGAGTGAACTGCCTCCTACTCTGTCCCAGATGCTAATATATGCATATTATTAGTAGTATTGGATATAAAACACTGACGTTTCTAAAACTGTTTGAATGATGTCTGTGAGTATAACAGAACTCATATGGCAGGCAAAAACATGAGAAAAAATCCAAACAGGAAGTGCGAATTCTGAGGCTGATCGATTTTCAACTCATCGCCTATTGAAATCCCAGTGGGATATGGATCTGTTTGCACTTCCTACACCTTCCACTAGATGTCAAGAGTCTGTAGAACGTTGAATGAAGCTTCTACTGTGATGTGGGGCCGGATGGGAGCTGTTTTAGTCAGTGGTCTGGCAGAGTGCCAGTTCCTGGTCATGCGCATTCCACATGATATCGACTTGCGTTCAATTACTTCTATAGACACAGAGGAATTCTCCAGTTGGAACGTTATTGACTATTTATGATAACAACATCCTAAAGATTGATTCTCCACTTAGCTTGACAAGTTTATTCGACCTGTAATATAACTTTTTGAAGTTTCCGTCCGACGTTCGCCTGGATATGTGTACTATACGTGCTAACAGAAGTAGCAACTTGGACAAAAATAACGGACATTATCGAACAAAACAACAATTTATTGTGGAACTAGGATTCATGGGAGTGCATTCTGATGAAGATCATCAAAGGTAAGGGAATATTTATGATGTAATTTCGTATTTCTGTCGACGCCATCATGGCGGAGAAATGTTGTTTATTTCTGAGCACCGTCTCAGATTATTGCATGGTTTGCTTTTTCCGTAAAGTTTCTTTGAAATCTGGCACAGCGGTTGGATTAAGAACAAGTGTATCTTTAATTCTATGTAAAACATATATCTTTCATCAAAGTTTATGATGAGTATTTCTGTTATTTGATGTGGGTCTCTGCAATTTCTCCGGATATTTTGGAGGCATTTCTGACCTTGGCGCCAATGTAAACTGAGATTTTTGGATATAAACATGCACATTATCGAACAAAACAAATGTATTGTGGAACATGATGTCATATGAGTGTCATCTGATGAAGATCATCAAAGGTTAGTGATTAATTTTATCTCTATTTCTGCTTTTGGTGACTCCTATCTTTTGCTGGGAAAATGGCTGTGTTTTTCTGTGGCAAAATACTGACCTAACATAATCGTTTGGTGTGCTTTCGCCGTAAATCCTTTTTGAAATCAGACATGTTGGCTGGATTCACAACAAGTGTAGCTTTAATTTGGTGTCTTTCATGTGTGATTTCATGAAAGATTGATTTTTATAGTAATTTATTTGAATTTGGCACTCTGCATTTTTACTGGCTTTTGGCCAAGTGGGACGTTAACATCCCACATATCCCAGAGAAGTTAAAAGACTAGAATTCACTGGCCATAATGCAACTCACCATCATGTCTTCATCAGTATTTTTAAAGACAACCCTCTGTCCTCAGGGTAACCTGTATTCAGCCTCCAGCCTCTTGTCCTCAAATCTCCCTGCACCTGTTCCAAGTCACAAGTGCCAACCTGGCAAGAGCCTCATTGTCAGAGAGGAGTGAAGCAGAAGAGAGGAGTGAAGAGCTCTGTTTGTTCGCTAGCTCTCCTACTGTATCTCCCTCTCTCCCTGACAGCCCTCCATGAATGCCACTTGAAAGCTCCACAAAAGAGAGTGGAGCTCAGATAAGCACAGGGACACAGAAAAGAAGCGTCCCTAGGATAGAGGCGCTCTGTGCAAGGTTGGGTGCTCAACTCACTGAGTTCCTGTGGAGTCACCAGGCTGAGGCATCCCACTTTGTTACTGAAATGTGCTTGTTGCTCTTTGGCTCTTCAACACTGAAATGAGTGCACTATCACAACAGAACTAGTCCTACAGATGAGTTACAAAGATTAAACAAAGAAATAGCACAGAGTATATTAAGGAGGGCAGTTTTGTCAACAAAGAATAATAACTATTCTGTAAACATGAATTGCCATTACATTGTAGATATGTCTCCAAAAATCTGCTTTAAGTTAGTGTCATAACCTCTTTGATGCTTTGTTTGAGAATGGCATGTTATAGGCCCTCCCTCTTCAGATGGAAGCCAGCTGCAGCTCACCCTTGAGGTCCACCGTTGTGCCCCTGTTTCCTTCATGTATTTGATGCTGTTCCTATTGTTTTTCTTGTTCAATAATATATGGCACATATGCTTGCTTCTGACACTAGTGCTTCCAGTTTGGGATTTGAGCTGGATAAAACTTCTAAAGAATGGCTGACACTCTATTGTTCACTGCTGGCACACTCTGCCAGTCCCTTGTTGGGGTGGTTTTGTGAACAGTGAAAGGAACCATCATTCACCAATCTTGTTATTTTTAACCATTATGGGTAACAGCTACAATAAGCAATGATACTTTAGATTGATATTCAGACTTGGGTCTAGTGACTCCATTATATACAGTATCTGTGTTGATAATTGTATATCTCTTATAAGCACTTCATGAATGTATTTTCAACTACTATGTCATTCAGGATTCAGGGCTGGATTAATGCAGGGGGTATATGTCATATATACAGTATATATTATATATGAAGTACATATTTTATATTTTTTCACTGCATCCACCAACCACAGAAAGACTCAGAGCCTGCTCTCAATGAGTGTAGACAGCTTGATGCTGTCTGCTTCTACTCCGATAATCATCAGATGGGGGAAGGAGAGGAGGTAGGGAGCTCACATGGGTAACTGGGGGCCCTGGCTTGATAAATAAAAAAATAACTGCATAATAAATAAATGTGACTGGTCAGTTGTGTGAGTCAAGGGCTGGGCCCAAGCCCATAGGGGGCCTGTCCCCCTACCAAAAAGTGCCCCCCACCTTGCTAGGGTTATAGCTAAAATTTGCAAAATGCTGACCAGCTAACGCAATGAACCAAAGCATCGATTGCTATGCTGGTTGCTTGGCTCTATTTTACCTTGTAGCTGTCGCAAAGGACAGAGGACTGAGGCAGTTCTAGTTCTATTTCACCTTATAATCACTAGGACTCTGTTTTTGATGGTGACAACCTGCTACTGTTTCAGAAGACTGAAAAGACTATAAAGAGAACATTCTTTATTGACCATATATTGTCTTTACATAAGAAAATATTGTTAAATAGGAAGCAATAATGTAAGCAGTTTTTAGACTAACATTGCTAGCTACTGTACTTATTTACCTCAGCCTCTTTAGTCAGCTAGCCAGCCAACTAGCTAACTAGACAGACAGTTTTATTTAGCTAACATTCCTCTCTAGGTTTTTTCCTAGGTTCTGGCCTTTCTAGGGAATTGTTCCTAGCCACCGTGCTTCTACACTTGCATTATTTGCTGTTTGGGGTTTTAGGCTGGGTTTCTGTACAGCACTTTGTGACATCAGCTGATGTAAGAAGGGCTTTATAAGTACATTTGATTGATTGAACGGTTAGCTAGCTACCTATTGTAACTGTTATTGTAGCTTTATATGTGTATGTCGCTTACACTTCAATGGTGTCCCTCAAGGAGATTTTCTTTTATCTTTCCAACTAGGCGAAGTACTATGAAGGCACCACTGATCTTGAAAAGAATGACCAAATAAACAATTCAGAGTAACGTTAAGCAGTTAACTTCTATTAGATAACTGGTTTAGCTATGTACAACCATTTTCCATTTAGCTAATTGGTCATCTACATGTTGCTAGCTATACATATATTTATATGTCTGTCATATTGAAGTATCTTGCTATAAGTTAAACCTGATAAATCAAATGGATAGGTGTAAGCAATTATGGTAATTCCAAATGCAGTAAACTAGGGGGCTTCGCTAGAAAGACACAGCCAGAGAGATGGGGAAGAGGAGACAGAGAGAGAAATGGAGAGAGAGAAACAGAGTGAGAAAGACAGCAGTGCAAATTTACTTAGACCTTTTTACTTAGAGTATTTCAACAAGTCGTCTCTTCCAACTTGTTAGGCAATCATACGTACCTATGGGGGAAGGATGGCCAGCCACACAAGAGAGTGATTTTTACTAAGGAGGAGTAGGAGCCCATGCTGGCCATTTCGGAGTGAAGTGCATGATTGCCAAAATCAACCTACACTTCTTCTGACATGGAATTGTCAAGAAGGTGGACAGCTCGGCATGTGAAATAACCTTTTGCTTAAAAAATCACATTCTATTATCTATGAAATTATTAAGATTTCAATGAATGTCATATCAGAGAGCATACAATGTTTTGTGCTTAACGGTCAGTACCCTGTCTAGTCTGCCAGAAGTTTGAGAGGGTGAAGACTGTGGCGCCGGAGTTGAAGCCCATCAAAGTTGTTTCACCATGGCACATGATCAGTAAGTGTCCCACTTCAAAATTTGCCGTGATAAGTTGTTTTGTAATGCTTTCATTATTTGATCATTAATGGTTTCATTATTATTTTCATTATTTGACCACAGCAGAGATCAATATTATAGAATGAGTGTGTGTCAGTATCCTTACAAATATAAAATCTGCATACTGTATGACACAGATATGGGTAAGAATAAAGCAATCTTCTCTCTAACACTTTAAATGTTAGGGATGGACCTCATCAAACCCTTCACAAAATCCAGGAATGAAAACAGCTGGTGTCTGACTGCGACCGATCACTTTATCAAATGGGTGGAGGCAGTACCCATTAAGCTCTTAAGGATCTACGGGATCGGTGTCCCTATAACAGAACGGTTGTTGCTAACGTGTTCTAGTGTGACTAGATGGACGTTGTAAGTAACAACAAACAAACTTTCCAGGACATAGATTAACAATCATTTAAGCTTTCTAACTGCTATGTTCAATTTACAGTAGCTATTACAGTGAAATAATACCATGCTATTGTTTGAGGATGGTGCACAACAACAACAAATTATCACGGCAACTGGTTTGATACATTCACCCCTGAAGGTAAATAATGTAATTACATTCAGTAATCTTATTCTGATTTGTCATCCTGAGGGTCCCAGAGATAAAATGTAGCCTAGTTTTGTTTCATAAAATATTATTTTTTATTCATTATTTGAACCCCTGCTTTCTCTGGTCCCACATCCCACGGCCATCTAGATGTGTGAAGGTTAGTGTTTTTTTTCTGTTTTTTCTGAGATGCTAATGATTCATCATGTGTAACATTCCTAGGAGTATGTAAGCTTAAAATTTGAATTACCATATCATTTTTCTATGTTCTCTATTGTTGTGTACTTGAAAATTTATAAATTCACCAATTCGGCACATTTGGGCAGACTTGCAATGCTTCACTGGATCAGTCTGAAACTTTGCACACACACTGCTGCCATTTGGTGGCCAAAATCTAAATTGCGCCTAAACTCCAATATGAAATTATGGCATTTCTCTTGCATTTCAAAAATTATGAAAAAAAATATATGGAAAAAACGCACGTTTTTTGTTTGTATTATCTTTTACCAGATTTAACGTGTTATATTCTCCTACATTCATTTGAAGAAACTTCAAAGTGTTTCTTTTCAAATGGTTCCTCTGTCCATTGTCTGTGTTCTTTTGCCCATCTTAATCTTTTCATTTTATTGGCCAGTCTGAGATATGGCTTTTTCTTCGCAAATCTGCCTAGCATCTTCACCTCAGTCGCCTCTTCACTGTTGACGTTGAGACTGTTGTTTTGCGGGTACTAATTAATGAAGCTGCCAGTTGAGGACGTGAGGTGTCTGTTTCTCAAACTAGACAATCTAATGTACTTGTCCTCTTGCTCAGTTGTGCACTGGGGCCTCCCACTCCTCTTTCTATTCTGGTTAGAGACAGTTTGAGCTGTTCTGTGAAGGGAGTTGTACACAGCATTGTACGAGATCTTCAGTTTATTGGCAATTTCTTGCATGGAATAGCATTCATTTCTCAGAACAAGAAAACACTGACAAGTTTCAGAATAAAGTTATTTGTTTCTCACCATTTTGAGCCTTTAATCAAACCCACAAATACTGATGCTCCAGATATTCAACTAGTCTAAAGAAGTCCAGTTGTATTGCTTCTTTAATCAGAACAACAGTTTTCAGCTGTGCTAACATAATTGCAAAAGGGTTTTCTAATGATCAATTAGCCATTTAAAATGATAAACTTGGATTAGCTAACACAATGTGACATAGGAGTGAACTTTGCTGTTAACCTGTTGAGGATGGGGGCGCTGTTGTGACTATTTATGCTAATCGTGTAATTTTTGAAACGGCTTCCCACAAAATCCTTGATCGTACAATATGCATATTATTATTATTATTGGATAGAAAACAGTCTATAGTTTCTATAGGAGTTGAAATTTTGTCTCTAAGTGGAACAGAGCCCATTCTACAGCAATTTCCCTGACATGGAGTCAGATTTCAGAAATTTTGGCCCCTGATCTGGAGTCAGTTAAAAGGGCACTGTTATTGCTATGAGTATACGGACACTGCTTACGTCTTCCCCTGGATGCCTTTACGTGATGACGATTTGAATGGGGTCGATTGCGCGTTCACAGGCACTACAAATGAAAAAACCCTGAGGCTAGTCACTCTTTTGGAGCTGCGTCATGCGCCTAGAGGACACCGACCCGCGCCTGTTCCAAGCATTAGTGGAGGGAGTAATATTACTCGGGTCATGTTTCTACTCGTTATGGGAGTTAAAAACATCATAAGGTAGTTAATTTAAAGCGTTTTATAGCAATTTATATCCGTTTAGTGCGATTTTGGGACATTTATTTCTGAAACGCTCTGAATTGCTGGGCACGCTTCCAGTTCATCCCGAACGCAGTTGGCATTTCCACATGGCAAGAGGACAGCTTTCCACCAAAAGACGATTGGGCCCAAGAAAGGATCCTTTGCCCAAGATACTGATGGAAGAACAGCTCAAAGTAGGACATTTTTATTATGATAAATCGTGTTTCTGTCGAAAAATTTTAGTGGCTTAGGACGCCATGTTTTTTGACGTAGCTTCGCTTGGCGCAAACTGTATTGAAAAGTAAGGATAATTTAAAAAATGTAATTCCGCGATTGTATTAAGAATTAAATTGTCTATCAATCCCTGTCCACCCTATATTTTTTAGTCACGTTTATGAGTATTTATGTATAAGAGTAGATCACTGTCTAAGTGGCGCACGGACATTTTCTCACCAGCTTGGCTACATTTCACATTGTCTAACCATGATTTTGGTGGCTAAATATAAACATTTTCGATCAAACTCTATATGGATTGTGTAATATGATGTTACAGGAGTGTCATCTGAAGAATTCTGAGAAGGTTAGTGAAAAAATTAATATATTTTGGCGATGTTGACTTTTATCGCTCACTTTGGCTAGAATCAATGCTGGGCTGCTATGTGCTATGTGCTATGCTAATATAACGATTTATTGTGTTTTCGCTGTAAGACACTTAGAAAATCTGAAATATTGTCTGTATTCACAGGATCTGTGTGTCACGATCGTGTTGACATGAACGAGAGGACCAAGGCGCAACATGATTTGAATACATCTTCTTTTTAATAACAACGACGAAGATGAACACGACACACTATTACAACACTAACGAAAAACAATAAACGATCGTGAAAACCTCAAACGTAAGTGCACACACGAACTACTTACGTCGAACTATACATATACACAAACAATGACCCACAAACAGCTAAAGCCTATGGCAGCCTAAATATGGCTCCCAATTAGAGACAACCGAAATCAGCTGTCTCTAATTGAGAACCCATTCCGGCCACCATAGACCTTCCTAGAACTACACCCAACATAGACACAGCTAGACACATACACTCAACACAAAACCATAAACTACAACAAACACCCCCTCTACCATATAATACCCCAAAATACACACATACCCCATGTCACACCCTGACCTAACTAAAATAATAAATAAAACAAATAATACTAAGGCCAGGGCGTGACACTGTGTCTTTCGATTAGTGTATGCTGTGTATTTTTACGAAATGTTTGATGATTAGTAAGTAGGTAAACACGTTGCTCAATGTAGTTCTTCTAGTCCATTTGTGACGGTGGGTGCAATTGTAACCTATGCCATCTACCTGAAATATGCACTTTTTTCTAACAAAACCTATCCCATACCATAAATATTTTATCAGACTGTCATCTGATGAGTTTTTTTCTTGGTTAGGGGCTATAAATATCTTAGTTTAGCCGAATTGGTGATAGCTACTGGTGTTGGTGGACAAATAAAAGATGGTGGATTATGCTAATGTGTTTTTAGGTAATAGATGTACATCTTTACATATTGTGTCTTCCCTGTAAAACATTTTAAAAATCGGACATGTTGGCTGGATTCACAAGATCTGTGTCTTTCATTAGCTGTATTGGACTTTAATGTGTGAAAGTTAAATATTTAAAAAAAATTTTTTTTTTGAATTTCGCGGCTCTGCCTTTTCAGTGGGGGGCTAGCGGCACTCTCATCCTAGACAGGTTAACGGGCCTCTGTACGCCTATGTAGATATTCCATAAAAAATGTAGCCGTTTCCAACATTAACAATGTCTACACTGTATTTCTGATAAATTTGATGTTATTTTAATGGACAGAAAATTTGCTATTCTTTCGAAAACAAGGACATTTCTAAGTGAACCCAAACTTTTGAACGGTAGTGTGTGTGTATATATACACTGCTCAAAAAAATAAAGGGAACACTAAAATAACACATCCTAGATCTGAATGAATGAAATATTCTTATTAAATACTTTTTTTCTTTACATAGTTGAATGTGCTGACAACAAAATCACACAAAAATTATCAATGGAAATAAAATGTATCAACCCATGGAGGTCTGGATTTGGAGTCACACTCAAAATTAAAGTGGAAAACCACACTACAGGCTGATCCAACTTTGATGTAATGTCCTTAAAACAAGTCAAAATGAGGCTCAGTAGTGTGTGTGGCCTCCACGTGCCTGTATGACCTCCCTACAACGCCTGGGCATGCTCCTGATGAGGTGGCGGATGGTCTCCTGAGGCATCTCCTCCCAGACCTGGACTAAAGCATGGAGCGAGACATGATGTCCCAGATGTGCTCAATTGGATTCAGGTCTGGGGAACGGGCGGGCCAGTCCATAGCATCAATGCCTTCCTCTTGCAGGAACTGCTGACACACTCCAGCCACATGAGGTCTAGCATTGTCTTGCATTAGGAGGAACCCAGGGCCAACCGCACCAGCATATGGTCTCACAAGGGGTCTGAGGATCTCATCTCGGTACCTAATGGCAGTCAGGCTACCTCTGGCGAGCACATGGAGGGCTGTGCGCCCCCCCCCAAAGAAATGCCACCCTACACCATGACTGACCCACCGCCAAACCGGTCATGCTGGAGGATGTTGCAAGCAGCAGAACGTTCTCCACGGCGTCTCCAGACTCTGTCACGTCTGTCACGTGCTCAGTGTGAACCTGCTTTCATCTGTGATGAGCACAGGGCGCCAGTGGCGAATTTGCCAATCTTGGTGTTCTCTGGCAAATGTCAAACGTTCTGCACGGTGTTGGGCTGTAAGCACAACCCCCACCTGTGGACGTCGGGCCCTCATACCACCCTCATGGAGTCTGTTTCTGACCGTTTGAGCAGACACATGCACATTTGTCTCCTGCTGGAGGTCATTTTGCAGGGCTCTGGCAGTGCTCCTCCTGCTCAAAGGCGGAGGTAGCGGTCCTGCTGCTGGGTTGTTGCCCTCCTACGGCCTCCTCCACGTCTCCTGATGTACTGGCCTGTCTCCTGGTAGCGCCTCCATGCTCTGGACACTACGCTGACAGACACAGCAAACCTTCTTGCCACAGCTCGCATTGATGTGCCATCCTGGATGAGCTGCACTACCTGAGCCACTTGTGTGGGTTGTAGACTCCGTCTCATGCTACCACTAGAGTGAAAGCACCGCCAGCATTCAAATATGACCAAAACATCAGCCAGGATGCATAGGAACTGAGAAGTGGTCTGTGGTCACCACCTGCAGAACCACTCCTTTATTGGGGGTGTCTTGCTAATTGCCTCTAATTTCCACCTGTTGTCTATTCCATTTGCACAACAGCATGTGGAATTTATTGTCAATCAGTGTTGCTTCCTAAGTGGACAGTTTGATTTCACAGAAGTGTGATTGACTTGGAGTTACATTGTGTTGTTTAAGTGTTCCCTTTATTTTTTTGAGCAGTGTATATTGCATGTGTGTGTGTGTGTTGTGTCATTGGCCTTGGCTATTGTTTGTTTGAATTCAAGACCAGATTAAGCTGTTTGTCAGTGTCAGAGTAGCCACTCATTTCAGTCATTTGTGTGGTATTAAAAAAGATTCAGCTAATGTCTTCCTGTCATGTAAATGATGTAGAATTGCATGAAATGCATTTTTAACAGCAGTTTTTTTTCTGACCCTTTTAAAATATGTTCCCCATGTGTGGAAATCCTAAAAACGCCTCTGCTCAACTGTAGTTTATGCCACATGGCAAACGCTATTGTGGATTTATTATAAAGGTTTTTTTTCTTTAACAGCAAATTTACCATGCATCGAATTGCATCTTGGTACGTGGATTTGTTTACAGAAAATGATGGTGTGCTGGGAAGGGGGAGCTATAAAAAAAAACAAAGCCCCGGGGCCTATCATTTCTTACTCCGGCCCTGATGTCATTAATCTTGTCGAGATTGATTTGAAATGGTTTATTACATCAGATACTATGGGACTGGTGTTTGAGTGTTGTGTGTTAAGATCTATGCATATTCATGTTGAAAGTAGAGCAGTTTATAGATTTGAGAGAGAACTGACACAATGTTACTGAATTAATCCTGTTTCCGCCTGGTTAAAAAGAGGCAGGCAGATGATGCAGATGATCCATTATGCATGAGTAAATACTTATTACTAATAACATAATCAGCTGTGATTACTTCCTTTCATCATCACCTCTTTGCTTGGAGACTCATCGCAGAGCCATCAAGGGGACCCAAAACCCTTCCACCCCCATGCCTCAGTGCATACCCTTCCAGGGGGAGCTTAACCTCTCCTCAAGCATCTCAGACCTGATTACAGACAACCAAATGTGTGGGTATTATCTGAGTGTTTGTGAGCTGCGAGGTGTTCACCTCTTATCTCAATAGACCTGTGGGTATCAAGTGTGATTGTGGTAAATAGAAACCGCTCACCATCCGACTGCTCTCAAGACACATAGAGTACAAAGAGACCAGGCATTCACTTCCATCAACAGTGTATTATGGTGAATCCTGAGTGTCCCAAGCACATGTCAATTACAATGATGTGTAATTACAGTAGAGGTGGGGTGGGAGTTGGTGGGAGGCAGGGATACCAATAGCATTATGGTGAAGCTTGTGAAGATGATGATTCTGTACAAATCATATATGGCTTCAAATAATGTTTTTTTTCTCCAAATATTAAGAAGAAATTAGTCAGTGATCATTCCCTTTGTTTAAAAAGTAAAATCACTCAACAATGAAAAAAATGATCTCTTCACTCTTGACTTCATCATCCAACTCTCTTATGCGCCCGGTTCCCCTACCCAACTGTAAAACAGACTGAATGAGTTGAAGATTTCCGGAAAGACCACATTTACTGTGACAGACTAGAGGGTGTGCTTCCACAACCATCCCACCAATCAAAGGGCTTTCAAGCAGCTCGGAGGTTGGCTTCTGGCAAACAGTTCTGTCAGGCTGACAGTGCATGCGTCCCATATTCTGATGAGTAATAATGTAGTCATGTTCCTATAGCTAGAATGTACAATATGTGCAGAAACTCTGATTTATAATCACTGTCAGACATCTAGGGCTGAAAAGGATGAACTACGATATCACTAATGCAATAACTCAATAGGTATTTACTGGTGTTTCCTGTAGTTGACACAATCTTTTTCCACCAGCACTCAGCAAGAAAACATAACGTAAAAGGAGCAAGTCATCGAATATTTCCTGCACACATGAATAATATTGTTGTATAATTATCCACAAAAACAAAAGGCAGTGGTACAATAGGACTTAAAACCCCAGGCAAACTTTTTCACAGCCAACCCACATATCTATGCATTTCTATGCGATTAAATGAATGACAAATACACATGCTCAGTCAGGGGTAACTGCTGCCACTCTTTTCCTATAATACACCAAGTTATGCTCACACACATTAAAACCCACAGTCACACTTTATTTGGATAGTTTGGATTGTCCATCTTTAGATGCTCTACAGATGGTCATACTATCAACAAACTATCTGTTGATAAGCAACTGCTTGCTAATGGTAGGGTTAGGTTTAGAATAAGGGTTAGGGTAAGGGTAAAGGTTAGGGGTATGGTTAGGATAAGGGTTAAGGGTAGGGTCAGGGCTAGGGTTAGGCTTAGGAGATAGTTAGTTGAAATGTTACTGATAGTCTGTAGAGCCTCTACAGATGTACTATCCAAATAAAGTGTTATTAAACCCACTAATGGAAAAAATATAAAATATTCAATGCATTCTAAATTCAGTTTAGATTTTACATAGCAATGTAAAATGTGAAAGTCACTCACCAGTTCAAGATGTCCAGTTAGCATGCAGAGTCATGGAATTGTACAGGGTCTCTCAAGTGCTTTCAGAATGCATGAGGAAGGACGCACAATTTTATATGCAGAGAAAAAGTAAGTAAAAAATAAATTTCTATATTTATATTTCTCTAGCGCCAATATATTTTGAGCACAGTGTCAACTCACTTTAGTTTATTTGGTTCATTTTCAGTGCGGCGAGGGGAGCAGCAAAGTAAAATGAAAACAAAACTCAAAATCCAATGAGTTTACTCCTTTTAACTCTTGGAAGTCAGCTGTGTGCAAGGAAGCGGAAGAATCAAAACAGCTCGAGGCCTAGACTTGAACTCAACTCTTTTTCCTCTCAGTAACACAATATCAATACATCCACTGGATTGTTTACCCTGGCTGAGGCTCACAGCGATGGGCAACGCAGGACCCCTGGGGAGCGAGGAGGGCAGGAGGAGTCCCAAGGAGATAGAGATGGAGATCCTGGGGGTGCAGAGAATGGCCCTCGAGTCCTCTACTGGTACGTCCTTCCTTCTGTCTAACCTGGAGAGATCCAGCAGCTGATTCTCATTCAAGAAAGGGCTCTCTCTTGGCATGAATCCCCCTTCAAACACAAGCGGAGGAGTAGAAAAGCAGAGGAGGGGAGTAGATGGATAGAAGAGGGGTGTAGAGAGACTGACCAAAAAAAAGAAAACAGTGTAATCCGAAAGTCGTATTGCTTGTGGCATGTGAAAGACGTAGTGGTTCCTCCTGGCGTGCGTCCTGTGTACCTCCCCCTTCCGGCGTCTCCCTGTGTAGTGGTTGTGGCGCGGCTGGAGCGGAGGCAGTGAGTGACAGAGCGTTGGTGAAGGCTGCTGTGTCCTTCCTGCTATAGCAGCAGTCTCTGCTCAAATAAATGCCTAGGCTGTCACAGCACTCTGCTGATTCACATTAGATTCAGCTTCCCTCTCTCTCTCTCACACACACACACACAAACACTCCCTCCCTCTCTTTATCTCTTCCTCCCTCCTTCCCTCCCACACTCCCTCTCTCTGTGTCTTGTTCAGTCACATGTGAGGAGCCCGGAACACAAACCAGCCCTTTATTCTGCTTTTATAAAAAGATGCCATTGTGCAACCCCAGTTTGCCAACTTCGGGAGCCACATGTCATCCCCCAGACCCCTGACTGATAATCTGTCTCACCTACAGCTGGCCTGGGCTGCTAGAGGGGGGTCACGGTCAAAGCAACGCTGGAATGCTGGGCAGAATTTGAGTGTGAGGAAGTGTCACTGTGTCACATGATAGGAGAGAGAGTGAGTAATACGGTATCTGTTTATGAGGTAATCAATTCACATTTCCAATCAAACGATCATTTAAAAAAATGATGAACCTCATGCAGGTTACCGCTTAGAAAAAAAAGGTGCTATCTAAAACCTAAAGGGGTTCTTCAGCTGTCCCCATAAGATAACCCTTTGAAGAACCCTTTTGGGTTCCATCCCTTTCCACAGAAACTTTGACCAGTTTCATCAGTTAAAGGGATACTGCGAGATTCTGGAATTTAAACCCTTGTTCTACTTCCCCAGAGTCAGATGACACTGCACGCAGAGACATAAAAATGGTATCCACGAGTTCATCTGACTCTGGGTAAGTAGAACAGGGGCTTAACTGCCAGAATCTCACAGTATCCCTGGCCTATAATATCACTCCAACTTTCCTATCTTATTATTTAATTTTGAACATACTGATTATGTTGTGGTCTCACCTTAGCAGTTCCAGTACAGTGGATAAACCACACTGCCATACTCTGTTAGTAATCTGTACCTCAATCAGTTACAGCAGTTGATCCATTTTTCTTCAGGTAGAATATGAGAGCTGTCGACAGTATGTTTCTCACATCTATCTAACATATTTAGCACAGATCATACATAGTCTGCCGAAACCCAAACATATCAATCTATCCTATGGGGATTTCAGGTTAGCCTGGAAAGTATACATAAATGCACATGGATACACAGTGGATATCCACAGTGCAGGTATGTTTGGAGGCACTGCTAGAAGGTAAGCACATCCCACAGTCTGCTGGATGGATAATGAGAGAGAAAGAAGAAAAGTGTATCCAAAAAGACTTGGCCAACAGGGAATACACTGCCAAAGCTGAGTGAATGAGCAGGCATCATCCACTCCAGTGAGGAGCCAGGGTGAAGCTTTCTCACAGCATTATTGACAGTGATGCAGAGGCAAATCTAGAATGAAGGGAGATAACAGCCTCGGTTGCCTGGGAGCTTTAGGACTGATGGAATATTTCAAGCACCAAATCTATAGCCAGAATCCTCGCTAGCTGTCCTCTCCACACATGATGTGTGATTCCAGTGTGGATTTAATAGGGGGAAAACATACAGTAAACACGCAGAAACAAAGTTTCACAGCTGCACTATAGGCTTTGTAATGCTACTTTCACTCTGTTCTGACTGACTTTAACATACAGGATGGCAAAATGTGTCAAAAGAACAGTATTTCTTACATGACAGAGCATAGCACACACTTTTTTCAACACTTAATGTTCAGATGGAACTAAAGTGGGGCAAAAAAGTATTTAGTCAGCCACCAATTGTGCAAGTTCTCCCACTTAAAAAGATGAGTGGCCTGTAATTTCCTTTACTCAGTGATGGCAAAAAGTACCCAATTTTCATACTTCAGTAAAAGTAAAGATACCTTAATATAAAATGACTAAAAGTGAAGTAAAAAGTGAGTAAAAGTGAAAGTCACGCAATTTTATTTATTTTATTTTATTTCACCTTTATTTAACCAGGTAGGCAAATTGAGAACACGTTCTCATTTACAATTGCGACCTGGCCAAGATAAAGCATAGCAGTTCGACACATACAACAACACATAGTTACACATGGAGTAAAACAAACATACAGTCAATAATACAGTGAAAATAAGTCTATATACAATATGAGCAAGTGAGGTGAGATAAGGGAGGTGAAGGCAAACAAAATATTTATATAAATAAATAAAAAAATATATAAAAAGGCCATGGTGGCGAAGTAAATACAATATAGCAAGTAAAAAAAATAACACTGGAATGGTTGGTTTGCAGTGGAAGAAGGTGCAAAGTAGAGATAGAAATAATGGGGTGCAAAGGAGCAAAATAAATAAATACAGTAGGTAAAGAGGTAGTTGTTTGGGCTAAATTATAGATGGGCTATGTACAGGTGCAGTAATCTATGAGCTGCTCTGACAGCTGGTGCTTAAAGCTAGTGAGGGAGATAAGTGTTTCCAGTTTCAGAGATTTTTGTAGTTCGTTCCAGTCATTGGCAGCAGAGAACTGGAAGGAGAGGCGGCCAAAGGAAGAATTGGTTTTGGGGGTGACCAGAGAGATATACCTGCTGGAGCGCGTGCTACGGGTGGGCGTTGCTATGGTGACCAGCGAGCTGAGATAAGGGGGGACTTTACCTAGCAGGGTCTTGTAGATGACCTGGAGCCAGTGGGTTTGGCGACGAGTGTGACGCGAGGGCCAGCCAACGAGAGCGTACAGGTCGCAGTGGTGGGTAGTATATGGGGCTTTGGTGACAAAACGGATGGCACTGTGATAGACTGCATCCAATTTATTGAGTAGGGTTTTGGAGGCTATTTTGTAAATGACATCACCGAAGTCGAGGATTGGTAGGATGGTCAGTTTTACAAGGGTATGTTTGGCAGCATGAGTGAAGGATGCTTTGTTGCGGAATAGGAAGCCGATTCTAGCTTTAACTTTGGATTGGAGATGCTTGATGTGAGTCTGGAAGGAGAGTTTACAGTCTAACCAGACACCTAGGTATTTGTAGTTGTCCACATATTCTAAGTCAGAGCCGTCCAGAGTAGTGATGCTGGACAGGCGGGCAGGTGCAGGCAGCGATCGGTTGAAGAGCATGCATTTAGTTTTACTTGTATTTAAGAGCAATTGGAGGCCACGGAAGGAGAGTTGTATGGCATTGAAGCTCGCCTGGAGGCTTGTTAACACAGTGTCAAGAGAAGGGCCAGAAGTATACAGAATAGTGTCGTCTGCGTAGAGGTGGATCAGAGACTCACCAGCAGCAAGAGCGACATCATTGATGTATACAGAGAAGAGAGTCGGTCCAAGAATTGAACCCTGTGGCACCCCCATAGAGACTGCCAGAGGTCCGGACAACAGACCCTCCGATTTGACACACTGAACTCGATCAGAGAAGTAGTTGGTGAACCAGGCGAGGCAATCATTAGAGAAACCAAGGCTGTCGAGTCTGCCGATGAGGATGTGGTGATTGACAGAGTCAAAAGCCTTGGCCAGGTCAATGAATATGGCTGCACAGTACTGTTTCCTATCGATAGCGGTTAAGATATCGTTTATGACCTTGAGCGTGGCTGAGGTGCACCCATGACCAGCTCTGAAACCAGATTGCATAGCGGAGAAGGTATGGTGGGATTCGAGATGGTCGGTAATCTGTTTGTTGACTTGGCTTTCGAAGACCTTAGAAAGGCAGGGTAGGATAGATATAGGTCTGTAGCAGTTTGGGTCTAGAGTGTCTCCCCCTTTGAAGAGGGGGATAACCGCAGCTGTTTCCAATCTTTGGGAATCTCAGACGACACGAAAGAGAGGTTGAAAAGGCTGGTAATAGGGGTGGCAACAATTTCAGCAGATAGTTTTAGAAAGAAAGGGTCCAGATTATCTAGCCCGGCTGATTTGTAAGGGTCCAGATTTTGCAGCTCTTTCAGAACATCAGCTGACTGTATTTGGGAGAAAGAGAAATGGGTAAGGCTTGGGCGAGTAGCAGAGGGGAGGGCAGTGCTGTTGACCGGGGTAGGGGTAGCCAGGTGGAAAGCATGGCCAGCCGTAGAAAAATGCTTATTGAAATTCTCAATTATAATGGATTTGTCGGTGGTGACAGTATTTCCTATCTTCAGTGCAGTTGGAAGCTGGGAGGAGGTGTTCTTATTCTCCATGGACTTTACAGTGTCCCAGAACTTTTTTGAGTTTGTGTTGCAGGAAGCAAATTTCTGCTTGAAAAAGCTAGCCTTGGCTTTTCTAACTGCCTGTGTATACTAGTTTCTAGCTTCCCTGAAAAGTTGCATATCACTGGGGCTGTTCGATGCTAATGCAGAACGCCATAGGATGTTTTTCTGTTGGTTAAGGGCAGTCAGGTCAGGAGAGAACCAAGGGCTATATCTGTTCCTGGTTCTAAATTTCTTGAATGGGGCATGCTTATTCAAGATGGTGAGGAAGGCATTTTTAAAAAATATCCAGGCATCCTCTACTGACGGGATGAGATCAATATCCTTCCAGGATACCTCGGCCAGGTCGATTAGAAAGGCCTGCTCGCTGAAGTGTTTCAGGGAGCGTTTGACAGTGATGAGTGGAGGTCGTTTGATCGCTGACCCATTACGGATACAGGCAATGAGGCAGTGATCGCTGAGATCTTGGTTGAAAACAGCAGAGGTGTATTTGGAGGGCAAGTTGGTTAGGATGATGTCTATGAGGGTACCCGTGTTTACGGAATTGGGGTGATACCTGGTAGGTTCATTGATAATTTGTGTGAGATTGAGGGCATCAAGCTTAGACTGTAGGATGGCTGGGGTGTTAAGCATGTTCCAATTTAGGTCGCCTAGCAGCACAAGCTCTGAAGATAGATGGGGGGCAATCAGTTCACATATGGTGTCCAGAGCACAGCTGGGGGCAGAGGGTGGTCTATAGCAGGCGGCAACAGTGAGAGACTTGTTTTTAGAGAGGTGGATTTTTAAAAGTAGGAGTTCAAATTGTTTCGGAACAGACCTGGATAGTAAAACAGAACTCTGCAGGCAATCCTTGCAGTAGATTGCAACACCGCCCCCTTTGGCCGTTCTATCTTGTCTGAAAATCTTGTAGTTAGGGATGAAAATGTCCGAATTTTTGGTGGTCTTCCTAAGCCAGGATTCAGACACGGCTAAAACATCTGGGTTGGCAGAGTGTGCTAAAGCAGTGAACAAAACAAACTTAGGGAGGAGGCTTCTAATGTTAACATGCATGAAACCAAGGCTATTACGGTTACAGAAGTCATCAAAAGAGAGCGCCTGGGGAATAGGAGTGGAGCTAGGTACTGCAGGGCCTGGATTCACCTCTACATCACCAGAGGAACAGAAGAGGAGTAGGATAAGGGTACGGCTAAAAGCTATGAGAATTGGTCGTTTGGAACGTCTAGAACAGAGAGTAAAAGGAAGTTTCTGGGGGCGATAAAATAGCTTCAAGGAATAATGTACAGACAAACGTATGGTAGGATGTGAATACAGTGGAGGTAAACCTAGGTAATGGGTGATGATGAGAGAGATATAGTCTCTAGAAACATCATTGAAACCAGGTGATGTCATCGCATATGTGGGTGGTGGAACTGAGAGGTTGGATATATAGTGAGCAGGGCTAGTGGCTCTACAGTGAAATAAGCCAATAAACACTAACCAGAACAGCAATGGACAAGGCATATTTACATTAAGGAGAGGCATGCTTAATCGAGTGATCATAAGGGTCCAGTGAGTAGAGGTTGGTTGGGGGCACGGCGATCCAGACAGCTGGCCGGGTAGCTGGCTATCGGTAGCAAGATAACATAGGATGGAGGTCTGTTTTTATTTTTATTTATTTTTATTTTTTTTGTCACCTCGTTCGTTTCCGTCGGTAGATTAGTGGGGTTCCGTGTGGTAGAGGGGATCGATCCAATTGGCAAAATAGAAAAAAAAAAATTGTCCGGTATATTTATTTAGATAGCAGCCGATAAGACAGCTAATAATTAGCAGATGGGTATTCAGAAACGTCGCAATGGAAAAGCCTGTTGAAACCACCTCGGACAATTACGTCGGCAGACCAGTCGTGATGGATCGGAGGGGCTCCGTTTCGGCAATAAAGGGTCCAGTCCAATTGGCAAAAGAGGTATTGTAGCCCAATAATTCGCTGGTAGGCCTCTTCGGCTAGCCGGCAGATGGGCCTAGCTCGAGGCTAGCTCAAGGCTAACTGGTGCTTGTTTCGGGACAGAGGTATTAGCCAGTAGTAGCCACCTGGTTGCAGCTAGCTAGCGACAATGATCCGGTGTAATTGTCCAGAGCTTGCGTCAGGAATCCGGTGATGTGGTAGAGAAAAAGCAGTCCTATATTCTCTGGGTTGATATCGCGCCTGCAGACTGGCAGGTATTTGCCCGAGCTGAAGCTGGCTGGTGTCCGAGTTAAGGGCGAAGACCGCAGCAGTGGCTAACTGACTACTAGCTAGTAGCTAGTTATCTGGCTAGCTTCTGATTGGGGTTACGGTTCTAAAGTATAAAAAATAGCAGATCCGTACCACATTGGGTGAGGCGGGTTGCGGGAATGTATATTCAGTTCCAAGATGGAAAGTGAAATTAAAATATATACGAAATGTATACAAAAAATACGAGGACTATTTACGCGGGACAAGACAAGACAAGACAAACACACGTCCGACTGCTACGCCTCCTTGGAGCAGACGCAATGAAATACTACTTGAGTAAAAGTCTACACGTATTTGGTTTTATATATACTTAACCCTCCTGCTGTGTTCTGGTCAAATTTGTATTTGTATTTATTATGGGTCCAGCAAAATTTAGGCAGTTTAAACAGTTTTTAAACATTACAATACATTCACAGATTTCACAACACACTGTATGCCCTCAGGCCCCTACTCCACCACTACCACATATCTACAGTACTAAATCCATGTGTATGTATAGTGCATATGTTATCGTGGGGGAATTGGACCGATTTACAAGTTTTCTCTCTGAAAAATGTTGTTAATTTAATCTGATTGTCATAAGGTTCTATGACTTTGTCCACACAGGGCATCTGAACACACAGAATACATTTAGATGATTTTCATGACATTTTGTTTTATTTAACTTGTGTAAAGTACACCTGTGGTGTTCCCGGTCAAAAATGACCGGTCATTAGAAATGAATGGGTGAGACTACAATCAGTGTATAATATTGAGATCAGGCACATGCCCATTCATCAGATGGACACACTTCCTTTCCCAGACCCCCACATACATGTGTGTTTGAGCACACACACACACACACACACACACACACACACACACACACACACACACACACACACAAACACTGCACTCCCCTTCTTGGCTTCCATGGCAACCCCCATGGGAACATTTCCCCAATATAATCTTTCCCCCATGGGAACCACACCTGTTGGTATTCTCACAGACAATCGAAACATGGTTTCAATAATATATATAACTTTTCTCGTAGCTCTGGTATATAAAGCTCTTTTGACGCCTTGCTCACAATTCATTCTGTAGCAGCACAATGACCAAACAGTATACTGTACTCTATGTGAGGCTCTTGATCATATATTTGATTATGACACTGGTGAGGAGGAGACAGTCCTTGTTAAACTTTGACACAAAGTACTCTGTGATAAATAGCACAATATATTTGAGTATTTGTTATAGTCAAAATAATCCATACATTGTTTTTTAAATTGAAAATCGAGTTGTATGAGCTCAGGTCAATGAGGCCTACAGACCATAAATAGCAAATAGAAGTTCAAAACTTGTAATGTTCACAAGAACTTAAGTTGATAAAAAGCTCTAACACAATGATAGGTGATAATATATGGATTATTATGGATTTATAACCAGCAATAATGGGGCGGTCATTTTGGACCCGGGAACACAGAAGTAATTAACATGAAACGAACACAACAGGAGAGTTGAGCATTTAAAAATGAAATAATTACTTTTGGGTATGAGGGATAATGTATGGAGTAAAAAGTACACACTTTTCTTTGGTAATGTAGTAAAAGTAAAAGTTGTCAAAAATATAAACAGTAAAGTACAAATACCCCAAAAAACTACTTAAGTAGTACTTTCAAGTATTTTTACTTAAGTGTTTTACCACACTGCCTTTACTTAAAGTACTTTCACGTACAAATCAACTTATTTCACTGGCATATGCTCTAGCTGTAGCAACAGTTTCTTAGCAACGGTCATGGCTGGTCTCTGTGAAGTAATCACATCAGGAGAGGTGTGGTTCTGTATAAGGTATTGTGTCATGCTCTGACATGCTGTAAACACATTCATGTGACAGTCACCACACCTGTCAGTCACACTATAGCCAATGCAAAGATTAAACTATTTTGGGATAATACTTCATGCACACAAACATTCTATCTCTCTCTCTTTTTATTTGTCTCTCTCTCTTTCCTTCTTGCTCTCTCTCTCTTTCCCCTACAACAAACTATAATGTCGCCAGAGAACAAGGCTGACGTTTTACGTATTCCTAACCAATTGTGTTTTTTTGTTTCTTTGCATTGTTTGTAACTTATTTTTGAACTTATTTTGTACATGATGTTGCTGCGACCGTCTAATATGATCGAAAATAACTTCTGGACATGAGAACTGCAATTATTCACCACGGACTGGCAGAATCTTTTTTCCTTTAACGAGTCCGACGTGAATGATATACTGCTTCCCAAGAACAGTCCCAAAACCCCATTATTTGCATGAAGAGAAGGCGGAGAAAAAGGGGCCAGAGGGCAGGCTGCCTTTTGAGAATTCGTAGGCGATCATATAAAACCCCATTTCCTTCCATTCTGCAAGCAAAAGTGCAATCTTTGGAAAATAAAATCCATGACCTGCATGGAAGATAAAAATACCAACAGGACATTCAAAACTGTGATATCTTATGCGTCACGGAGTCGTGGCTGAACGACAACATTATCAACATAGAGCTGGCTGGTTACACGCTGTATCGGCAGGATAGAACAGCAGCGTCTGGTAGGACAAGGGGAGGCGGACTATGTATTTTTGTAAATAACAGCTGGTGCACGATAACTAAGGAAGTCTCGAGGTTTTGCTTGCCTGAGGTAGAGTATCTCATGATTAGCTAAAGACCATCTACCTAGAGAGTTCTCATCTGAATTTTTCATAGCTTTCTACATACCACCACAGACTAATGCTGCCGCTAAGACCGCACTGAATGAGCTGTATTCCGCCATAAGCAAACAGGAAAACGCTCACCCAGAGGCGGCGCTCCCAGTAGCCAGCGATTTTAATGCGGGGAAACTTAAATCTGTCTTACCAAATTTCTACCAGCATGTTAAATGTGCAACCAGAGAGAAAAAACTCTTTACCACCTTTACTCCACACACAAAGATGCATATAAAGCTCTCCCTCGCCCTCCATTGGTAAATCTGACCATAATTATATCTTCCTGATTCCTGCTTACGAGCAAAAATTTAAACAGGAAGCACCAGTGACTTGATCAATAAAAAAGTAGTCAGATGAAGCAGATGCTAAGTTACAGGACTGTTAGCACAGACTGGAATATGTTCCGGGGATTCCTCGATTGCATTGAGGAGTACACCACATCAGTCATTGGCTTCATCAATAAGTGCATCGATGACGTCGTCCCCACAGTGACCGTACGTACACGCCAAAATCAAAAGCTGCCGCTTTCAAGGAGCGGAAATCTAACCAGGAAGCGTATAAAAAATCTCTCTATGCACTCAGACGAACCATCAAACAGGTAAAGCATCAATACAGGACTAAGATCGAATCGTACTACACCGGATCCGGCGGTCGTCGGATGTGGCAGGGCTTGCAAACCATTACAGACTACAAAGAGAAGCACAGCCGAGAGCTGCCCAGTGACACGGGACTACCAGACGAGCTAAACTACTTATACGCTCGCTTCGAGGCAAATAACATTGAAACATGCATGAGAGCACTAGCTGTTCCAGAAGACTGTGTGATCACTCTCTCCGCAGCCGATATGAGTAAGACCTTTAAACCACCATAGTCCCTGTGCCCAAGAACACAAAGGTAACCTGCCTAAATGATTACCTACGCGTAGCACTCATGTCTGTAGCCTTGAAGTGCTTTGAAAGGCTGGTCATGGCTCACATCAACACCATTATCCCAGAAACCCTAGACTCACTGCAGTTTGCGTACCGCCCTAACAGATCCACAATGACTCAATCTCTATTGCACTCCACACTACCCTTTACCACCTAGTCAAAAGGAACACCTATGTGAGAATGCTATTAATTGACTACAGCTCAGCGTTCAACACCATAGTGCCCTCAAAGCACATCAATAAGATAAGTACCCTGGGACTAAACACCTCCCTCTGCAACTGGATCCTGGACTTCCTGACGGGCCGCCCCCCATGTGGTAAGGGTAAGTAAGAACACATCCGCCACGCTGATCCTCAACACAGGGGCCTCTCAGTGGTGCGTGCTCAGTCCACTCCTGTATTCCCTATTCACTCATGACTGCATGGCCAGGCACGACTCCATCACCATCAAGTTTGCCGATGACACAACAGTGGCAGGCCTGATCACCGACAATGACGAGACAGCCTATAGGGAGGAGGTCAGAGACCTGGCTGGGTGGTGCCAGGACAACAACCTCTCCCTCAACGTGATCAAGACAAAGGAGATGATTGTGGACTACAGGAAAAAGAGGACCGAGCACGCCCCCATTCTCATCGACAGGGCTGTAGTAGAGCAGGTTGAGAGCTTCCATTTCCTTGGTGTCCACATCACCAACAAACTAACATGGTCCAAGCACACCAAGACAGTCGTAAAAAGGGCATGACAAAACCTATTCCCCCTCAGGAGACTGAAAAGATTTGACATGGGTCCTCAGATCCTGAATAGGTTCTACAGCTGCACCATCGAGAGCATCCTGACTGGTTGCATCACTGCCTGGCATGGCAACTGCTCGGCCTCCTACCGCAAGGCATTACAGAGGGTAGTGTGTGCGGCCCAGTACATCACTGGGGCCAAGCTTCCTGCCATCCAAGACCTCTATACCCGGCGGTGTCAGACAAAGGCCCTAAAAATTGTCAAAGACTCCAGCCACCCTAGTCATAGACTGTTCTCTCTGCTACCGCATAGCAAGCGGTACCAGAGCGCCAAGTCTAGGTCCAAGAGGCTTCTAAACAGCTTCTACCTCCAAGCCATAAGACACCTGAACATCTAATCAAATGGCCCCCCAGACTATTTGTATTGCCCCACCCCCCTTTACAAAGCGGATACTCTCTGTTGTTATCATCTATGTATAGTCACTTTAATAACTCTACCTACATGTATATTTTACCTCAACTAACCGGTTCCCCAGCACATTGACTCTGTACCGGTACCCCCCTGTATATAGTCTCACTATTGTTATTGTACTGCTGCTCTTTAATCACTTCTTTCTTGTATTTCTTATTCTTATTTTTTTTTAACTGCATTTTTGGATAGGGGCTCTTAAGAAAGCATTTCACTGTAAGGTCTACACCTGTTGTATTCGGTGTGACTAATAAAATGTCATTTGATTTGACATGACCTCTATTAGATCTAGCAGTCGAGTAATTGTGTCTGTGTCCGTGTAAGTGTTCAGGCCCAGTATGTAAAACTCACAACAAGAGCACATCCATTTTTTAAGACTTGCTTCTTGACCTAATGCTCTGCAGAGAGGACTGGTCTCACACCTAATTCACAGCACAAGCTAAGGCACTTTAATCACACACAGCTTACACACAACCATATGTGACCGACCGGCTCAATTCGGACTTAGGTAGCAAAGTTTGAAATTGCGTTTTTTTACATTGGATAAAAGCGGAGACTCAGAGCTAGAAAATGGTATATCATAACCTGCAGTTGAGGAACAATGGGAAAGTAATTATGCTTTTAATGTTGATAAACTTGAAACCTCACTTTTGAGAAAATGGCACTTGAACTTTTTGGTACCTACTGGAGAGCTCTTCTTTGTCTACACTGATTCAGCATCGTTCACACCCACGTAAGCTTTAGCCCCACCCATCTCTTTAAGTATTCACATGTGAGGCTATTTGCTAAAAAAACAAAGATTTCAAGACTAAAGGCTGGCTTATACTATGGGTGTGTTCGTAAATGTAATCATCTGGAGTGTCAGATTGTGCTCTGAGCATTCGTAAACTCAGCATTGTGCTTTCGTAAATTCAGAGCGCACACTGGACACTCTGGCCGAAGAGTAGGGATGATCCGAGCGTTCTGACCTAACAACAGCAGGTAAACACCCAAGCTAACTGGCTAACGTTGGCTAGTTTGCAAGCTACTTCCAGACACAAAGGAGAGAACCACTCTCTGTGACCATTTTACTCACCCTAGCAGAGCTAGTTATGCTGTTTTATGTTATCCAGAGTGTTGGTCACTGCAACTGTGCTGCTGGAAACAATTGAACTACGCTTTTTGCCAATGTTTTCTGACACCGGCTATATTCAAAGAATGTTGATTGTTCATAAATTCGTCAGTTTTTCTGCGCTCTGGCACACTCAGATGAGAGTTCTCTGACATTGGAGTAGATAGCCAGAGCGAATTTACCAGCTACGTCTATTGAGAGTTGTCGCAGTGACATCATAAACAATCTATTGAAATAATTACTTACATAGTGGAGTCTTTTGTGTAGACCTATGTAGCTAGCTAGGTAAACAATGAACCATAATCCCAACTCATAATGTTACTACTCTGCATAAATCTGCAGGTAGCTTACCAACCAGGTTCAATGTTAGCTAGCTATAACTAGCAATGCAAATTGCTCTGTGATACGAATAATACTACTACACAAATTATACATTTAACACTAGCTAGCTAGCCAGCCAGCTAACATTAGCTAGCTAGCTAACAGTACACTAACTTGAAATGAAAATTACTTTCTGACTAAATTAGAAATGTGTACTATCTAAGAATGTAGCTAGCTAGACTCTCTTACTTGGCTACATGGATGGGCGCTTCTCCTTCTCTGTCACGGATGCCATGGTTGCCTTTAGTTTTGAAGACGTAATCCGGAGACATGTGTTTTATTTAACAGCCTTCTGTGTGTTCTCTTATCGACTCCGTCTGCATATTTGCAATCAAACGCCAGGATTTTCTCCATCTCCTTAGCTATCATACTCTAATTCCACTGATTTCAAAACTCGGTCGTCCAGAAAATGGAGCGCAACACGTATGCAGTTCTACTGCGTGATATCTTTCAAGAAAGCAGTGTTATTAATTATTACTTACACAGACTGACCAGCTCATATTATAGACAGAAGCTTTCTACATGGCAGACCAATCCAAACACATCTCTCGGCATGTCCAGCCCATGCATTATCTCAGCCAATCATGGCTAGAGGGAAGGTTGTTGTTGTAATTTAGCAATTTTATTAATATTTACAGATGGCATACAAGTTTGTTATTAAAGCACATGCAACTTCACATGTTGCAGAAGGCATTTCTTCCCAAAAATACATTTAGATTTTTTTTTTTACCTTTTATGGCTGCAGCCCGACACCGGTACACCTATGACAACATCCAGCTCAAAGTGAAGGGCGCGAAATTTAGAATCTATTTTTTTTAAATATTTAACTTTTTCACATTAACAAGTCCAATACAGCATATGAAAGGTACACATCTTGTGAATCAAGCCAACATGTCCGATTTTTAAAATGTTTTACAGGGAAGACAAAATATGTATATCTATTAGCTAACCACGTTAGCAAAAGACACCATTTTTCTTAGTCCACCATTTTTTCTCAACACCAGTAGCTATCACCAATTCGACCAAATAAAGATATTGATAGCCACTAACCAAGACAAAACCTCATCAGATGACAGTCTGATAACATATTTATTGTATAGCATAGGTTTTTTTAGAAAAATTTGCATATTTCAGGTATAAATCATAGTTTGCCATTGCAGCCACCATCACAAATCTCACCAAAGCGACTAGAATTACTACAGAGAGCAACGTGTATTACCAATTTACTCATCATAAAACATTTCTTAAAAATACACAGCGTACACTAATTGAAAGACACAGATCCTGTGAATCCAGACAATATTTCAGATTTTCTAAGTGTCTTACAGCGAAAACACAATAAATCGTTATATTACCATAGCACATGTGCAAACATTACCCCAGCATTGATTCACGGCAAAAAGAGCGATAGCATTATCACCACCAAAATGTATTAATTTTTTCACTAACCTTCTCAGAATTCTTCAGATGACATTCCTGTAACATCATATTACAACATACATATAGAGTTTGTTCGAAAATGTGCATATTTAGCCACCAAAATCATGGTTAGACAATGAGAAAAGTAGCCCAGCTGGTCAGAAAATGTCGTGCACCATATTAGACAGTGATCTAGTCTTATACATAAATACTCATAAACTTGACTAAAAAAATACAGGGTGGACAGCGATTGATAGACAATTTAATTCTTAATGCAATCGCTGAATTACATTTTTTTAATTATCCTTACTTTTCAATACAGGTTGCGCCAAGCGAAGCTATACCAAACAAAATGGCGGCATAAGCGTTTAACATTTTTCGACAGAAACACGATTTATCATCATAAATTGTTCTTACTATGAGCTGTTCTTCCATCAGAATATTGGCCAATGAATCCTTTCTCCGGTCTAATCGTCTTTTGGTCGAAAGCTGTCCTCTTGCCATGTGGAAATGACCACTAACGTTCGGCATGAACTGGAAACGTGCCCAGCGGTTCAAAGTGTCTCAGAAAGAAATGCCTCAAAATCGCACTAAACGGATATAAATTGCTATAAAACGGTTTAAATTAACTACCTTATGATGTTTTTAACACCTATAACGAGTAAAAACATGACCGGAGAAATATTACTGGCTAAACAACAGGTTGGAAGGAGGCGAGTCCGACGTATTCGTGCGTCAGGCGCAGGCAGCAAAAGGAAGCTACTTCCACCTTGTGCTGTTTTATACAGGCCCTGATTGCGCCATCGACTCCATTCAAAGCGTCACCACGTACTGACATCCAGGGGAAGACGTAAGCAGTGTTTGTATCCTCATAGCATTTACAGGGACTTTTAAACTGACCCCAGATCAGGGGCCAAGATTTCTGAAATCCGACTCCCTGTCAAGAAAAGTGCTGTAGAAGGAGTTCTGTTCCACTCAGAGACAAAATTCCAACGGCTATAGAAACTAGAGAGTGTTTTCTATCCAATAATAATAATAATATGCATATTGTACGAGCAAGAATTGAGTACGAGGCCGTTTGAAATGGGCACGATTTAGCTGGCTACTCAGTAACGCCCCCTGCAGCCAAAAGAAGTTAAAGTTTACATTAAAATGGCACTCCTGTGAAGTACTGACGACCGACATATGCCTAGTTTCCTGAAAAGATTCTGATTTTTATTTCTTCCCCAAAAGCTAATTACTTATTAACGAGCTTCAATGCCATACAACACTCATTCCGTGGCCTCTAACTGATCTTAAATGCTAGTAAAATTAAATGCATGCTCTTCAACCGATCGCTGCCCGCACCCGCCCGCCCGACTACCATCACTTCTCTGGATGGTTCTGACATAGAATATGTGGACAACTATAAATACCTAGGTGTCTGGCTAGATTGTAAACTCTCCTTCCAGACTCACATTTAGCATCTCCAAGCCAAAGTTAAATCTAGAATCGGCTTCCTATTTCACAACAAAGCCTCCTTCACTCATGTTGCCAAACATACCCTCATAAAACTGACTATCCTACTGATCCTTGACTTCGGCGATGTCATTTACAAAATACACTCCAACACTCTCAAATTAGATGCAGTCTATCACAGTGCCATCCGTTTTGTCACCAAAGGCCCATATGCTACCCACTACTGCGACCTGTATGCTCTCATTGACTGGTCCATGACCTCAATCCCATAGAACATTTTTGGGCAGAACTGAAAAAGCATGTGCAAGCGTGTGCAGTCAGAAAAGGAGGACAAGGCACTGAAGCAGATGTTACGGGACATGCAACCCTACCTACCCTCTCCCTCCGACACTCACAGGTTGTTGAAGCGGCTAGCGAGAGAGATGAGGTCATCAAGTCCATCAGGCTCATCCCTGGACACCAATTCATCCTTGAGGGTCTCAGTGAGCGTGTTCCGGGAATGCTCCCTGAAGGGCCTCCTCATTCCAGCTGCTCTCAGCGGCAAGGATGCGAAACTCATATGCCATCTCAGCAACATTATGGGGCCTTGACGGAGGGACAGGAGTTGTTTAGCGGCATCCTTACCGCAGACCGGGTGGTCAAAGACTTTCTTAATCTCCTCCGTGAATCTGGAGTAGGACAAGCAGATGGGGGGGACTGTCTCTCCCACACCACCGTGGCCCAGGAAAGGGCTGCTCCACGGAGGCAGCAAATCAGAAAGGAAATCTTGGCCCTTTCGCTGGCATAAGAGTAGGGCTGATGCTCAAATACTAGTGAGCATTGTACCAAAAAGGCTCTGCAAGCTCCGAGGTTGCCATCGTAACGCTCGGGAGTCGAAACAAACGAATCCCGGAGCGGAGGAGAAGGACTTGGAACTGGTTGTGAGCTCTGGGCGAAGGGTCGGCCCTGTAGGTCAGACAGGCTCTGTGAAAACTTCTTGATGTGCTCCAGCAGGGTCTTCAGAGCTTGGTCATGTTGCTCGAGCATGGCGCCTTGGCCGACGAGTGTTTTGTGGAGAGTAGCAGAGTCTGATGAGTTAATCTCTTTGACCAGATCATACTGTTACGCGGAGTGGAACAGGGGAAACCAACAGCAGACACAGACAAGGAGACTGGGATGAAGTAACCAAGGTATTTATTTAATCACAGGGGGGAGATGGAGTGAATTCAAACGACAGTATTATAAATCTTTAACTTTCATAAAATCTCAAGTGTAATACATCAAAATAAAAAGTAAATTCTTGTTAATCTATGTGTCAGATTTCAAAAAAGCATTACGGTGAAAGCACACCATGCAATTATCTGAGCACAGCGCCCCGCATACAAAACCATTGAAAACATATTTCATCCATGCAGGTGTGACACGAAAGTCAGAAATAGCGATATAATAAAAGCCTTTCCTTTGATGATCTTCTGTTGGCACTCCAAAAGGTCCAAGTTAACCTGTTGAGGCTGGGGGCGCTGTTGTCACTATTTATGGTAATCGTGTAATTTTTGAAACGGCTTCCTACAAAATTCTTGATCGTACAATATGCATATTATTATTATTATTGGATAGAAAACAGTCTATAGTTTCTATAGGAGTTGAAATTTTGTCTCTAAGTGGAACAGAACCCATTCTACAGCAATTTCCCTGACATGGAGTCAGATTTCAGAAATTTTGGCCACTGTTCTGGAGTCAGTTTTAAAGCCAATGTTATTCCTATGAGTATACGGACACTGCTTACGTCTTCCCCTGGATGCCTTTACGTGATGACGATTTGAATGGGGTCGATTGCGCGTTCACAGGCACTATAAATTAAAAAACCCTGTAGCTAGTAAGTCTTTTGCAGCTGCGTCATGCGCGTGGAGGACACCGACCCGCACCTGTTCCAAGCATTAGTGTTGGGAGTAATCTTTCTCCGGTCATGTTAACCTGTTGGGGATGGGGGCGCTGTTTAGACTATTTATGCTAATTTGGCTAATTTTTTAAACGGCTTCCCACAAAATCCTTGATCGTACAATATGCATATTATTATTATTATTGGATAGAAAACAGTCTATAGTTTCTATAGGAGTTGAAATTTTGTCTCTAAGTGGAACAGAGCCCATTCTACAGCAATTTCCCTGACATGGAGTCAGATTTGAGAAATGTTGGCCACTCTTCTGAAGTCAGTTATAAGGGCACTGTCGTTGCTATGACTATACGGACACTTCTTACGTCTTCCCCTGGATGCCTTTACGTGATGACGATTCCAACGGGGTCGATTGCGCGTTCACAGGCCCTACAAATGAAAAAACCCTGAAGCTAGTCATTCTTTGGGAGCTGCGTCATGAGCCTAGAGGACACCGGCGCGCACCTGTTCCAAGCGTTAGTTTAGCCTGTTATATTTCTCCGGTCATCTTTTCACTCGTTATAGGAGTTAAAAACATCATAAGGTAGTTAATTTAAAGCGTTTTATAGCAATTTATATCCGTTTAGTGCGATTTTGGGACATTTATTTTTGCAACGATGTGAAAAGTTGGGCACGCTTTTTTAGTTCATCCCGAACGCAGTTGACATTTCCACATGGCAAGAGGACAGCTTTCCACCAAAAGACGATTTCTCCCAAGAAAGGATCCTTTGCCCAAGATACTGATGGAAGAACAGCTCAAGGTAGGACATTTTTATTATGATAAATCGTGTTTCTGTCGAAACATTTTAGTGGCTTAGGACGCCATGTTTTTTGACGTAGCTTCGCTTGGCGCAAACTGTATTGAAAAGTAAGGATAAATTAAAAAATGTAATTCCGCGATTGTATTAAGAATTAAATTGTCTATCAATCGCTGTCCACCCTATATTTTTTAGTCACGTTTATGAGTATTTATGTATACGAGTAGATCACTGTCTAATATGGCGCACGGACATTTTCTTTACCAGCTTGTCTACATTTCACATTGTCTAACCATGATTTTGGTGGCTAAATATAAACATTTTCGATCAAACTGTATATGCATGTTGTAATGTGATGTTACAGGAGTGTCATCGGAAGAATTCTGAGAAGGTTAGTGAAAAAATTAATATCTTTTGGCGATGTTGACTTTTATCGCTCACTTTGGCTAGAATCAATGCTGGGCTGCTAATTGCTATGTGCTAAGCTAATATAACGATTTATTGTGTTTTCGCTGTAAGACACTTAGAAAATCTGAAATATTGTCTGTATTCACAGGATCTGTGTCTTTCGATTCGTGTATGCTGTGTATTTTTACGAAATGTTTGATGATTAGTAGTTAGGTAAACACGTTGCTCTATGTAGTTATTCTAGTCCATTTGTGACGGTGGGTGCAATTGTAACCTATGCCATCTACCTGAAATATGCACATTTTTCTAACAAAACCTATCCCATACCATAAATATGTTATCAGACTGTCATCTGATGAGTTTTTTTCTTGGTTAGGGGCTATAAATATCTTAGTTTAGCCGAATTAGTGATAGCTACTGTTGTTGGTGGACAAAGAAAGATGGTGGATTATGCTAATGTGTTTTTAGCTAATAGATTTACATCTTTACATATTGTGTCTTCCCTGTAAAACATTTTAAAAATCGGACATGTTGGCTGGATTCACAAGATCTGTGTCTTTCATTAGCTGTATTGGACTTTAATGTGTAAAAGTTAAATATTTTTTTAAAATATTTTTTTTGAATTTCGCGGCTCTGCCTTTTCCGTGGGGGTGGGGGGGGAGTGCCGCTAGCGGCACCCTCATCCTAGACAGGTTAAATCACAAATGGTCCTTTTGTTCGATACTGTCCTTCTTTATATCCATAAAAACTCAGTTTAGCTGGCACGCTTCAGTCAATAATCTACCCAGTTTTACTCAATCAAAATGCATACAAAATGAATCCCAAACGTTACTAATAAAATAAATAAAATAAATAAATAAAATTTACCAAACAAGTCAAACAACATTTATAAGCAAACCTTAGGTACCCTAGTACGTAAATAAACGATACAATTTAAGACGGAGAATCGTTATTGTCTCTACCGGAGAAAAATACCAAAGAACGCACTCTCTTCCACGCGCTTGGAAACACAACAGCCAAAATGGGAGCCACCTAGAAAAACTACAATTTCTGGATCGTTTTTCCAAAAACCAGCATGAAACTCTTTCTGAAGACTGTTGACATCTAGTGGAAGCCCTAGGAACTGCAATCTGGGAGGACTTCGCCTTATAATAAAAGTGAAAGCTATTAAAAATAGTGGTAAGGTTAACATTTTTGGGGGGGGATGGTTTGTCCTCGGGGTTTCGCCTGTCATATCAGTTATGTTATACTCACAGACATTATTGTAACAGTTTTAGAGACTTTAGAGTGTTTTCTATCCAAATCTACCAATTATATACAAACAAGTCAAAATACGTTTCTATTAAAACTCTCTAGGCTACGTGAGACGGTCGCGTCCCAACTCTTCAACAGCCAGTGAAACTGCAGGGCACCAAATTCAAATACAGAAATACTCATTATAAAAATTCAGAAAACAAACCATATTTTACATAGGTTTAAAGATGAACGTCTTGTGAATCTAACCACGGTGTCAGATTTTAAAAATGCTTTACGGCGAAAGAATACCTTACGATTATTTGAGAACATAGCCCACTAGACAATTCATAACAAACAGTAACCAGCCAAGTAGAACAGAGTCAGAGCATCCAGGGAGCTAATTTTCGATATGACCTTACTATTGCATTTCAAAGAGGATGGTCTCTCAAAAAAAAGATTTCTGGTGGTTTTTCTTTGAATTTTCTCATACCATATTCATTTTGTTATATTCTCCTATATTATTTTTTAACATTTCTGCAAACTTCCAAGTGTTTTGCATGTCCTGGCTTCAGGGTCTGAGCTACTGACAGTTTACTTTGGGTACGTCATTCAGGCGGAAATGGAGAAATTAGGGGCCTAGCACTAAGAAGTTTTTAAAGAAAAAATAAGCAAACACTCCCCAAACATATATAAGAAGGTACTCTGGTCAGATGACACATTGAGCATTTTGGCCATCAAGGAAATCGCTATGTCTGGCGCAAACCCAACTTTTCTCATCACCCCGAGAATACCATCCCCACAGTGAAGCACGGTGGTGGCAGCATCATGCTGTGGGGATGTTTTTCATCGGCAGGGACTGGGAAACTGGTCAGAATTGAAAGAATGATGGACGACGCTAAATACAGGGAAATTCTTGAGGGAAACCTTATTGTCTTCAGAGATTTGAGACTGGGAGGGAGTTTCACCTTCCAGCAGGACAATGACCCTAAGCATACAGCTAAAGCAACACTCGAGTGGTTTAACCTTTCTGGCGCAGGCATTCCGCTAGCGATCCACCTTGACAACATCCGGTGAAATTGCAAAGCGCCAAATTCAAAATACAGAAATAGTCATAATAAACATTCATAAAAAATGTGTTATACATCGGCTTAAAGATTAACTTCTTGTTAATCCAGCCACTTTGTCAGATTTCAAAAAGGCTCTATGGCGAAAGCATACCATGCGATTATCTGAGGACAGTGCCCCGCATACAAAAGCATACAAACATTTTGCAACCAGGTAAAGGATTTACAAAAGTCAGAAATAGCAATAAAATGAATCGCTTACCTTTGAAGATCTTGATATGGTTGCAGTCACAATAGTCTCAGCTACACAATACATTTTAGTTTTGTTTGATAAAGTCCCTCTGTCACGACTCCGACCTCAGCAGGCTCTCCTTCCCGTTCGGGTGGCGCTCGGCGGTCGTCGTCACCGGCCTATTAGCTGCCACTGATCCTTTTCTCCCCCTCCTTATGTGTTTATTGGTTACACCTGTTTTGTGTTTGTGCTTAATTAGTTGGGCTTTATCAGTCAGCCGGCCCGCCCGTTTCTTTGTGCGGGATTGTTAGTGTGTAAGCTTGGTGTTTGTTCGGACTACGTGTTTATGTATGTTCGAGTTTGTTTACTGGACTGTTTTTCGTTCCCCGTGTCTCGGGCAGTTTACGTAGAGCACCCAGTGTATTAGTGGGGTGGCCGAAGTGCCGTGTTTCATTAAAAGGAACATTGTTATTGAATCCTCTGTTTTTCCTGCGCCTGACTTCGCACTCCGACACCCTCTTTACATCCCAAAAACTCTGTTTTGTTGGCGCGTTTTGTTCAGTAATCCACTGGTTCCAAGGCGGTCAAAACATGCAGGCGAATACATCCTAATAGTACCAGTAAAGTTTGTCAACATGTAAAACGATGTTTATAATTAATCCTCAGGTTGTCAGTTGTCTAAATAATCAATAATATTTCAACCGGACAATAGCGTATTCAATAGAAAGGAAAAACAACGAAGGGCGCACAATCGCCCTTCGCAAACCAGCTCTGCATTCTTCCCCAATCCACTAACAAAAAGGTCTCATTTGTCTTCATTTTGCAGAAAACAAGCCTGAAACAATGTCTAAAGACTGTTGATATCTAGTGGAAGCCATTGGAACTGCAATCTGGGTCCTAACCCAATAGATAGTCTATAGGCATTCAATTGAAAATACTCACATCAAAAAAATCCAGCTTCTTGGATTTTCCTCAGGTTTTCGCCTGCCATATCAGTTTTGTTTTACTCACAGACATTATTCTAACAGTTTTGGAAAATTTAGAGTGTTTTATATCCAAATCTACCATGCTGATCCTATCTTCTGGGCCTGTGTAACAGGCAGTTTACATTGGGCACGCTTCTCATCCAGACGTCGAAATACTGCCCCCAAGCAATAAGAAGTTTTAAGGGGGAACATTAAAATGTCTTGGAATGGTCTAGTCAAATCCCAGACCTCAATTCAATTGAGAATCTGTGGTATGACTTAAAGATTGCTGTACACCAGCGGAACCCATCCAACTTGAATGAGCTGGAGCAGTTTTGCCTTGGAGAATGGGCAAAAATCCCAGTGGCTAGATGTGCCAAGTTTATAGAGACATACCCCAAGAGACTTGCAGCTGTAATTGCTGCAAAAGGTGGCTCGACTAAGTATTGACTTTAGGGGGCTGAATAGTTATGCACGCTCAAGTTATTATTGTTTCTTGTTTGTTTCACAATAGAAAGTGGTTGGAATGTTGTTTAAAGAAAATGATACAAACCCCCCAAAAATCTATTTTTATTCCAGGTTGTAAGGCAACAAAATAGGAAAATGCCAAGGGGGGTGAATACTTTCGCAAGCCACTGTATAGCTGACACTAACAATGCTCAGTCATTGTTGGTTCAACCCCCCCTCATGCAGTCCAAGGAGCATCATAAGCCACTCTGGGTTCATCTTGTCGTTATCTGCACGTGGGTTGTTGTCTTAATTAGCCCCAACCTGGCTTAGTTTTCCAGATGCAAGGATGATTTTGAGACAATAAGGAAGTGTTCTAAACTCCTCCTTGCTATCTCTATCTCGATTACGCCCACCACATCTTGTCTATGTAATGCAGTTTTTAACACATTTGTCAGCTCAAGCCATCTCCAGTGACCATATGCCCAGATTAGCTGCAGGGAACAAGAGTGGAGCCCATGAAAACACAGAATTAAACAGAACAGAATGTCCTATTTGTTAAGTATGAATTGCTAAATATTAATATCAAACAAACCAGGTAAATATGTAATTTTTCTATCACATTTGCCATTCCCTTTACTCCGATCCAGCCATTATTATGAGCCGCCCTCCCTTCAGCAGGAAGCAAAGCATCACCAAACCATCACACTACCACCACCATGCTTGACCATTGGTGAGGCGACCATCTCTGTTGGCACCATCTTGATGGCCACCGGGTTTCTTCATGCATCGGGCTGACAGAAACAAACATCTCTCTGGTAAGAAGAAGGGCGGGGGGTGTATGCCCCTATGATTAAGGACTCATGGTGTAATCACAACAATATATACGGGAACTCAAGTCCTTTTGTTCACCTGACTTAGAATTCCTTACAATCAAATGCCGACCGCATTATCTTCAAAGAGAATTTTCTTCTATTATAGTCACAGCCGTGTATATCCCCTCCCAAGCAGGTACCTTGTCGGCCCTGAATGAACTTCACTGGACTCTATGTAAACTGTTAACCACACATCCTGAGGCTGCATTTATTGTAGCTCGGGATTTTAACCAACAATGCAGTTTTAAGAAAAATAAGATTTAAGAAAATATTTACTGAATAAAGTTAAGTAAAATAAAAATAACAATAAAATAACAATAACAAGACTATGTATGTAAGGTATGAGTAACTTGCTGCATAGAAGTCAGGGGCAGGAGAGCGGAATTGGGTAGCAAATCGGAGCCCTATATTACGGAGAACAGACACACGGCACTAAGAACAATAAACTAATACGAGTTGACATAACCCGGCGCAAACCAGTCTGACGTGCACATACACGTAACAACAAACAATTCCACACACAGACATGGGGGGAACAGAGGGTTAAATACACGTCAAATAATGAGGGAATGTAAACTAGGTGTGCGGGAAAACAAGACAAAACAAATGGAAAATGAAAAGTGGATCGGCGATGGCTAGAAGACCGATGACGTCGACCGCCGAACAAGGAGAGGCACCGACATCGGCGGAAGTCGTGACATTAACTCGGTACCAGTACCACCTGTATAATGTGCAGGGATATTGGTTAATTGAGGTCATATGCACATGTACATAGGTAGGGGTAAAGTGACTATGCATAGATAATAAACAGCGAGTAGCAGTAGTGTAAATAGTCCGGGTAGCCATTTGATTAGCTGTTCAGCCGTGTTATGGCTTGGGGGTAGAAGCTGATAAGAAGTCTTTTGGACCTATACTTGGCACTCCGGTACCGCTTGCAATGTGGTAGCAGAGAGAGGAGTCTATGACTAGGGCCTTCTTCTGTCACCGCCTGGTATGAGGTCCTCTTCATGACTGGTGTGTTTGGACCATGATAGTTTGTTGGTGATGTGGACACCAAGGAACTTGGAGCTCTCGACATGCATGTGACTAATACAATTTTATTTGATTTTGATTTGATTTGTGTAAAAGTAAAAGATCCTTAAAGGTAACATAAAAACAGACATCACAGAAGTTATCCATCTTAAAATGAGTATTTAACCCACATCTATTAAAAATGTTATTTCCGAGGCCTCAGGACTTACTGTCTTCAGAGAATGCTAATGGTGATGGCCATAATCATTAATATGGATCCACAGTGCTTATAAAGCTATTAAAATGTCTTGACTCCTACCTTCATACTAGCAACATGAATAAATCATGCATTCATGCAAATGTAGGACTGGACCAAAAGTTTGAGTTACTTACTTACCACACATCAGATCTGACATTTATCTTGTTGTATTGGCATCAGTTTGCCATGCTCCTAGGGAGAGAACAACACTCAGTGTTAGATTAATTGAATGAATGTCAATCTCCTTGACAAGCAAAATTACGTTCTGCCAGCCATGCCAATTACACAGCCATTCATACTCACTTAAACCCATGACACACTGCAGATCGTAATAAGGGGGCTCTTACAGAAGGACCCACACACCAAGATAACCCCAAACTAGAACAACTATTTAATTTACAAACTAGCAAACTATGACATATTGTCACGCCCTGACCTTAGAGAGACTTTTTATGTCTCTATTTGATTTGGGGTGGGCAGTCTATGTTTTGTTTTCTATGATTTTGTATTTCTATGTTTTGGCCGGGTATGGTTCTCAATCAGGGACAGCTGTCTATGGTTGTCTCTGATTGGGAACCATACTTAGGTATCCCTTTTCCCTCCTTTCAGTGTGGGAAGTTAACTTTGTTTGTGGCACATAGCCCTTAAGCTTCACGGTTGTTTTGTAGTGTTTGTTGGTGTCATTTTTTTAGAATAAAAAGGAATATGTACGCTCACGACGCTGCGCTTTGGTGTACTTCATTCGACGGCCGTGACACATATCATATAATGAAGCGGTGTGGCAGTGAAAACAGTACAGGGGTTAAGCATACACAAACAGGCTAACCAACTCCATTAGAGGGAACATGCAATAAATACTGTATATACAGATAGATTATCCAGACACAGAGCTCAGGGTGCCCACGGGCTGGCATACTGGTGTTGCACATACAGATCTGCCCGTATCTGCCTTGGCAATACTAGTCAGACGGTTTTACCATCAGCATTAACTGACTGTGCATCCAGTATGAGCCGGCTAGGCAAGATACATTTAATGGAGGATATCTCGCTCTGTCTCTGAATCTATCTCTGTCTACCTCTCCTTCTGTCTTTTCTTCTCCTTCTCCCTCGCTCTCATAAAGGAAGTCAGAGGTATGGGGCTTTATTTTGGGGAGGTATGATACAGCGTACGCCTTCCAAACGCATGGGGGGCTTTTTCAACAATTCTTTAATACTCCACAAACAATGGGAAGGATCTCTTTGTTTGTTTTTTGTTTATTTATTATCACAATGTGAATCTCATTCACATAGATTCACTTCAATCCATTCAGCCAAGAAGACAGTCAGACATGCAAGCACCTCAGTTGAATAATTGAACAGTAAGTTTCACAAAAGCATCCATCTCTACTTTCGAATGACACATAATATGTCATACTATACGGTATGTGTTTGGTCCCATTGTAGGCAGTCGAAGGCACAAGTACATCAATAACAAAACAACTTGTTTTCTCTACATTTTATTTCCACTTTATTCTGAATAACAAAGGAAACGCCTAGAGATAGTTTGACACATTTTGTTTTATGCAAAGCCCATTTCACCTTTATTAAAGTAAATTGAGAATTACTGTATTGGTATGGTTTATTTCCTTCAAATTAATTAGCCAGAAAGGTAAAAAAAAGGAAAAACTTTTGAAAAACCTGATTTGTTGCATGGTTGCTGTGTGAGACTTCTCAGACAGTGAGAATTGTCTGTGGTATTGAGCTCCACTGTCCAAGAGGAGGAGGAGGAGGAGGAGGAGGAGGAGGGGGGGCAGAGGTGTCATGCCCATAAGGGGCACAAGGAAACATGCCCCATCAGATTTGTCCAGTTTTTTAAATATTTCAGATGTTCAATTAATTACTAAACTTCATTTTTAAGCCCAAAGATGTTCTACATCAGTGGAGGAGGAGAGAGAGTGTTGAGTGACAGATTGTTCGATTTGATTTTAGCTGCCGGTGATGGCCAGGACTCGCAGGAGGTATGTTTGTAAATTAATTTGATCAAGCTATGTTGTCTATTGATTCCTTATTAATTAATAAATAAAACGAAAATGTTTTGTTTCTCTGTAATACTAGCCACCTAGCAATTTTATGAAGTTGGCTTTAACTAGCAAGCTAGATACATTAGGTTCCCAATTTCCGAACCTCATAACTAACTTCCAAGCCATTTCAGGCTATCAATCAAGTTATTGTAGCTTGCCTAACTATCTTAGCTGGCATGCCTGCTGGCAAGGTTGCTAGACTTCAGAAAACAAAAATGATGATACTATATACAGTGTGGCAGTTGTACTAAACTCCTAAGGCACAAAAGTTCTCAAAATAATAAATGTGCATCGTTAATTAAAATTACAATTGAACAGTTGCGTACAAGAAGTATGCTTAGATAACCTTTGCAGAAAAATAGACATAAGGATTATGACTCTAGATTGCAGGAAATAAACTTTTCAGTTGTTTTAAAAATTCTAAAATTCTTCGACTTCCACCCCCTCCTTCCTCAAGTACTTTGTGCCCCCTCTAAAATAATGGGTGCATGACGCCCCTGAAAGGGAGGATAGTCGTTGGGCTGTGAGAGGACTACACCTCTCCTTCCATCCATCACTCCTGCCAAAGCCCTGCCTAGATGTCTCTCTCCTCCTTCTCTATCTTTATTTATTTTTATTTTTCTCTTCCCTTCTCTCTCTCATTTTTCTGTAACTCTAACCCTCTCCTTTCTATCTTTCTTTTTTTCTCCCTCTTTCTCCCTCTATTGCTCTCCTCCTTCCTCATGATGGATGATGCAGACACCATAAATTCTCTAAATATGAGCCAGAGGAGGAGAGGGAAGATGAGCCATAAGGACAGGGCTGCCAGTCAGCCAGGCAGTCAGTGTGGGAGCCTCCTCCAGGGGACGTCCCCTCTTCCATAGAAGAGGAGGAAAGGCATATGGGTGTGTATAAACTGGGATCATGAAGTGTGCAGTCTATAGAGGTCCCTGCCATGAGTGTCACTCCTGTAGTCTCTGGTATTAATACATTTATCAGTGCAGAGCTTATGTTCTGCAGGTGTGATCTAAAACTCAACAGATTGTCAACATCTTACATTGGGCTTAAAGGTGGTTTATATTAAGTACGCATGGGGTAAACTTGAGGGATAATCTAAAGGCACAGAAATCGACTGATGCCCTCCCCTCGCTTTGCACACCCGTCTGAGTTGAAAAGTTTGGTGACTTATGTAAAGTTGTAAACACTTGCTCACTGTATAGTTGTGAGGTGTCAGGGGAAAAGGGCCTGTGAGCGGTTCTGCTGAGCTAAATCTAATTGAAAAGGCGAGTTGCCTCCAGGTTTCTGTTCTCCCTTCTTAGTATCAAGCTCTCATTAAATAAATGTTTCCACAGGTACTATCTCCTCTCCCGCACTGCACAATTTAAAGATCCCCAATAAAACAGAGCCCAGTGGAAAGTCTCTTTTTTTCCCCCAATTTACTCTCCACAACTCTTCAGCTCCTTCTCTCTCATTTGGTTCGATAGCCAGTGATACTAAATCACCTCTCTAAGGACTGCAAACAGATTGCATGGGACATATTGCCTTTGGAGCCAAAATTATTTCCCAATCGTTTCATTCTGAACAGAACCACTATTAGTTTTGTTACGTTCCACTGTTCCGACCAACAAAATGTAGTTCTGAGCCAGTTCGAACCCCAGAAAACTACCGGTTAATATCGTTCCTTTTTTTAAGAATTGGAGCTCCGGTACCAATTGCCATGCGGTAGCTGAAGAAACATTCTATGACTAGGGTGGCTGGAGTCTTTGACGATTTTTAGGGCCTTCCTCTGACACCACCTGGTATAGAGGTCCTTGATGGCAGGAAGCTTGGCCCAGGTGATGACCTGAGGACCCATGCCAAATCTTTTTAGTCTCCTGAGGGGGAATAGGTTTTTTCGTGCCCTCTTCACGACTGTCTTTGTGTGCTTGGACCATGTTAGTTTGTTGGTGATGTGGACGCCAAGGCACTTGAAGTTCTCAACCTGCTCCACTACAGCCCCATCAATTAGAATGGGGGCATGCTCGGTCCTCCTTTGGCTGCAGAGAGCATGATCACACAGTCGTCCGGAACAGCTGATGCTCTCATGCATGTTTCATTGTTACTTGCCTTGAAGCGAGCATAGAAGTCATTTAGCTCATCTGGTAGGCTCGTGTCACTGGGCAGCTCTCGGATGTGCTTCCCTTTGTAGTCTGTAATACTTTGCAAGCCCTGCCACATCCGACGAGCATCGGAGCCAGTCTAGTACGATTCGATTTTAGTGCTGTATTGACGCTTTGCCTGTTTGATGGTTCGTCGGAGAGCATAGCGGGATTTCTTATAAGCTTTCGGGTTAGAGTCCCGCTCCTTGAAAGTGGCAGCTCAACCCTTTAGCTCAGTGCGAATGTTGCCTGTAATCCATGGATTCTGGTTGGGCTATGTACGTACAGTCACTGTGGGGACGACATCCTCAATGCACTTATTGATAAATTCAGTGACTGATGTGCCGTTCTCCTCAATGCCATCGGAAGAATCCCGGAACATATTCCAGTCTGTGCTAACAAAACAGTCCTGTAGATTGCATCTGCTTCATTTGACCACTTTGTTATAGACCGAGTCACTGGTGCCTCCTGCTTTAGTTTTTGCGTGTGAGCAGCAATCAGGAGGATAGAGTTATGGTCAGATTTACAAAATGAAGGGAGAGCTTTTTACGCATCTCTATGTGTGGAGTAAAGGTGGTCTAGAATTAGTTTTTCTCTGGTTGCATATTTAACATGCTGGTGGAAATTAGGTAAAACTGATTTAAGTTTCCCTGCATTAAAGGCAGCTCATTGAGTGTGGTTTTAGTGCAAGCCTCGGTCTGTGGTGGTATGTAGACAGCTAAGAAAAATATAAAAGGTCAGATTAGCCAATCGTCACCTGATTCTCATAAGGCACCCTGATCTCTTTCTTTGAAACCTCTTTCCTTCTCCAGCAAATCACGGGAATCTGTGCCTGGTCGGGTGTCTGTAGTAGTAAATCCTTCCCGTCCAACTCATTATCTTCTCTAGGATAGGGGGCAGCATTTTCACGTTTGGATGAAAAGCATACCCAAATTCAACTGCCAGCTACTCATCCCCAGAAGATAAGATATGATTATTATTAGTAGATTTGGATAGAACACACTCTGACCTTTCTAAAACAGTTTGAATCATGTCTGTGAGTATAACAGAACCTATTTAGCAGGCGAAACCCCGAGGTCAAACCATTCCGATTTTCTATTTTTTGAGGTCACTCTCTTTTCAATGGTTTTTCTTTGGGAATACAGATTTCTAATTGGCCTTCTTGCAGTTCTTACTGCTTCCACTGGATGTCAACGGTCTTTAGAAATTGGTTGAGGGTTTTTCCTTTGTGTAATGAAGAAGTACGGCCGTTTTGAATCAGGGTCACTTGTTGTGTTCTGTTTGTTAGAGGCGCATGACCAGAAGGCTAGCTACAGTTTGTTTTAATTCTGTATTGAACACAGATCATCCTGTCTTCAATTTTACCGATTATTTACAAAAGAAAATACCTAAAGTTGTATTACAAAAGTAGTTTGAAATGTTTACAGGTAACTTTTGAGATATTTTGTAGTCACGTTTCACAATTTGGAACCGGTGTTTTTCTGGATCAAACGAGCCAAATAAATGGACATTTTGGATATATATTGACGGAATTAATAGAACAAAAGGACCATTTGTGATGTTTATGGGACATATTGGAGGGCCACCAACAGAAGCTCATCAAAGATAAGGCATGAATTATATTTTTATTTCTGCGTTTTGTGATGCGCCTGCAGGGTTGAAATATGCTACACTCTCTTTGTTTACTGTTGTGCTATCCTCAGATAATAGCATCGTTTGCTTTCACCGAAAAACCTATTTGAATTCTGACATGCTGGCTGGATTCACAACCAGTGTAGCTTTAATTTGGTATCTTTCATGTGTGATTTAATGAAAGTTTGATTTTTATAGTAATTTATTTGATATGGCGCTCTGCATTTTCTTTGGCTTTTGGCCAAGTGAGACAGTAGTGTCCCGCCTAAACTCAGATTTTTGGATATAAATGTGAACTTTACCGAACAAAACATACATGTATTGTGTAACATTAAGTCCTATGAGTGTCATCTGATGAAGATCATCAAAGGTTAGTGATTCATTTTATCTCTATTTCTGCTTTTTGTCACTCCTCTCTTTGGCTGGAAAATGGCTGAAATTGTTTTTGTGACTAGGCTCTGACCTAACATAATCGTTTGGTGTGCTTTCGCTGTAAAGCCTTTTTGAAATCGGACTCGATGGATAGATTAACAAGAAGTTAACCTCTTGGCGCTAGGGTTCAGATAAAAAAATAAAAAAATAATTAAATAACGTTCCCAAGGTATACGGACTATTTCTCAGGTCCAGATCGTAGAATATGCATATAATTTACAGATTAGAATAGAAAACACTCCAAAGTTTCCAAAACTAGTCAGGTGTCCTCTGATTAGTTCCTGCGTGCAAGAGGGATAGCTCTCCATTTGCTTTTTCTCTCTTATTGAATAGGTTACGGTCCGGTTGAAATATTATCGATTATGTTTGTTAAAAACAACCTGAGGATTGATTATAAAAAACATTTGACATGTTTCTACGACCATTACGGATACTTTTTGGAATTTTCGTCGAACAAACAAGGCTTTGGTTTTCTGAACATAAAGGGCAACCCAAATGGCGTTTTTTGTTATAAAAGTGATATTTATCGAACTAAAAGAACATGTCTTGTGAGTGCAAACATCCGAAGATTATCAAAGGTAAGCGATTCATTTTATTGCTTTTCTGACTTTCGTGACCATGCTAATTTGGGGCTAGCTGTTGTAGCATTGATTGATACACTCACAAAAGCTTGGATTGCTTTCGCTGCAAAGCATATTTTCAAAATCTGACACGATAGGTGGATTAAAAACAAGCTAAGCTGTGTTTTGGTATATTTCACTTGTGATTGCATGATTATTTAATATTTTTAGTAATATTTTGCACCCTGTAATTCAGAGGTTGTTTAGGAAAATGATCCCGTAAAAGGGAGCCGTAGCGCAGAGAAGTTAAGCTTTAATTTGGTGTATTGCACTTGTGAATCTATGAAAGTTACATATTTCAAAACATATATTTTTGAAATTCGCACTGCCTTTTCAGCGGAATGTTGTCGAGGGGTTCCGATAATTAGACAGGGCTTAGACTCTTATGGGTTAATACATACATTTAAGTCATTTAGCAGACGCTCTTATCCAGAGCGACTTACAAATTGGTGAGTTCACCTTATGACATCCAGTGGAACAGCCACTTTACAATAGTGCATCTAAATCTTTTAGGGGGGGGGGGGGTCAGAAGGATTACTTTATCCTATCCTAGGTATTCCTTAAAGAGGTGGGGTTTCAGGTGTCTCCGGAAGGTGGTGATTGACTCCGCTGTCCTGGCGTCGTGGGGAAGTTTGTTCCACCATTGGGGTGCCAGAGCAGCGAACAGTTTTGACTGGGCTGAGCGGGAACTGTACTTCCTCAGTGGTAGGGAGGCGAGCAGGCCAGAGGTGGATGAACGCAGTGCCCTTGTTTGGATGTAGGGCCTGATCAGAGCCTGAAGGTACTGAGGTGCCGTTCCCCTCACAGCTCCGTAGGCAAGCACCATGGTCTTGTAGCGGATGCGAGCTTCAACTGGAAGCCAGTGGAGAGAGCGGAGGAGCGGGGTGACGTGAGAGAACTTGGGAAGGTTGAACACCAGTCGGGCTGCGGCGTTCTGGATGAGTTGTAGGGGTTTAATGGCACAGGCAGGGAGCCCAGCCAACAGCGAATTGCAGTAATCCAGACGGGAGATGACAAGTGCCTGGATTAGGACCTGCGCCGCTTCCTGTGGGAGGCAGGGTCGTACTCTGCGGATGTTGTAGAGCATGAACCTACAGGAACGGGCCACCGCCTTGATGTTAGTTGAGAACAACAGGGTGTTGTCCAGGATCACGCCAAGGTTCTTAGCGCTCTGGAAGGAGGACACAATGGAGTTGGCAACCGTGATGGCGAGATCATGGAACGGGCAGTCCTTCCCCGGGAGGAAGAGCAGCTCCGTCTTGCCGTCTTGGTTCAGCTTGAGGTGGTGATCCGTCATCCACACTGATATGTCTGCCAGACATGCAGAGATGCGATTCGCCACCTGGTTATCAGAAGGGGGAAAGGAGAAGGTTAATTGTGTGTCGTCTGCATAGCAATGATAGAAGAGACCATGTGAGGTTATGACAGAGCCAAGTGACTTGGTGTATAGCGAGAATAGGAGAGGGCCTAGAACAGAGCCCTGGGGGACACCAGGGGTGAGAGCACGTGGTGAGGAGACAGATTCTCGCCACGCCACCCAATGTGAAACGTGATAACTACAGTATCCTTAACTATTCTAGAAAACTAGCTGACAGACAGACACTGGAGAAGTTTCTGAGTGACAGAGAGTGCTTTGCATAGGCGCTGTGATGGTGTTTTTTGTGCTTGAAACATAAAATAACATTATTAACTAGTTCCCCCCAAAAATGTATTTCCTTTTTAGATCTAGAGATCACTTTTGTTACCGTTTTTTGAACATTTTTATTTTCCCGGTTTCAGTTCTGTTCCCTGAACTGGTTCCAACCACTGCTGACAAGTGCATATTTATGAATACTGTCACTGATCTTGACATGTGTCTGATATGTAGCATTCTGTACAATGTGTAGGAAGAAACAGGAAAGTAGATAATGTACACAGAATACCATACAGTGTTCTCAGTGGAAAAATGTTCGAAGTGGAAAATCAACCAACTGGTTTTAATGTACAGTAGTTATGTGGGTTAATGTCTATATATATTTGTTCTATGCCTCTGTCTGAGTTGCACAATCTCTGATCAGCATGAGAGCAAAACACATCTCTACCATGTTCCATAAATAACTCTTATTGATGATGTAAGCCCAGTATTGACACGAACAACCACGTGGGCGACATGCTCTACTCCATGTGCAGTCTCTTATCAAACGTACAGTTTATTTTGAATTATCGTGACTTTCTTTCCCCTGTGTAGACTGATGCAGTGGAGCATTGGAACCAATTTCATCAGTCAAAAACAGGGCCTAATTTACCAGTGTCCCCGGCTCACGGCCTTGAGCAGGAGAAGCTTGTTTGTGCAGCGAGCTGAGCTCAAGTCAACCACAGGAGAATTGGTTTTCTTTGTGCATGGTACACACAGCACACAGCATATTTATGTATTTCTCTCCATTTCAATTTGTGAAATGTGCTGTTCACTGCCTCAGATTTAAAGCATTGGTCTAAATTAGAACAACAAATGTCAAGGGTGGGGATTTGTTCCAGGTGCTTAGAGATCCTCTCTGGAAATGTTGGAGACGATTGCTCCACAAAACATCTCAAATCAGCATAATAACGTGCCCTTACAATCTCACATAACTGGTATGTGCTGCATTGATGAGCTATGCATTATGTTATGAGGTTTGTGTCTCTTTGAAATATACATTCTATGCCAGACTGGGTATTTATTGTGTTCTATCAATACAAATGTTGTGTGTATGTGTGTGTGCCTGCTTGTGTGTGTGTCTGCTTTGAGTGTATATTCTGAGAATTCTCTGTGTGTTTTGCTATCATAGATTCCAAGATGTGTATACCAGCCCAGCCCAGTGGAAGCAGATAAAGCTGAGTCCTTTGTGCCTCCATTCCTCCACTGTTCCACTCCTCCACCGCACCACACTCCCGCTGTGTCCCGCGCAACCATCTGCTGTTTGGATAAACTTTGACCTGTGTCTGCCCGCAAGCCCTGGCACGCAACCAGGGCATACCTACTGTATCCACGGACATGCCCCACCGGCGCATGCTGCTCAGAGCGAAAGACAAGGCGGTCAGGATGTCTCTAATGTTCGGTAGACCCGAGCCCCTTCGGCCCCGTCGACTGGTTCCATGTCCCTGCGGAGAGCCTTGTTCAGACATTTCATCCTTTCTTTCTCACCAGCAGCACACAATATATGATTCATGTGTCAGTTTGTGTTGATGTAAACATAGCAGCAGGCCTGGAATATCATGATTTTAGGGGCAAGGCCATTTGGCCTACAAGAGGTGCCTAATCTGCCAGGACATCTGCTAGGTCACCGAGGCCATTTACCAAAATAGACAATTAAATTGATTTGAAAACTGAAAAACACTAGCTATTCTGTTACGAAAAACAAAAGTGTATGGAAATGTACATAAGTAAATGGCCTACATGTCACAACATACAGTTGAAGTCGGAAGTTTACATAAACCTTAGCCAAATACATTTAACTTTTTATGGCTGCAGGAGCAGTATTGAGTAGCTCTGATAAAAGGTGCCCATTTCAAACGGCCTCGTACTCAATTCTTGCTCGTACAATATGCATATTATTAATACTATTGGATAGAAAACACTCTCTAGTTTCTAAAACCGTTTGAATTATATCTGTGAGTCAAACAGAACTCATTTGGCACAAACTTCCTGACCAGGAAGTGGAAAGTCTGAAATCGATGCTTTGTTCTACTTCCTGCCTATACATGGGCATGATACGTATTAGTATACGTGCACTTCATACACCTTCCCCTGGATGTCAAGAGGCGGTGAGAGAAGAAATTTTGTGTTTATCTTGGTCTGAAGTGAAAAACAAGCTCTTTGTATGACGTGTCCGCCCATTTCCTGTTTTCTGGAGAGCGCGAAAGGGGACTTGGATTTGCCTTCTGTTTAGCTGCCGTTATAGGCGACTAATATCTCCGGCTTTGATTTTATTTGATACATGTGACCATATCATCGTAAAGTATGTTTTTTCAATATATAGTTTAATCAGATTATTGAACATTTTTTGGGAGTTTTGCCGTGTTCCGTTCTCTTCCGTTTGTTGACATGGAGAGCTTCGAGCCACTTGCCAAGTGCGCTTGCTAATTCAAGAGGGAAAATGAACGTTCTAAATCCAAACAACGATTGTTCTTGACAAAGGACACCTTGTCCAACATTCTGATGGAAGATCACCAAAAGTAAGAAACATTTTATGATGCTATTTCATATATCTGTCGTGCATGTGAACTAGTCGCCGGCGCCCAACTTTGGGGTACTCAGCTATACCGAAGCTGGATTTCGTAATGAAGTTATTTTTTGAATTCTAACACTGCGATTTCATTAAGAACTAATGGATCTATCATTTCCTATACAACATTTATTTTTAGTTATGTTTATGAATAGCTATTTGGTCAGAATATGTGTGTCAGAAAACGTGTCAGAAAAATATCGTTGCTGTTTAGACGTTGTGGAAAAAGTAGCTAAGATAGCACAATGTATAACCACTGATTTCAGCTCTAAAAATGCACATTTTCGAACAAAACATACGTGTATGTATAACCTGATGTTATAGGACTGTCATCTGATAAAGAATATCAAGGTTAGTCAAAAATTATATATCCTTTGCTGGTTTGTTACGATCGTTAACTTTTACTGCTGGGAAATGGCTTGTCTTTCGGGCTATTGTGGTAAGCTAATATAACGCTATATTGTGTTTTCGCTGTAAAACACTTAATAAATCGGAAATATTGTCTGGAATCACAAGATGCCTGTCTTTCATTTGCTGTACACTATGAATTTTTCAGAAATGTTTTATGATGAGTAATTAGGTATTTGACTTTGGTGTCTGTAATTATTCTGTCTGCTTTCTGTGCAATTTCTGATTGTAGCTGCAATGTAAACTATGATTTATACCTGAAATATGCACATTTTTCGAACAAAACATAGATTTATTGTATAACATGTTATAAGACTGTCATCTGATGAAGTTGTTTGGTTGGTTCTTGGTTAGTTAGGTTGGCTTTGTGCATGCTACCTGTGCTGTGAAAAATGTCTGTCCTTTTTTTGTATTTGGTGGTGAGCTAACATAAATATACTTGCTGTTTTCGCTGTAAAACATTTAAACTCAGTTTTTCACAATTCCTGACATTTAATCCTCGTAAAAATTCCCTGTCTTAGGCCCGTTAGGATCACCACTTTATTTTAAAAATATGAGAAGTCAAAATAATAGTAGAGAGAATGATTTGTTTCAGCTTTTACTTATTTCATCACATTTCCAGTGGGTCAGAAGTTTACATATACTTTACATATTTACATATTACGTTTACGTATTTGGTAGCATTACCTTTAAATTGTTTAACTTGGGTCAAACGTTTCGGGTAGCCTTCCACAAGCTTCCCACAATAAGTTGGGTGAATTCTTGCCCATTCCTCCAGACAGAGCTGGTGTAACTTAGTCAGGTTTGTAGGCCTTCTTGCTCACATATGCTTTTTCAGTTCTGCCCACAAATGTTCTATGGGATTGAGGTCAGGTCTTTGTGATGGTCACTCCAATACCTTGACTTTGTTGTCCTTAAGCCATTTTGCCACAACTTTGGAAGGTTGTTGGGGGCTTTCAGTTTGCTTGGCATCTTCACAAGGTCCTTTGCTGTTGTTCTGGGATTGATTTGCACTTTTCGCACCAAAGTACGTTCATCTCTAGGAGACAGAACCCGTCTCCTTCCTGAGCAGTATGATGCCTGCCTGGTCCCATGGTGTGTATACTTGCATACTATTGTTTGTACAGATTAACGTGGTACCTTCAGGCGTTTGGAAATTGCTCCCAAGGATGAACCAGACTTGTGGAGGTCTACAATTTATTTTCTGAGGTCTTGGCTGATTTTTTGGGATTTTACCATGATGTCAAGCAGAGGCTTTGAGTTTGAAGGTAGGCCTTGAAATACATCCACAAGTACAGCTCCATTTGACTCAAATTATGTCAATTAGCCTATCAGAAGCTTGTAAAGCCATGACATAATTTTCTGGAATTTTCCAAGCTGTTTAAAACCACAGTCAACTTAGTGTATGTAAACTTCTGACTCACTGGAATTGTTGGTCAGTGAATTATAAGTTAAATAATCTGTTTTAAACAATTGTTGGAAAAATGACTTGTGTCATGTACAAAGTAGATGTCCTAACCGACTTGCCAAAACTATAATTTGTTAACAAGAAATTTGTGGAATGGTTGAAAAACTTGTTTTAAATGACTCCAACCTAAGTGTATGTAAACTTCCGACTTCAACTGTATATACAGGGGGAACCGGTACAGAGTCAATGAGCGGGGGCACGGGTTAGTTGAGGTAATTGAGGTAATACGTACATGTAGGTAGAGTTAAAGTGACTATGCATAGATTATAAACAGAAAGTAGCAGTGTAATCTAGGGGTCTTGGTAGCCCTTTGATTAGCTGTTCAGGAGTCTTATGGCACACACTTAATGAAGTGTGTACAGCTTGCGCAAAAAACAAAGCAGTGCTCATGTTTTCAAATCATCATTAGAGTCGCATCATACAGCTTTACAATTTATTAAAAATCTAAACACATAGCCCAACGTCTGTATAACATCTAAAGTTACATTAATAACTCTAAATTAAGCATATATGAATACATATTTCTTTGTTAAATGCTCGACACAGAATAGCATCATGTGTGCACTCCCTCAAACCATTTGGAGAAAATGTTTTTTTTTTTCAGCTTTATTCAATTGTGTTCTTCACACTTTAAAATAATATAAAATCATGCCAATGAATTCTAAGTAAATCTTGTCTGCTAATGTTATAGCTGTCGCTTTCCTCATCCTCAGATGAGGTGAGGAGAGAAGGATCTTCTGACCAAAATGCGGAGTCAGGGAAATAAGCCATCTTTATTACAAATAAGACGTCGACTAAACAAAACAAAACACTTTCAAAACTTACAAAATAACAAAACGTAACGAACGGAACCTGAACATAAACTTACATAGACAAACGTAAACTCACGAACAGGAACGTTACATCAAAACACACGAACAGCCAAACAGCTCCGAAAGTGAATAACATCGACAACGACGAAGACATCACAGGAGACAATCACCCACCAACAAACAGTGAGAATGCCCTACCTAAATATGACTCTTGATTAGAGGAAAACGCAAACCACCTGCCTCTAATCAAGAGCCATACCAGGCAAACCAAAACCAACATAGAAACGAATAACATAGACTGCCCACCCAAAACTAACGCCCTGACCATAAACACATAAAAACAACATAAAACAGGTCAGGACTGTTACAGCTAAATTAACTAGTGTAGCCCACAACCATATGGCATAGCCAGATCAGAACATAACATAAGGTCAACTCAGAGTATGCTAATCTGTTCTTCTGAAATAGACAATATTTTCTTCATATCATGCTTCTTTACACCTGTCTAAAATAAATAATGGATTTATTGTGAAGGTGTAGGGTATATTACATGGATTTATTATATTTCCCCAAGGTCTGCATCAGTGGCATGTGGAAGCCAGGAGATGCTAAATGTCTTTATGTTAATTAACGTGAGACCGACAGTTATTTGCTTGACAATCACCAGCTGACGATAGTTCGTGACCGCCACAGCCCTAACTGAAACCCATAAAAGTATTTTCACAACAACTCTATTAAAACCACCAATATTCAGATTGAAGAACCACAATAGTGGTTCTATTCTGTTTTAGAAACACTTTCAGTGTATCAGAACACTTCCATTGGGTTTACATTCAAACACCCTCCAAACACCAGATCTCAGGTTTGGTGCACTACTTTTCATGGTTTCATTATAAAATCATGGTGTTTTGAGTCGTTCTGTGTTTGCAGTGCATGAATTTCATGTACACTGTTAATTATTTTGTGACTAATAAATCCTATTAGTTGAATTGAGTAAATGCATTCCTCATTTTACAGAGCAGTTCTCTGATTTCATAAGGTGAATGCACCAATTTGTAAGTCGCTCTGGATAAGAGCGTCTGCTAAATGACTTAAATGTAAATGTAAATGTAGTAGGTGTATTGGTAAATATTATTTACACATAGTATATTCCACCTTGACATCCTTGGTCTACTTGACTCAATAAATTAGAGCTAGAATATTGGTCGCCAGGATTAAACTATTTGTATCTAGTCTCTTAATAATTGTAAAACGGTGCAAGTTAGACACGTGTACATTATAGTCATACTGAGTGGTGATGCAAGGCTCACTACCTTGTCTAAATCCTCCAGAGACACACAGGGCATGATGCATTCATTCACATTATTATGGAGTCAGACTGATTAATATAGTTTATTATTGAACATAATTTTCATTCAACCACATAATGGTGACCCCTCATCCTCAGTCGATGGGGATTTCCACCAACCAACACCTACATGCACTTTGAAACCGGGTCCCCACAATTTCCCACTGTCCCATGCCGATTAGCCTGGGCTCTTTCTCACAGGCTGTATTTCCCTACATGGGAGCAATGCGAACCTTAGGTCAGGATTTTTGACCTGGTTACACGTACATTGAACAACAGAGACACTTTTCAGCATGTTTAGTTATATCTGTATAAAAATAATTACGGCGCAGTTGCCTCTTTTACAATGGCGATTTTCACCAATTTCTGGGCGTGGTAGAGGGCTATTCCTTCTTATGACGTGAAAACCGACCCGGAGTATACCAACCACTGCATCAGGACGACTAACATTCAGCAGCTCTCTGACGCAAAGCTCTCTTAAAAGCTATTGGAAGCTGTCCACAGAAAACAAGAGGAGATGGACTAACATACTAAAAGCTTGGTGGAACAACAAGGCGGTTGTTCCTGAGAAATGGCGCCCAGCTGAGACCCTAGCGTGAGCTACTTCACTAATTGTTCACTGAACTGAAATGTGCAATTCAATGTGCATCATAAATAATAACAGTCGATGCTGTCGGAAAAAACGTGTCATATTGGTTTCTATTGTGATCTGCTGTATTGATGCTTTTGCTACAATGCTTCAGGGCAATAATACATGAGAGTTTACTATATTATTTTGAGATAACCTACATCATATAAGAGGTAGCCTATTATTATGCATAGACCTGAGCTGTTTTCAGTACCATGGATAGATTCCCTTTGCATCGTTTCGATATGGCTTTCAATTTGCTTATGCATAGACATGCACTGTTTTCAGAACCATGGACAGCGTCCCTATAAACCAAAGTTCTGGAACTATCAACCAGCGCTTGGGAACTTTTGCTTTACATGGCAGTCAATATGAATAGAACTAAGAACTAACCCTCGCAAGTCTGCCGGCCCAGACGGCGTCCCTAGCCGCGTACTCAAAGCATGCGCAGACCAGCTGGCTGGTGTGTTTACAGACATATCCAATTAATCCTTATCCCAGTCTGATGTTCTCACATGCTTCAAGAGGGCCACCATTGTTCCAGTTCCCAAGAAAGCTAAGGTAACTGAGCTAAATGACTATCGCCCCGTAGCACTCACCTCCGTCATCATGAAGTGTTATGAGAGACTAGTCAAGGATCATATCACCTCCACCCTACCTGACACCCTAGACCCACTCCAATTTGCGTACCACCCCAAATGTTCCACAGACGACGCAATCACACCGCACACCGCCCTAACCCATCTGGACAAGAGGAATACCTATGTAAGAATGCTGTTCATCGACTACAGCTCAGCATTTAACACCATAGTACCCTCCAAACTCATCATTAAGCTCGAGACCCTGGGTCTCGACCACACCCTGTGCAACTGGGTCCTGGACTTCCTGACGGGACGCCCCCAGGTGGTAAGGGAAGGAAACAACATCTCCACCCCGCTGATCCTCAACACTGGGGACCCACAAGGGTGCGTTCTCAGCCCTCTCCTGTACTCCCTGTTCACCAATGACTGCGTGGCCATGCACGCCTCCAACTCAATCATCAAGTTTGCAGACGACACGACAGTGGTAGGCTTGATTACCAACAACGACGAGATGGCCTACAGGGAGGAGGTGAGGGCCCTCGGAGTGTGGTGTCAGGCAAACAACCTCACACTCAACTTAAACAAAACAAAGGAGATGATCGTGGACTTCAGGAAACAGCAGAGGGAGCAGCCCCTAATCCACATCGACAGGACATTAGTGGAGAAGGTGGAACATTTTAAGTTCCTCAGGATACACATCTCGGACAAACGGAAATGGTCCACCCACACAGACAGCGTGGTGAAGAAGGTGCAACAGCGCATTTTCAACCACAGGAGGCTGAAGAATTTTGGCTTGCCACCAAAAACACTTTTACAGATGCATAATCGAGAGCATCCTGTCGGGCTGTATCACCGCCTGGTATGGCAACTGCTCCTCCCACAACCGTAGGGCTCTCCAGACGGTAGTGAGGTCTGCACGACGCATCACTGGGGCAAACTACCTGCTCTCCAGGACACCTACACCACCCGATGTCACAGGAAGGCCAAAAAGGTAATCAAGGACAACAACCACCCGAGCCACTGCCTGTTCACCCCTCTATCATCCAGAAGGTGAGGTCAGTACAGGTGCATCAAAGCTGGGACCGAGAGAATGAAAAACAGCTTATATCTCAAGGCCATCAGACTGTTAAACAGCCATCACTAACATTAGGTGGCTGCTGCCAACATACTGACTCAATCCCTAGCCACTTTAATAATGGAAAAATGTATGTAATAAATGTATCACTAACCACTTTAAACAATGCCACTTTATATAATGTTTACATATCATATGTATATACTGTACTCTATACCATCTAATGCATCTTGCTTATGCCGTTCGTCCATCGCTCATCCATATATATTTTTACGTACATATTCTTATTCATTCCTTTACACTTGTGTGTATAAGGTAGTTGTTGTGAAATTGTTAGATTACTTGTTAGATATTACTGCATTGTCAGAACTAGAAGCATAAGCATTTCGCTACACTCGCATTAACATCTGCTAACCATGTGTATGTGACAAAAATTTGATTTGAACACCTAAAATTGCAATTGACAACCAGTGTTAGTGAATGTAAAATTTTTTTATTTTATTGATGGTTTGGGAATTAAACTAGCTTTTTGATGCTGGTAACCCATTGTATAAAAGCAATAATATACTTGAGTCCATGTGTTAGGACATTTCTATTATGTCTGTGGTGGTCTAGAACACTATGCTTAATCTCGTGGCTATGACCACGTCACAGCCATTATAAAATGTCATAAGCCATGGCCTCATGTATTATTGCTTAAATCCGGATAAAACGTGTTATTATTGCAAATGGAGATACAATAAAAGGTGTACAAACATCAACAATAAAGATTTGTTTTTGCATATAATGCCAGCCTTATATGGTAATTAGTCTTCCCAAAAACAGTGAGACGAGTGAAATGTCCTTTCAATTTATTTATGTTTTCATATATAATATCAAATAAAGTGTTGAAATGTAAAAAGTTCTAAAATGACTGTAAATCAAATTGAATGCAAAATGCCAAAAACACCAAACATAAAACAGTGAAAACCATCACTCTTCAGTATAAACAGATTCTGAAAAACCCACTTTGCACATGAAGAACCACTGCTTACTTCCCCCAAAACATAATGAATCAATCAATGCAATGCTAGTTCCATTCGATCCACTTCAGCTCCCAACTGAATTATGCGAGAAGCATCCGAAGGAGTCAGCCGGATAGTGAATCTTCATAAAGCATGAATGAGCTCAACAATGATAAAACAGCCAGCTAACATTCTCTGTGATTATACAAACACCTGGGATGCAGAGGAGGCTGGTGGGAGGTGCTATAGGAGGACAGGCTCATTGTAACGGCTGGAATAGAATAAATGGAACGATATCAAACACCTTTGACTCCTTTCCATTTATTTCATCCCAGCCATTACAATGAGCCCATCCTCCTATAGCTCCTCCCACCAGCCTTGTCTGCTGGGATGCAAGGCAGGCAAGAGGAACCTAGCCATGGTCTCCCAGGGACAGCCAGACACAGTGTTCCCACTCCAGTGACCACCTAAATTTCCTGCTGGAGCTGAATGGTTGTGAAATATTTTTCCTTCAGGTCCCCTTGTGTTTATGCTAGAGAGTTACCGTGGCGTCAGCTTACAGTGGCTGCAGCTCAATCCCCTCTTTCCGCCGATATAAAGTGTGTGCCTATTCCATAACCTGGGGCTTGTGAAAGCGGTGTTTTCTACACATGAGACAATCCGGACAAGAAAAATGTCACTAAATCATCTGTAAAACCCTAGCAACTCCATCATCAAAGGATGAGACTCTCATGAACATGACACTGTCATTTGTTTTGCTCTACGACATCCACAAGCTTTACGGCCGTCGTTTAAACTTTCAGATGCCCACGAACATTTAGCACTCACTTAAAGCTTCAGGGGAGTTTTCGGCAGAAAAATGAATATGGTGTAAAAAGTGCCATAAACAAAGTGACTAAATGTTGGTCCATTTAAAAACAAAAATCCCTGAGTTTTCTTACATGCAATGCCTTATTCATTGAAAATAATATGGTAACAATTACAAAACACATAGTGTACTGTAGGACAACGCAAACACTTATACAATATGAGTGATCTAATACCAGGTCATTTAAGGTTAAGTTAAGATGAACAAATTAGTTAGGTTACCATGCACAAACTCATCCTTGAATGAAAACAAAGAGAGAGAGAGAGAGAGAAAGAGAGGGAGAGGGAGAGACACAGACATAGACATAGACAGACAGAGGGTGAGACTTCCTCTGCTCCTTGTGACTGCAAACCAAGGAGCACAAAATAAATTACTGAATTAAACACATTGTTAAAACATTTGGGTTGATTAATATTCATGCTCTCATCTTAAATGCCTTTTCTGTGTCTCCAGACATGGAGCATGTGCTCAGTTCCTTTTGTTCACTAACCGTATTCGCATGATTGCTTTTTCTGTTTTTCTGTTGTTTGGAGAGACCCTGGCATGGAGTTTAAGGCAACATTTAATCCTCTGGCACTGGGAGGAAATGGATAGGAAACAATGGGCGTGCTTGGCCCAACAGCTATTCACTGACTCCTCTCAATGTTGCTCATCCCGGCAATATTCCCAGCACCGCATTCTCAAAGGATTTGACAGTAATATGTCCCAGGAATTTCTGAAAAACCACCAACATAAATGTGTGGAATTGGAAACGTGACTACATTTGTTGTGTAGGCTGACTCTATTTTGGGTTGAACACCATTTTTTTGTTTGGGTGTATCAACAACAATGGGTGCAGTGATACCCTGAGGATCATTTAGTTCATGTGGTAGCTAGCTATAGTTTGAATGATCACATTTAGTTTGTGTCATTCTCTGAATTGCCATGTGTTGAACCTTCATTGTTGAGTTTCAATTGTAGGAGCTCAGTATCATCTACTGTATGCTTGCCTCCAATGCCCTATGTTGGAAGTGAATCCTCTTAGCATAGATGGCAATTTCAGACACAAAAGAAGATGTCAAAATTGCATATTGAGAGAAACCACGACATCTAGAAATCATTAGGAGTCTGATATATTCACATACAGTAGTAGGATTTTGGCAATAATTCTACAAAACATTCCAGCGTGGCCTGGCTGCCTCCAGCTGTATGGGCCTTCTGTGCCCATGACATCCATGTTCTGCATAGTTAATAGTTGACCTTAGCCTCTTTTCAGGTAGGCAGTCGTTCCACCCTGCAGCCACATTGTTTGGCTCTTCCTGAGCACGATGACAGAGAAAAATACGTCTCAACGTTCACGACTTATTTAGATTTTCCTTTTACCACCCTTATTTTCATTTTTCTCGGACGGATTAATTTTTAAGACCGTCTTGAATAATTCAAGCTCACCTTTCAAAGTACTAAGAATGAGCTGGTTTGAACTGTTTTATAGTCAAAGCTATAAAAAAGGCTATATGAGGAGAGGGGGAAAACACAGAAAGTCTGTTTTGCTGTCTCAGACAGACCTGAGATTTCTTATTAGATTGTTATGAAAATAAATTATTTCTTACATCTTTCCCCTTCCAAGGTTATCAGAAGTGGCCAGCACCACAGGGGCCTGTGTTTCAGCAGAGTGTGTGGAGGAAATGAAAGAGATGCTATCAGTATCCTCCACTGGATCACAGAGTGTGCATTCATAATGTATCTGTCAGTCCCACAATATGGTGGCTGTGTTTTAGATCTGTTAGCTATATGTTCTGACACATACAAATAGCAGTAGTAATGCATGTATGCTATTACTGTATGTAGTATATTACTATATGTATACTATTACTGTATGAATGCTATTACTGTATGTATGCTATTACTGTATGTATGCTATTACTGTATGTATACTATTACTGTATGTATGCTATTACTGTATGTATGTTATTACTGTATGTATGACATGTATGCTATTACTTAAGTCCAGTGCCTCGATACTCATGTTGTTTTCAACAAGTGTGCAGCACACACTATGTGTAACTTCATAATTCCCATAAAATACAATGCAAATATGTCCTTATAACCCATATAGTCATTTTAATCATGTCTCTGACTTGGCTACTGTAGAATTGCAGCAACTAAAAGGCCTGCAGTAGTTCATCATTGGCATCATTATTGTTAATCCAGAGCTCGTAAACGTCCTCATTGTGCCGGTAGTGGGGAGCAGGGAACAGTTGGTCCTTATTAACCTCTCTCTTCTCTGCTATCAATGATGTCAATCAGCCCATGTCACCAGAGATTCAAGCAAAATGGAGTGAATGGGTGAGGGCTCCAAATAGAGGAGAGGAGCATCCCAGTGGAGAGTAAGGGGTCAGAGATGGAGAGAAGGGTCACAGGTTGGATTGGAGAGAAAGGAGCATGTGGAGAAATGGATGAAACAGACATATTCCAAATGACCCCATAGTTATAATGACAGAGGAGGAAGAGAAGAGGTATGGGTTGGAAATTAGTCGTCAGATCAACAGTTGGTGTACATGTGCACTTGTATGTTCATTTCATACACGGAAATGACAATGTTGCCAGACATTCCTAATCTTTTTCAACTTGTGAGTTGAAAGTGTAATCGTGTAAGAGAAAGGTATTAACCTACAGATTGATGAATATAAAGTTGTTATTTAATATAAAATGGATGAACATAAACTAATTGTAAAAGCTGTTAGTCTTCATGTGCTCTTCTCTCCCATTTCTCAAGACAGGATAATTATTTCTTACGCAAAACTAGTTGTGTGTAGCAAACTCCAGGCAGCATAGAGATGGATTAAGAAATGAAAGGCATCTTTCTCCTGCATTTGGAACCACATGTTAAAGGAGGTTTTCTTCATGTTGTTCAAGGCTCTTTCTTATACCCATGCCCTTAACAATGCATCTATTGTACAGTACAGTGTTCTAATTGGAGCTTTTGCATTGTGGTTTAGTGTATGCTCTTACAACAGTCTCAAGCTGTGGATTGTTAAAGAGGCTTGGAAATATGTTTGTCTCTTACAGTAATGGGAAACTGAAGAAAAAAACGTTTTGATATGTGCACAGTAAAATGTGAACTCTAGTGGAGACCTCCTATTTACATAGGATTTAGGGGAGACCGGGGTTGGTTGTCACACTTTTTACTGATTAGTGAATTCATCAGCACCAGTATATCTTACAAGACAATTTTAAATATTAAATCAAATCAAAAATCAAATCAAATTGCATTCCTCACATGCGCCGAATAGAACAAGTACAGACTTTACCGTGAAATGCTTATTTACTGGCCCTTTCCCAACAGTGTATTTAAGAAAATTAACAAATAGGTCAAAGAAAATAGTAACATAATAACATAAGAGTAAAATAATAATAATGAGGCTATATACTGTACAATGAGTAGCAGTACTGAGTCAGTGTACTGGTGTACGAGGTAGTTGGGTGATTGATTGAAGTAGTATGTACATGAAGGTAGGGTTTAATTAACTGTTTAGTAGTCATGGCTTTGGTGTAGAAGCTGTTCAGAAGCCTTTTGGTACCAGGCTTGGTGTTCCAGTGCGGTAGCAGAGAGAACACTGTAACTTGGGTGGTTTGAGCCTTTGACAATTTTTATGGCCTTCCTCTGACACCGCCTGGTATGAGGGAGGGAGCTCGGCCCCAGTGATGTACTGAGCCATACGCACCACCCTCTGTAGCAACAGTAACCACCTGATATTTGGATGAAAATGAAATATTGTTATGAAGTGAAAAAAGTAAAGCTGTCAACATTTGTGTTATGTACATGTGTTGTTGAAAATAAGGAATTCTTTTTCAAACAAGAACAGGTTTGTGTGTGTGCAAGTATCTGACTCTCAGTTGGGGTCACATTATAAAATCTTTTGACAAGCATGTCCGGACCGGACCAAATCTGAACCAATAATAGACGTGTATGTTTCACAAGTTTGGGCAGCACAGTATACATGTTTTGGTATACCTTCCCCAGATCTGTGCCTCGACACAATCATGTCCCGGAGCTCTACGGACAATTCCTTCGACCTCACGGCTTAGTTTCTGCTCTGACATGCACTGTCAACTGTCGGACCTTATAGACAGGTGTGTGCCTTTCCAAATCATGTCCAATCAATTGAATTTACCACAGGTGGACCCCAATCAAGTTGTAGAAACGTCTCAAGGCTGATTAATGGAAACAGGATGCACCTGAGCTCAATTTCGAGTCTCATAGCAAAGGGTTTGAATACTTATGTAAATAAGGTATTTCTGCTTCTTTTTTTTATACATTTGCTAATGAATCTAAAAAACAGATTTATTTCTGGCATTTTAGGGTATTGTGTGTAGATTGCTTAGGAAAAACAAATATTTTAATGCATTTTGGAATAAGACTGTAACGTAACAAAATGTGTAAAATATCAAGGGGTCTAAATATTTTCCGAAGGCACTGTATCTGTAAGGTCCCTAAGTCGAGCAGTGAATTTCAAACACCGATTCAACCAAAAAGACCAGGGAGGTTTTCCAGTGGCTCACAAAGAAGGGTACATATTGGTAGATGGGTAAAAAAAAATCCCTTTGAGAATCCAAGTCAGTGTTTAATAGTCACATGCACAGGGTTGCAGGTGTGATTGCAGAGTACAGTGAAAATTGTAGGCTTTGAGCACCAACAATTGTTTTATTTTATTTAACTAGGCAAGTCAGTTAACTTATGTGGGACGCTAACGTCCCACTTGGCCAAAAGCCAGTAAAAATGCAGAGCGCCAAATTCAAATTAATTACTATAAAAATCAAACTTCCATGATATCACACATGAAAGAAACCAAATTAAAGCTACACTTGTTGTGAATCCAGCCAACATGTCTGATTTCAAAAAGGATTTACGGCGAAAGCACACCTTGCGATTATGTTAGGTCAGTACATAGCCACAGAAAAACACAGACATTTTTCCAGCCAAAGAGGAGTAACAAAAAGCAGAAATAGAGATAAAACTAATCACTAACCTTTGATGATCTTCATCAGATGACACTCATAGGACTTCATGTTAAACAATACATGTATGTTTTGTTCGGTAAAGTTCATATTTATATCCAAAAATCTGAGTTTAGGCGGAACGCTACTGTCTCACTTGGCAAAAAGCCAGAGAAAATGCAGAGTGACAAATTCAAATAAATTACTATAAAATTCTAACATTCATTAAATCACACATGAAAGATACCAAATTAAAGCTACACTGGTTGTGAATCCAGCCAACATGTCAGAATTCAAATAGGCTTTTCGCCGAAAGCAAACGATGCTATTATCTGAGTTAGGACCATAGTAAACAAAGAGAGAGAAGCATATTTCAACCCTGCAGGCGCGACACAAAACCCAGAAATAAAAATATAATTAATGCCTTACCTTTGACGAGCTTCGGTTGTTGACACTCCAATATGTCCCATAAACATCACAAATGGTCCTTTTGTTCGATTAAGTCCGTCAATATATATACAAAATGTCCATTTATTTGGCCAGTCTTTCAGTTTTTGCCATGATGCTCCTGTACTGCCTGCGTCTGAGTGATTGAAGCGGGGAGAACAGGGCATGGCTCGGGTGGCTGGGGTCCCTGATGACCTTCTTGGCCTTCTTGCGACACCTGGTGTTGTAGGTGTCCTCTAGGGCAGGCAGTGTGCACCCAATGGTGTGTTCGGCTGTATCCTCTGTAGAGCCGTGCCGTCCGTGTCGGTGAAGTTGCCGAACCAGGCTTTGATGCAGCCCGACAGTATGCTGTCGATGGTGCTCCTATAGAACACTGTGAGGGCCCTCGGGGACAGGCCACATTTCTTCAACATTCTGAGGTTGAAGAGTCGCTGTCGTACCTTCTCCACTATGGTGTCAGTGTGGTTAGACCATTTCAGCTTCTCTGAGATGTATACGGAGAGGAATTTGAAGTTATTGACAGTCTCCACGGTGGCTCTGTTGATGAGGATGGGGGCGTGTCCAGCCTGGTTCCCACTGAAAGTCCACAATCAGCTGCTTTGTTTTGCTAACGTTGAGGGAGAAGTTGTATATCTGGTACAACGCGGTCAGAGTGCCTCACATTTACTACCTGTAGCCCATCCCGTCGTTGTTGGTAATCAGGCCTCCTACTGTTGTGTCGTCAGCGAACTTGATGATGGAGTTGGAACTGTGTGAGGCCAAACAGTCATGGGTATACAGGGAATACAGAAGGGGACTGAGGACGCACTCATGTGGGGCCTACGTGTTGAGAATCAGTGTCGAGGAGGTAATGTTGCTTACCTTCACCACTTGGAGGAGGACCGTCAGGAAGTGCAGGACCAAGTTGTATAGGGAGGAGTTCAGACCCAGGGACATGAGCTTCGGATAGAGCTTATAGGGCGCTGTGGTATTGAAGGCTGAGCTGTAGTCGATGAACAGCATCCTCACATTCCCTTTGTCCAGGTGGGTAAGGGCAGTGTGCAGTGCAATGGTGATTGTGAAGCATGGTGAAGTTATTAGTTACACTTTGGATGGTGTTTCAATACACCCAGTCACTCCAAAGATACAGGTGTCCTTCCTAACAGCTGCCAGAGAAGAAGGAAACCGCTCAGGGATTTCACCATGAGGCCAATGCCTACAGAGTTGATAACTGTGATAGGAGAAAACTGAGGATGGATCAACAACATTGTAGTTACTCCACAATACTAACCTACATGACATAGCCAAAAGAAGGAAGCCTATACAGATTACAAATATTCCAAAACATGCATCCTGTTTGCAAAATCAAACTAAAGTCAAACTACAAAAACAATATGGCAAAACAATTAACTTTTCGTCCAGAATACAAAGCATTGTGTTAGGGGAAAATCCAACACAACACATCACATTTCAAGCATGGTGGTGGCTACATCATGTTATGAGTATGCTTGTCATCAGCAAGGACTATGGAGTATTTTAGGATACAAAGAAACGGAACAGATGTAAGCACAGGCAAAATCCTAGAGGAGAACCTGTTTCCAGTCTGCTTTCCAACAGACACTGGGAGACAAACTCACATTTCAGCAGGATAATAACCATAAAACACAAGGCCAAATATAAGTTCCCAAGTGGCCTAGTTAGAGTTTTGACTTAAATTGGCTTGAAAATCTGTGGCAAGACTTAAAAATGGCTGTCTAGCAATGATCAACTTGACAGCGCTTAAATATTTTTTTTAAGAACATTGTGCAAATATTGTACAATCCAGGTGTGCAAAGCTCTTAGAGACTTACCCAGGAAGACTCATAGCTGCAATCGCTGCCAAAGGAGATTCTAAAATGTATTGACTCACGGGTGTGAATTTCTATTCCAAAAACATGTCATTATGGGGAATTGTGTGTAGATGGGTGAGACAAAATATATATTTAATCCAACAAAAAGTGTAGTAAGTCAAGCCATATGAATACTTTCTGAAGGCACTGTACCTCACATGCGACCCGTAATAAGACGTTTATTAAAACGGAATATCTGACCCCATAAAGATGATTTAGCAATACTGTATGCAAGAGACTATAGTTGACTTACAGTAATAGAAAGGTCAAGAAAGATCTGAGACTTGTATTTTACTTATTAACATTGTAAAATGTATGAAATCCAGGCCTAATACAAGACATTAAGCTCATGTTACAATAATGGCATTAACAAGCATCAAGTATCTATTGGTATGATCAGAGAAAGACAAACAATCCTTGGCTTGTGCCATGGCCCATAGCTCTTGCGGGAGAGATAGAGAGTGAGAGAGAGATCTATTGGGTGAAATACCAGAGTGCAATCACAGCAGCAATATTTGTGACCTGTTGCCACAAGAAAAGGGCAACCACTGGAGAACAAACACCATTGGAAATACAACCCATATTTACGTAGATATATTTTCCCTATTGTACTTTAACTATTTGCACATTGTTGCAACACTGTATATAGACATAATATTACATTTGAAGTGACTTTATTATTTTGGAACTTTTGTGGGTTTAATGTTCACTGTTCATTTTTTTATAGTTTATTTCATTTTGCTTGTTATCTATTTCACTTGCTTTGGCAATGTTAACACATGTTTCCCAAGTCAATAAAGCCCCTTAAATTGAATTTAATAGAGAGAGAGAGAGAGAGAGAGAGAGAGGACATGAGCTCATGGGCTTCTGATTTCTTCTGCAAAAAAAATGAATTAGAGTTGGATAAATCAAATCAAAATTCGATACCTAAAATCTTAATTTTGGACAAAATTATCTGAATTATTACTACAAAGGACTATCAAGGCTACTAGGCTACCAAACTGCTAGGACAGAACAGACCTGGCTGCAACTTCAATTAGCATTGATGTGTGAAGTGAGATGTGTCAAAGCTCTTGAGGCTAACAATGGCAGGAGAGTTTCGCAGCCTCCCTCACCCAAATGCAGAGGCCTTTGAAGCCCTCTCTCTCTGTGCAAAGGACATTACAATAGAGTTACCCATGGATATTAAAAATAACACTGCACAGAATAAATACAAAACGAAGCTCCTCAAGGACCATTCAGAGACACTATTTGCCTACTGCTACAAAGAGGGGAATGTAAGCAACTTAATTTTGCACACAGACCCCTGGCATGGCACAGTGCTATAAGAGCACACTACCGCTATGTTAAGAGAGACGGTATTGGCTCAGGGTGGAAACACAGAACATTAGACATTGAGGAAATTGAAACAACCTCTGTCAACGTTTTCAAGTTTGGGACAGTAATGGTGCAGGGCATCTTCATGCAGTTCCAGCAGGACTTTTACGGGATCAAAGAGAGAGCACAGGAGGAAAAGCTCTCTCTCTGTGATGACTCCTCCATCCTGAGTGAGTCTGATCACACCTCTTCAAACTGTCCTGCAGACGAGTATAGTCAACCCCCCAGCACTGAACAAACCCAGGTCCCACAACTGCAATGTTCGTCCATCATTGAGAAGGACAAATTCACAGAGCTGGAGAGAGACACTGTGGAGGTCAGAGAGCACGTCCACACAATCCAGACAGAACAAACCCACAAAACATACCAGCACAACAACACCCCCCCAACAAGACCTGGATGGCTGAAGGTGGAGATGGACAGCTGTCTGAGAGAGCTGGCTGCACTCGGGACTGAGGTGAGAGAACTTGAGGAGAGAGAGGAACACATGGCTTAGCTAATTGCAGTTAAGGAGGAGGGAGAGGCACACATGCCACACATAACAGCACTGAAAGAGGAGGGAGAGAAACACATGGGATAGATAACAGAACCGAAGTAGGAGGGAGAGGAACACATGGGCCAGATAACAGAACCAAAGTAGGAGGGAGAGAACACATGGGACAGATAACAGAACCAAAGTAGGAGGGAGAGGAACACATGGGACAGATAACAGCACTGAAGTAGGAGGGAGAGGAACACATGGGACAGATAACAGCACTGAAGGAGGAGGTGAGAAAGCTGACGTGTGACATAGAGCAGGTAACTCCCCCTAAGAAGCCACCAGAACAGCCAACCTCAGACCACAATCGGACAGACAACACAGGACCCACCAACCCAACAGACCACACCCCCTCCTAACAGCTCCACTGTCAGCTCCCCCCGATAGCCCTCCTGACAACCCGCACACATCCACTGAGGACACACAAAATCCAGAAATTGTGCTCCTCATTGACTCAAATGGAAAATACATTAAATAGAATAAACTTTTTCCCAAATACAAAGTGGTAAACTCTGTTGCCCAAACACTAAGCATGCCCTGGAGCTGTTCCCCAAGCCACATGCTAATTCACACGGGCACAAATGACCTGAGGGCCCAGCAGGAAATGGTGGCCACAGCACTCAAGGGAGTGACTGAAAAAACTTCTTCCACTTTCCCCAACGCACAATTGGTTATCTCCACCCTACTACCACGAAAATACATTCACCTTGCCACAATACAGCAGCTGAATGCAAGCATTTCCTGGGACTGTGCCTCGAAACCTAATGTCTACCTGGCCCACCACTCCACCCTGGACTTGAATAGCCTTTACGAACAGGTCCACCTCTACAAGGCAGCAACCCCAACATTTGCCAGGTCCCTGAAGGACGTCAGCCACAACCGCAACCCCAGCACCTCACACAGGAGCAATAGAGCAACGGACACCCCGCCAACCAATGAGACACCGTCTCAGACCTGCTAGACCCCCTCCCGAAGGACCTGCACTGAAAGAACCTGACACTCTCAGCACACATGGGGACAAACACCTCCCAAATATGTCCCCCTAGACTATGACAAAAAATAAAATAAAAATTGGGTCACAACTCCTGCAGCTCTATCATACGCTCATACCTACAGCTCATCTCTTGGCAGTAGTACTGTAGATTACTTTATCAATGACTCTCTCAGAGCGTTCACAGTCAGCCCACCAACACCCCTATCAGATCACGGGAAAATCACAGTCTATCTGAACAGAGCAATACTCAATAACGAGGTATCAAATCCATAGGAACTGCACAATATTAAGAAATGCTGTAGATGGAAGGAAAGTAGTGTAGAAACCTAACAAAAAACAATTAGGCAACAACAAAAAAATGTCAAGCAGACAACCTAAGAAAATGAAAAACAATGACAAATGGTTTGATGAAGAATGCAAATACCTAAGAAAGGAATTGAAAAACATAGACAAGGAAAACCTGAGTCTATGCCTTCACTATCGTGAATCACTAAAACAATACAGAAATACACTACGGAGAATAGTAGTTTTACATTTTTCAACCGAACAACGAATTAACATCATAAATACTTCTTACTTTTTGATGAGCTCCCATCAGAATCTTGGGCAAGTTGTCCTTTGTCCAGAGGAATCGTTTCTCGGTTGTAGATTGTCGCCTTCAACTTTGGAATTAGCAGTAAACATTAGCCATGTGGCGAAGACGTGTCCAACTCACTATAACACAGCACTAAGAAATATCCAAAAATCACAATATACTGATATAACTCGGTTTAAAATAACAACATGATGATGTCTTTAACACCTATATCGAATAAAATCAGAGCCGGATATATCTAAGGCCTATAACGGGAGCTTTCCAGAACGAAATCCTGAGGTCTGTCTTGCGTCGAATGTTGAAAAGACTGCACCCCACGTTCCAAGCCCATTTATAAGCCCATTTATATGGCCTCAGATCTGCCTAGCAACTCCATTCCAATTCTCACTCTTTGCTGACATATAGGGGAAGGCGTATGCAGTGCATCTCGACCAATAGAAGACATGCAAATTAATAAATTGACCCCAGAACAGCCTGCCTGATTTCAGATTTCTCACTTCCTCACAGGAAGTTTGCTCCAACTTGAGTTCTGTTTTACTCACAGATATAATTCAAACGGTTTTAGAAACTAGATAGTGTTTTCTATCCAATAGTAATAATAATATGCATATTGTACGAGCAAGAATTGAGTACAAGGCAGTTTAATTTGGGAACGAAATCTTTACAAAGTGAAAACAACACCACCTATTGAGAAATTAATATGGTTTTGGTACATATGTTCACAGTCAGAATGTTGAAATAGGTCAGACATTTCAGTTTCCCAGGCTCCCTCTATGGATAGATCCCATTTGCAAACTTTACTAGCTGTTCTGGCAGTTGGCATATCCAACAGTCTATTCCAAAGTCTCACCATACATGCCTTCCATCTCACCTCACAGGGTTCCCAGCCTATGTCCCCAGTTATTGCAAGTATAGTTGCAAACGTGTGGACACATAAAAAGTAATGTACTGCTCTGTTACGGGCATGTTCATTTTTAACATAACTCTTAGCACCCCACACTCCTGCTGAATAGTCCAGAACAGGACACACGCATGTCGGATATAGTTTGGAATACGTAGCATAACCAATATCTTTGAGTGTTTTTTGTTTTTCCATTAACTCCCTCAAGAGCTCTACTACGAGTCGGCCAGGGCAGATGTTCCATATAAAAAGGTAATAGGTTCATCAATAAATGGACCAAGTACACTACCGGTCAAAAGTTCTAGAACACCAGTCTTTCAAAGGTTTTTCTTCATTTTTACTATTTTCTACATTGTAGAATTATAGTGAAGACATCAAAACTATAAAATAACACATATGGAATCATGTAGTAGCCAAAAAAGTGTTAAACAAATCAAAATGTGTTATATTTGAGATTCTACAAATAGCCACCCTTTGCCTTGATAGGTTTTCAAACTCTTGGCATTCTCTCAACCAGCTTCACCTGAAATGTTTTTCCAACAGTCTTGAAGGAGTTCCCACATATGCTGAGCACTTGTTGGCTGCTTTTCATTCACTCTGCAGTCCGACTCATCCCAAATCATCTCAATTTGGTTGAGGTCGGGGGGTGTGTTGGGTCATTGTTCTGTTGAAAAACAAATGACAGTCCCACTAAGCCCAAACCAGATGGGATGGTGTATCGCTGATGAATGATGTAGTAGACATGCTGGTTAAGTGCGCCTGGAATTCTAAATCAATCACAGACAGTGTCACGAGCAAAGCAACATCACAACTCCTCCTCCATGCTTTACAGTGGGAAATACACATGCAGACATCAACCGTTCACCCACACCGCATCTCACAAAGACACGGTGGTTGTAACCAAAAATCTCAAATTTGGACTCTAGACCAAAGAACACATTTCCACCTATCTAATGTCCATTGCTCGTGTTTCTTGGCCCAAGCAAATCTGTTCTTCATATTGGTGTCCTTTAGTAGTGGTTTCTTTGCAGCAATTTGACCATGAAGGCCTGGTTCAAACAGTCTCCTCTGAACAGTTGATGTTGAGATGTGTCTGTTACTTGAACTCTACAATTTCTGAGGCTGGTAACTCTAATGAATTTATCCTCTGCAGCAGAGGTAACTATGGGTCTTCCATTGTGGCTGTCCTCATCAGAGCCAGTTTCATCATAGCGCTTGATGTTTTTTGCGACTGCACTTGAAGAAACTTTCGTTTCTTCGTTCTATAAACATTTTCCGTATTGACTGACCTTCATGGCTCAAAGTAATGATGGACTGTCGTTTCCCTTTGCCTATTGTTACTCAGGCCCAAAAGCTAGGATATGCATGTAATTGCTAAAGTTGGATAGAAAACACTCTGTTAAAATAATGTCTGAGTATAACAGAACTGATATGGCAGGTGAAAACCTGAGAGAAATCCATCCAGGAAGTGGGATTTTTTGGATGTGGGTACTTTTCAATTGAATGCCTATACAGTATGTAATGGGTTAGGACCCAGATTGCAGTTCCTATAGCTTCCACTAGATGTCAAGTCTTTAGACATTGTGTCAGGCTTGTTTTCTGAAAAATTAGGAAGAATGAGACCATTTTGTCAGTTGACTGTAGAATGAAGCAGAGCTGGTTTGCGCGTGCGACCGATAGCGTGCCCTTCGTTGTTTTTCCTTTCTATTGAATATGCTATTGTCCGGTTGAAATTTTATTGATTATTTATAAATAGACAACCTGAGGATTATTAATTATAAACATTGTTTGACATGTTTCAATGAACTTTATCAGTACTATTGGGATGTATTCGTCTGCATGTTTTGACCGCCTTTGAGTCAGTGGATTACTGTACAAAACGCGCCAACAAAGTTTTTGGGTAATAAAGAGGGACTTTATTGAACAAAATTAACATTTATTATGTAACAGGGACTCTTGTGACTGCAACCAGATGAAGATCATCAAAGGTAAGTGATTCATTTTATCGCTATTTCTGACTTTCGTGACTCCTCTATTTGGCTTGAAAATGTTTGTATGCTTTTGTGTGCGGGTCGTTGTCCTCAGATAATCGCATGGTATGCTTTCGCGGTAAAGCCTTTTTGAAATCTGACACAGCGATTAACAAGAAGTTCATCTTTAAGCCGATGTATAACACTTGTATCTTTTATGAATGTTTATTATGAGTATTTCTGTATTTTGAATTTGGCGCTCTGCAATTTCACCGGATGTTGTTGAGGTGGGTTGCTATCCCTATTAAGAAAGAAATTCCACAAATTAATTTAAGGCACACCTGTTAATTGAAATGCATTCCAGGCAACTACCTCATGAAGCTGGTTGAGAGAATGCCAAGAGTGTGCAAAGGGTGGCTGTGTCATCAAGGCAAAGGGTGGCTATTTGAAGGATCTCAAATCTCAAATATATTTTGATTTGTTTAACACTTTTTTGGTTACTACATGATGCCATATGTGTTATTTCATAGTTTAGATGTCTTCACTATTATTCTACAATTTAGAAAATAGTAAAAATAAAATAACTCTTAAATGAGTAGGTGTTCTAAAACTTTCGACCAGTAGTGTAGTATGGGTTGGGATTATTGCAGTATGGCACATACAGCTGAAGTCGAAAGTTTACATACACTTAGGTTGGAATCACTAATACACACAAAAAAATTATGGTTCTAAATAGTACCAGATGGGGGTTCTTTGGTGTACCCCCTCCCCTTTTCCCCTCAGAACAGCCTCAATTCATCGGGGCATGGACTCGACAAGGTTTTGAAAGCGTTCCACAGGGATGCTGGCCCATGTTGACTCCAATGCTTCCCACAGTTGTGTCAAGTTGGATGGATGTCCTTTGGGTGGTGGACCATTCTTGATACACACGGGAAACTGTTCAGCATGGAAAACACAGCAACGATGCAATTCTTGACACAAAGCGGGGCGCCTGGCACCTACTGCCATACACAGTTCAAAGGTGCTTAAATCCTTCCTCTTGCCTATTCACCCTCTGAATGGCACACATGCCCAATTGTCTCAATGCTTAAAAAATATTTTTTTTACCTGAGTGAAGTGGATTTAACAATTACATCAATTAGGCATTATAGCTTTCACCTGGATTCACTTGGTTAGTCTATGTCATGGAAAGAGCACGTGTTCATAATGTTTTGTACACTCAGCATCCAAAAAGGTTTCTGCTATGGTTACAACCCTTTTTGGGGCTATATCAGCAGTTCCCAAACTAGTGGTCACATCAACAGTGAAGAGGCGACTCCGGGATGCTGTCCTTCTAGGCTGACTTTCTCTGTCCGGTGTCTGTGTTCTTTTGCCATCTTTTATTTTTATTGGCCAGTCTGAGTTATGGCTTTCTCTTTGCCACTCTGCCTAGAAGGCCAGCATCCCGGAGTCGCCTCTTCACTGTTGACGTTGAGACTGGTGTTTAACGCATACTATTTAATGAAGTTGCCAGTTGAGGACTTGTGGGGCGTCTGTTTATCAAACTAGACACTAATGTACTGGTCCTCTTGCTCAGTTTCCAGCAACAATAGTCATTTACAACATGAACAATGTCTACACTGTATTTCTGATCAATTTGATGTTATTTTAATGGGCAAAAAAATTGCTTTTCTTTCAAAAACAAGGACATTTCTAAGTGACCCCAAACTTTTGAACGGTAGTGTATATCATAATCATTGTAATGTGGTAAACCTTAAATAAAAAATACTAATTATTAAAATCAAAAAAATTACTTTCAAACAGAGCACCCTTAAATCATGGGAAAAGGCCGCACTTCATGGTTGACTTGAATCATTCCCACGGGGAATGGCTAGGCCAGCTACACTATAAAACACACACTATTACAAAGACTTTGATATTACCGGCCACAATTTATATGGTGAAAACAATGTGTGGTGAGGAAGAGGCACAGAAAATCAAATCAATACCCTTCTCAGATAACACTGTAAAACGAAGAATGTATGCTATTACTAGCAATCAAAAGGAAACTCTGACTGAATGACTCAGACCCCCCAGCTTATACTCTCCAAATAGATAAATAAACTGTGGGAGCCAAGATGCCCATGTATTGACTTTTGTTCCCTGTACATGTCTGGGGAAGCTATTCTCAAGGACACACTGTTCTGTCTCACGATTACCGAACATGAAACGGCACAGGGGATGTTCAGTGTGCTGTGTGGATATATTGGCAACAACAACAAAAGTATTCCATGGCTTCGTATGGTGGGCTTTTACACTGATGGGTCTCCATCTATGGCGGAACAGTGGGCAGGCCTCTGCACTCTAGTTATAAATGTGTCTCCCACTATGGACACATTGTATGATACGCCGAGAGCAACTGGCGGCAAAAGAGCTTAGCACAGAACTCAAAGATATACTGGAGCAGGTAACTTAATTTGCAAACTATACTGAACAAAAATATAACCGCAACATGCAACAATATTCAACGCTTTTACTGAGTTACAGTTCACATAACGAAATCAGTCATTTAAATATGCCTTAATCTGTGGATTTCATATGACTGGGAATCGGCGCAGCCATGATTTGGCCTGTGAGGGCATAGTCCCACCAATTTAGGAGCAATGCCCACCCACTGGGGAGCCAGGCCCAGCCAATTATAATTAGTTTTTCCCCACAAAAAGGCTTTATTACAGGCATAAATACTTCTCAGTTTTATCAGCTGTCCAGGTGGCTGGTCTTAGACGATCCCACAGGTGAAGATGCCAGATGTGGAAGTCCTGGGCTGGCGTGGTTACATGTGGTCTGCTGTTAGACGTGGTCTGAGGCCGGTTGGATGTACTGCCAAATTCTCTGAAATGACATTGGAGGCAGCTTATGGTATAGAAATTAATATGCAATTCTCTGGCAACAACTCTGGTGAACATTCCTGTAGTCAGCATGTCAATTGCATGCTCCCTCAAAACTTGAGACATCTGTGGCCTTGTGTGACAACACTGCACATTTTAGAGTGCCCTTTTATTGTCCCCAGCACAAGGTGCACATGTGTATTGATTATGCTGTTTAATCAGTTCTTAATATGTCACACCTGTCAGGTGGATGGATTATCTTAGCAAAGGAGAAATGGTCACTAACAGGGATGTAAACAAATTTGTGCACAAAATTTGAGAAAGAAGTTTAATGCAGGGGAAATACAAAAATGTTCTACACGTGAGTGACCGAATTAGTGCATTCAGAGGAAATTATTATTATTGGAGTCTTTCAAAAGCTAACCGTGCACCCTTTCACACGGCTATGCATGTGTGATGACTGCTCACCTCCAGTGCTTGGTAGAGCACTTTTGGAAATACTTCCCAACTACTTCCCAATACTTTTGACTGTGAACCTGGCTCAGTTCACATCCTGGGAAGTGAAATTAAAAAGCTGATTGAGCTGTCATGTGAATGAATGCTGCAGACAACGCATTCACAGGTCACTACAGAGGAGTTTTGGTTCCTGACTCAAAGGGAATACCCTGCCGCTTCCCTCTGAGAATTAATGCCACGGTCAAAACAACTGGAAACTCAGAATGGACAACTCAATCTCAGACTTCTGACTTCAGTATGTTCAAGACAACTGGGAAACAATACTATATGTCAATGGCTATATCACACAATGTTTAATGGTCTAACACAACACATTTGTTAAACTGGTATGACACTCTCTCACAGTTGCACAAAAGTGGTGTGCAAACTATGCCCAACAATATTCTAATGAGCTGCCTCCCTTACATTTGAATTATCACTAAAAGAGCAAAGAACCCTTTTGTGATCTATAAACAGCCATTGAAGAGCTCAAAGGGTTCTTTGAGTCATTATTGTTCCACATAGAACCATCACCCCCATTTTTTGTATGTAGCTAGTCAAGAATTCAGCAGTGCAATATTGGCACGAAAGATTTTGTTAGACCAACCAAACAATTAAATCTTGAATTTGTAGGTTTAAAATATCCCTCTATTGGCCAGTGTTGACACATTTTAAGAATTACCATTAGTTGGTGGATATAAAGTCTAAGATCTTTCATAGGCTGATGAAGTTGTGCCAGTATATAATCATTAGCACCTGTTGAGGTTAGCATAAGGCTAACATGTGCCATGTTATCTGATGGGACCAGCTACAATTTAGTGTTCTGTCACATGCAAGTAAATCAACGCTTTTCATTGGCTGATATGCATTTTGTGAGCGAGAACCCATTTAACTTGAAATGCTTGCTTATGTTTGCAAGAATATGGGCACACTGTTTTTATTACAAGAAGTCAGTTATGATGGTGGATATGTAGAAAAATCTGTATCTGTAGGTTTTAAATCAGTATAATAAACTTTGGGATGTGACCTGACTGCATTACAGGAGCACTAATGCAGAACTCCCAGTCTTGTAAAAAATCCAATATCAACAACCTTCATGCACTGAATGATTGAAATAGGAGTTAATTTCAGGTTCCAAGAAAATACATGTGGTTCTTTTCAGATGAAAGATACATTAAGGAGAAGATGCTGGCAATATGGACAAAGTCAATAAAAGAGCAGGTACTATAATGGAATGTATATATGTGTTTATGGAGGGTAAACTCAGGTAAACCTCATATGTTAACTATTTGTTTTCAGACACACATGGCTGGGGAAATGAAGCAATGTAGTGTAACATTGGTAATACATGCATGTTAATTCTTTTTTTTAACTCAAAACGTTATAATGTTCTTGATTGGATAAGCTGGATTGTAGTCCTGAGGAATATATGGTTGTGTTAGAGATGAGAAAACATTTGTAGTGTGGCATGGTAACATGTCAAAGATATGGACGTTAATGCAAAACATAAATTAAGCTCTTTTAAAGTGTGAATTGAGTGTCATCTCATTAAACATGGACAGTGAAGTGGTTTCATTAAAAGGATTGTGCAGCAAAAGGCTAATGGCTGTAAATTCTGAAGTGCATGTATGACATAGCATTTCGCCCCAAAGAACAAAGAGCAATTCAAATACATATCACTAATCAAGTGGAATATAAATACAGTAAATTAATGAATGTGTGTGTGTGCGTGTGTATTTATGCATGTGAGAGAGAGAGAGAGAGAGAGAGAGAGAGAGAGAGAGAGAGAGATGAAAAGGATAAGTGTGTTTATCATGTACTAGAATAATTGGAACATGTTGTTGAAATGAAAAAGTATAATGGTAGCAAATGTTTCTTTGATTGGCATCATAATGCATCTAAACTGCATTTATTAAATTACTACACTAAGCCTAAGCTTCCAACTACTCCAGCAAGCTCTGTTGAAGTAATGCATGAGGAAGACTACACACATACACACACACACGTCAACTATAACAACATTAATTTTGGGCGCCAGTATCATGATATGCATGAGCTACAGCTCAGAAGCTAACTCCGGTCCAGCCATCCAACATGGAGGCACTCAGGTGGGGGTGGTCAGGAGGAGGTGGGGGTGTGACGCTTGGCCCGCGTGGCTCTGAAGAGGTATGTGAAATCGATCCTATTTAAGCTGGTGACAGTTCATCATACCTGCATCAAAGTACATTTGGGAGAAATTAGCCTTATGGTAACGGTGAGACTCACAACCCAAGGTGCCTTCCTCAGGCCTGTTTCATTTTTAAATGAATGCATTGCTGTTTGAATCTCACTGCAGTTTGTTCGTTTTCCCGTAGGTTTTCTTTATTGTATAGTATTTTAACAACAAAAAGTCAATCCACAAAGTAGCCACTGCAGAAAGTAGTCCTTACAGACCTTAGTCCCTTCTTCAAGAAAGTTGTTCCTCCAAAATAGTCCTTCCAGAAAGTAGTGCATTCAGATATTAGTACATTCTTTGAGAAATCAGTCACTACATAAAGTAGTCCTTCCAAAAAGTAGTCGGTCCAGATATTTGTCCCTTCTTTGAGAAATTAGACCCTACAGAAATTAGTCCTTCCAGAAAGTAGTCTAAAACTGAAAGTAGTCCCTCCAGAATGCAGTCCCTCGAGAAAATAATCCCATGTTTTCCCTTTCACTTCACTACTGTATGTCATCAAATCAAATTGCATTTGTCACATACGTTGAAATTGTATTTAAATGCTTACTTACGGGTCCTTTTTCAACAATGCAGAGTTAAAGATAAAAAATAAAAATTGAATTAGTGACGCAAGGAATAAATACAAAGTGAATAATGGATAACAATGATGAGTTAAAATAAAATGGCTATATACAGGGAGAACTAGTACCGAGTTGATGTGCATGGGTATGAGGTACTAGAAATAGCTATGTATACATACATTAGGTAGGGTTAATAACTTCTAATGGCTAGAGGGGCAGTATTGAGTAGCTTGGATGAAAGGTGCCCAGAGTAAACTGCCTGCTCCTCAGTCCCAGGTGCTAATATATTCATATTATTATTAGTATTGGATAGAAAACACTCTGAAGTTTCTAAAACTGTTTGAATGATGTCTGTGAGTGTAACAGAACTCATATGGCAGCCAAAAACCTGAGAAGAAATCCAAACAGGAAGTGGGAAATCTGAGGTTGGTCGATTTTCAACTCATCGCCTATTGAATACACAGTGTGATATGGGTCAGTTTGCACTTCCTACGGCTTCCACTAGATGTCAACAGTCTTTAGAACCTTGTCTGATGCTTCTACTGTGAAGTGGGGCCGAAGGAGACAGGAATGAGTCAGGTCTATAATGACCTGACCATGCTCTGACCATGCGTGTTCACATGAGGGAGCTCTGTTCCATCGCACTTCTGAAGACAATGGAATTCTCTGGTTGGAACTTTATTATTGATTTATGTTAAAAACATCCGAAAGATTGATTCAATACATCGTTTGACATGTTTCTACTGACTGTTACGTAACTTTTTGACATTGTCTGCTTTTAGTGTACGCACTTCCTGACTTTGGATTTGTTTACCAAACACAGCTATTTGGACATAAATGATGGACATTACCGAACAAAAGTGGGAGTCCTGGGAGTGCATTCCGACAAAGAACTGCAAAGGTAAGTAAAGATTTATAATGCTATTTATAACTTTTGTTTACTCCACAATTTGGCAGGTAACTGCCTCCTTTTGTGGCTGAACTCTATTCTCAGATTATTGAATATTGTGCTTTTTCCGTAAAGCTTTTTGAAATCTGACACAGCGGTTGCATTAAGAACAAGTGTATCTTTAATTCTATGTAAAACATGTATCTTTCATCAAAGTTTATGATGAGTATTTCTGTTATTTGATGTGGCTCTCTGCAATTTCTGCGGATATTTTGGAGGCATTTCTGAACATGGCACCAATGTAAACTGAGGTTTTTGGATATAAATATGAATTTTATCGAACAAAACATATATGTATTGTGTAACATGATGTCTTATGAGTGTCATCAAAGGTTAGTGATTCATTATATCTCTATTTCTGCTTTTTGTGACTCCTGTCTTTGGCTGGAAAAATGGCTGGAAAAATGTTTTTCTGTGATTTGTTTGTGATGCTTTCGCTGTAAAGCCTTTTTGAAATCAGACACTGTGGTGGGATTAACAAGAAGTGTATCTTTAAAATGGTGTGAAATACTTGTATGCTTGAGGAATTTTAAATTTGGCGCCCTGCACTTTCACTGGCTGTTGTCATATCGATCCCGTTAACGGGATTGCAGCCATAAGAAGTTAGGAAACATGATAGATGAGATGATAGACAGTAGCAGCAGCAGGTAGCCATTTGATTAGCTATTAAGCTATCTTGTTTAGCAGAATCATGGCTTGTGTGTAGAAGTTGTTCAGGGCCCTGTTGTTTCCAGACTTGGTGCACTGGTACCCCATTCCACGTCGTAGCAGAGAGAAGAGTCTATGGCTTGGGTGGCTGGAGTTGAACATTTTTCCTCTGACACCACCTGGTATAGAGGCCCAGGATGGCAGGGAGCTCGGCACCAGTTATATACTTGGCCGTACTCACCACCCTCATAGCACCTTGCGGTCGGGTGCCTTGCAGTTGCCGTAGCAATCGGTGATGCATTGAGTCAAGATGCTCTCAATGGTACAGCTGTAAACATTTTTGATGATCTGAGGACCTATGCCAAATCTTTTCAGTCTGTGAGGGGGAAGAGACACAGTTGTGCCCTCTTTACAACTGTGCGGGTGTGTGTGGACTATGTTAATTCCTTAGTGATGTGGACACTGAGGAACTTGAAGCTCCCGACCCGCTCCACTACCGCCCCATCAATGTGGATGGGGGCGTGTTCACCCCTCCGTTTCCTGTAGTCCACAATCAGCTCCTATGTCTTGCTGACTTTGAGGAAGAGATCGTTGACCTGGCACAACTCTGCTAAGTTCTCTGACCTCCCTATAGGCTGCCTCATCGTCGTTGGTGATCAGTCCTTCCACTGTCATGTCTTAAGCGAACTTGATAATGGTGTTGGAGTCATGCACAGCCATGCAGTCATGGGTGAAAAGTGAGTACAGAAGGGCACTAAGCACATACCCCTGAGCGGCCACCCGTGTTGGTGGTCAGGAAGTCCAGGATCCAGTTGCAGAGGGAGGTGTTCAGTCCCACGGTCCTGAGATTGGTGATGGGTTTGGAGGGGACTACGGGGTTGAATGCTGAGCTATGGTCAATGTTTTCAACTCTTAATGATCGGCTATGAAAAGCCAACTGAGATTTATTCCTGATTATTATTTGACCATGCTTGTCATTTATGAACATTTTGAAAATCTTGGCTCTCTCTAATTTTCTCCTTCTCTCTTTCTTTCTCTCGGAGGACCTGAGCCCTGGGACCATACCTCGGGACTGCCAGGCGTGGTGGCTCCTTGCTGTCCCCAGTCCGCCTGGCCTTGCTGCTGTTCCGATTTCAGCTGTTCTGCCTGCGGTTATGGAACCGCCACCTGTCCCAGACCTGTTGTTTTTCAACTCTTAATGATCGGCTATGAAAAGCCAACTGAAAATTATTCATGATTATTATTTGACCATGCTTGTCACTTATGAACATTTTAGAACATCTTGGCATAGTTCTGTTATAATCTCCACCCGGCACAGCCAGAAGAGGACTGGCCACCCCTCATAGCCTGGTTCCTCTCTAGGTTTCTTCCTAGGTTTTGGCCTTTCTAGGGAGTTTTTCCTAGCCACCGTGCTTCTACACCTGCATTACTAGCTGTTTGGGGTTTTAGGCGGGGTTTCTGTACAGCACTTCGAGATATTAGCTGATGTACGAAGGGCTATATAAAATAAACTTGATTGATTGATTGAACAGCATTCTTACATACAGTATGTATTCCTTTGTAAAAATGCTGGTGAGGGCAGTGTGGCGCATAATAGAGATTGCCTCATCTGTGGATTTGTTGGGGCGTACTTGCGAATTGGAGTGGGGACAAAGCTAGCATAGAAGGCATTTAACTTGTCTGGTAGGCTCGCGTCGCTGGGCAACTTGCGGGCTAGGTTTGCCTTTGTAATCCCTGATAGTTTGCAAGTCCTGCCACCTCCGTCGAGTGTCAGAGCAGGCGTTGTAGGGTTCGATCTTAGTCCTATATTGACGGCTCGTTGGAGGTAGGAGTGGGAATTCTTGTAAGTGTCCGGATTGGTGTCCCTCTCCTTGAAAGCAGCAGCTCTAGCCTTTAGCTCAGGGCGGATGTTGCCTGTAGTCCATAGTTTATTTTTTAGGGTATGCACAGTATATGTATGGTCGACGTCGTCGATGCCCTCATTAATGAAGCCGGTGACTGATGTGATAAACTCAATGTTATTGGATGAATCCTGGAACACATTCCAATCTGTTCTAGCGAAACAGTCCTGTAGCTTAGCATCCACTTCATCAGAACACTTCTCTGTTAAGCACTGGTCATATCAAATCAAATTTTGTTTGCCACATGCGCCGAATACAACAAGTTGAGACTTTACCATGAAATGCTTACTTACAGGCCCTTAACCAACAGTGCAGTTCAAGAAGAGGAAACTATTTACCAAGTCGGCTAAAATAAAAATGTATAATAAAAAGTAACACAATAAGAATTAAAATAACGAGGCTATATACAGGGGGCACCGGTACCGAGTCAGTGTGCAGGGGTACAGGCTAGTTGAGGTAATCTGTACACGTAGGTGGAAGTGACAATGCATAGGTAACAAATTAACAGCGAGTAGCAGCAGTGTGCAAGAGGGGGGAGTGTCAGTGTAAATTTTCCAGCGGCGAATTTTATGAATTGTTCAGCAGTCTAATGGCTTGAGGTAGAAGCTGTTGGGGAGCCTTTTGGTCCTAGGCTTGGCGCTCCGGTATCCTTTGCCATGCGGCAGCAGAGAAAACGTGGGTGACTGGAGTCTCTGACAATTTTATGGGCTTTCCTCTGACACCGCCCATTATAGAGGTCCTGGGTGGCAGGAAGCTTGTTCCCAGTGATGTACAGGGCTGTTCGCACTACCCTCTGTAGCGCCTTATGGTCAGATGCCGAGCAGTTACCATACCAGGCGGTGATGCAACCGGTCAGGATGTTCTCGATGGTGCAGCAGTAGAACCTTTGTCCTGAGGGGGAAAATGTTTTGTCTTGCCCTCTTCATGACTGTCTTGGTATGTTTTGACTATGATAGTTTGTTGGTGATGTGGACGCCAAGGAACTTGAAACTCTCGACCCGCTCAGGCCTACAACTGCTGTGTCGTCAGCTAACTTAATGATGGTGTTGGAGTCATGTTTGGCCACGCAGACGTGGGTGAACAGGGAATACAGGAGGGGACTAAGTACACACCCCTGAGGGTCCCCAGTGCTAAGGATCAGCGTGGAAGACGTATAGTTGCTTACTCTTACCACCTGGGGGCAGTCCATCAGGAAGTCCAAGATCCAGTCGCAGAGGGAGGTGTTTAGTCCCAGGGTCCTTAGCTTAGTGATGAGCTTCGTGGGCACTATGGTGTTGAAGGCTGAGCTGTAGTTGATGAACAGCATTCTCACATAGGTGTTCCATTTGTCCAGGTGAGAAAGGATTGTGTGGAGTGCAATTGAGATTGCGTCATCTGTGGATCTGTTGGGGCAGTATGCGAATTGGAGTTAGTCTAGGGTGTCTGGGGTGGATACTGTTGATGTGAACCATAACCAGCCTTTCAAAGCACTTCATGGCTACCGACGTGAGTATCACGGGATGGTAATCATTTAGGCAGGTTACCTTTACTTCCTTGAGCACAGGGACTATGGTGGTCTGCTTGAAACCCTTAGGTATTATAGACTCGTTCAGGGAGAGGTTAAAAATGTCAGTGAAGACACATGACAGTTGGGCCGCGCATGCTTTGACTACACATTGGTAATCCGTCTGGCCCAGCGGCTTTGTGAATGTTGACCTGTTTAAAGGTTTTGTTCACATCGGCTACCGAGAGCGATATTACACAGTCTTCCAGAACAGCTGGAGCTCTCGTGCATGCTTCATTGTTGCTTATCTCGAAGCGAGCCTAAAGGGCATTTAGCTCGTCTGGTAGGCTTGCGTCACTGGGCAGCTCGCGCATGGGTTTCCCTTTGTAATCCGTAATAGTTTTCAAGCCCGGCCACATCCGACAAGCATCAGTGCCGGTGTAGTAGGATTCAATTTGAATCCTGCATTGATGCTTTGCTTGTTTGATGGTTCATCTGAGGGCATAGCGGAATTTCTTATTAGCGTCTGGATTAGTCTACCGCTCCTTGAAAGCGGCAGCTCTAGCCTTTAGCTCGATGCGGCTGTTGCCCGTAATCCATGGCTTCTGGTTGGGATATGTACGTACAGTCACTGTGTGGATGACGTACTCATTGATGAAGCCAATTACTGAGGTGGTGTATTCCTCAATGCCATTGGATGAATCCAAGAACATATTCCAGTCTGTGCTAGCAAAACAGTCCTGTAGTGTAGCATCCGCGTCATCTGACTTCCTTATTGAGCGAGTCACTGGTACTTCCTGTTTGAGGTTTTGCTTGCAAGCTGGAAACAGGAGAATAGAGTAATGGTCTGATTTGACAATGGGAGGGCGAAATGGAATAAAGATGATATAAAGTTATGTCACCTCCAGTTGCACAGTTGGCATGCTAGAAATGTCAGTTTCCCTGCATTAAAATCACTGGGCATAAGAAAAGCCGCCTCTGACTGTGCATTTTCTTGTTTGCTTATTGCCGTATATAGCTCGTTGAGTGTGGTCTTAGTGCCAGCAATGGTTTTTGGTGGTAAATAGACCAAAAATATAGTATGGTCTGCAGCTTATCATAAGGTATTCTAAATCAAGCGAGCAAAAACTCAAGACTTCCTTAACATCAACGATTACCCACCAGCTGTTGTAAAAGAGACACACCATTCCAGTGAAATGTATAAACCTGTCCTTGTTAAGCCACAACTCGGAGGAACATAATATATTCATGTTTTTAGGTCTCGTTGTAAGGGCAGTCTCGAACAGAGCTCATCCTATTTGTTCTCCAGTGATTGCACATTCGCCAATGGAACAGAGGGCAGTGGCGGTCTATGTGCCCGCCAACGTAGCCTCGTCAGGGTGTCGGTTCGCCGGCCTCTCTTTTCGCTGCTGCTTTCTCTTTTGAGTTCTGGGGATTAGGGCCTGGTCTGGAGTAGGCAGAACGTCCAGAGCTGCCGACTCATTTCAGTAGAAATGTTCATCAAAATCGAGGATAATGAACGCTGATCTGATGTCCAGAAGCTGTTTTTGGTCATATGAAATTATGGCGGAGACATTGTACAACAAAAGTTAAAATCAGCATAAAACAATTGCTCAGGAGCCCATAAGACAGCTGCTACCCCCTGGTAGGCCCTCTTTCTTGTTAGCTTACGCATGCCATACATTTTTCAAAATCCAATCCATTATTGGGTTTATGACCATATTCAACCATTGAAGACCTGGAAGTGGGACCTTGTGCAGTTACTCTCTGGTTACTGTGATAGTTTTAATGGGTAATCATTAGTGTGAGGTTGGACTCCACTTGATTAGGTGTCATAGGTAAAGGCAGAAACCATCACACTAATGTGTAATTGAGTTTTGAACGACACTATCATCTTCAGGAAAGAGGGGAGAAAATAATGACCCCATCATTTTTTACTGGGGCTGGGGCAAGCTTTTTCAGAGATGGGATATTTCATGTTTTCCATGTCAGTTCTCTTTACGGGTAATAATTGGCTGAGGACAACAGGCATGCTGACCGTGTTACTGTAATTTGGCAAATTATTTTAACCAGTGCAGGTGTTGATTCCTCATTTTTACAGGCATCTATAATCCTCTGACAAATTGTCGAGGAGGAAAAAAGGACAAAGCTAAACAGATAGGAGAGGACTTTAGTGTAGGATACTGAATACATCATTTCTGATAAGTAAATGATAGACAAAATTGGAAACCAGATTTAGTCGAATGCCAAAGATGATTATGTATTCAAATTTTTACTTAAAATAAATCAAATTATGAAAATAATTATGTAGGGAAATAATACATTGTTTAATAAAACAATAAATGTCGTGTGTACAATCAAAATATTAGGTCATTTCTCCAGTCAGATCTCACTTAACCTAATTGCAATTTGCCATGCATTCTAGTCAGAAACACTACACTTCTAAAGTGGCATTCAGCAGTTGAAACAATAACAAAGCCAACCCACCACCCCTGTTTTGTTAAAAAAGCTGAGGGATGGGGCTGGAGAAATGTAACCACTCTCAAATTCATAGACAGAGCGATGGATGCAAGGACTGATAATCCATGATATCAAAATTATGGTTTTGACCATGTTTTGAGTCTATATAGTGTTTGATTACATGTACTTTGTTTACCGACATTGGAGTAAAACAATCTTATATTTTGGCTTTTGATGGGGTACAACAGTTGAACTAAGCTCGAGGCATTTATAAGTTATATTCTTCAAGAATTAATTCAACTGCTGATTGCCCCTATAAAAAGGATACCTTGTCTCTAGGAAAATAAGTCACAGGCTTTATGAGGAATGCAAAGTTTAATCACACAAACCATCTCCCTGTTCATAAACAGGCACTTACACTGATTGTCTCTCTCCCACACACACACGCACACTCCTCACAACAATGTAGAGGACTGCTACTGTATGTTCATCCCCCACCACCTCACTGACCCCTCTGTGTTCCATGACACTGGCTGGGAGATGAGATGTGAGGAGCCTAGTAGTTTTCCTGGGTTGGACCAAATGAGGGGCAGTGACACAGGACACCATCACCTCCCTATCAGGGCCATGCCACAGCCCACTCAGGGACCACATCAGCGGGTGTTGATCAATCGGCAGGCAAGGCATTCATCTGCTGTGACACACTGATTTGGAGAAGGGCCGGTGGTTCCGGGAAGCAGTCCAACAGCAGAGCAGAACCCGCCCCGGTGCTACCAGAGTGATGCAGTGTCAGAGGGGCTGGCGTGGAGGGAGGTATGGAGGGAGAAGGTGAGAATGGATGGGTAGGCGAAGGTATGGAGATAGAGGAGTGAGTAATTCAGCATGGAAGTAGGTGGGAAGGGGAGTGTATTTCAACAGTTGTACAAGGCAGAACTTAGCATGGGTTCTGCGTCAGCTGCTTTGTTCTTTGCTTCAGTCTTTGCTCATGAGTAGGTACTAATCCATCTCTACAGTCTCCATAGGCAGCCAGACATATTCAGCATCCATCCCCTGGAGTTGTTGTACTTGCCTTGGTATGATCTTATTGTTTATCCAAATAAAATACATTTCCATGGCAATGATACACAGTAGGACTGGTATTGACTAGTGATAGTGACAGATACTGAGGCTAAGACACTTTAGATAGTGATGTTAAATGGTGGGAACCTGGTTACTGAGATTTCCACCCAAAACCACTCCATTTTCTTGGGATAAATATCTGCGAGAAACAGGTAAATTAAAATAAAAGATTTATATCAACAGCATGACGTAAAATGGAACTGTTAATTTATATGCAATGTCTAAATATGGCTTGTCTACGGCCTTCTCTCTGGTCTCTGCATCATCAATCAATGCTCATGGTGGGGACAGACAGCCCATCTCAGAATGTGCAGTTCACGATGCATGTAGACCTATCTCATGGAAACTTTTTTTCTTGTGACAGGTAGGCTTACATCTGCTGCAGCATAGCCTTTGCTACTGTCACGACTCCGACCGAAGGTGGCTCCCCTTCCTGTTCAGGTGGTGCTCTGCGGTCATTGTCACCGGCCTACTAGCTGCCACTGACTTTTTCCTCCCCCTCCTTATTTGTTTATTGGTTACACCTGTTTTTAGTTAGGGTGATTAGTAGGGCTTTATTACCCAGCAGGCCCGCCTGTTGGGTGTGTGGGATTGTTTTGTGTACTGTTTATACATGCGTGTACATCACGGTTCGTGGTAGTTGTATTTTCACCTTTGTGGTGATTCAAAGTTACGCTACTCTGAACTCTCTGTCTCCTGCGTCTGACTCTTTCCTCCACCGCACCCCGGGTATTACAGCTACAGTAATATAAGGACCAATTTCCACATCTCTATCTGGCTTTTGGTGGTCACCTTCATTTTTTCTTTGTAAAGTATTTTTTTATTGCAGCTGCAGATTTTTGAAACAGCCTATCACTCGAATATTTTTACATTTACATTTTTAAGTCATTTAGCAGACGCTCTTATCCAGAGCGACTTACAAGTACATACATTCATACTTTTTTGTACTGGCCCCCCGTGGGAATCGAACCCACAACCCTGGCGTTGCAAGTGCCATGCTCTACCAACTGAGCCACACAGGACCTATATCATTGCTTTAAATCAGAGCATGCACAAGCAGTCTTTCTCTCTCTCATGAATTCCATTCAAATTGAATCACAATCCTGTACAAGATTGAGATATATGCCTACCTCTTTCAGATAATAAATTCAATGCCGTATAAGCCTTATTTAGCTACTGAATGATGGGTTATGCATAATAAGCTTCTAAATAACCTCTGTCTCTTGCGCAATATGCACCCACCTGTGCACCGCTGGCCTCTCTGCTTAAAAAATGCTCATTAGCTCTTGGAGTCCCATATAGGAAAACTATACTGGAAAAGCTTGCTGGACATTTTACATTTCTTATACCAATAGACAATTTGAAGAGCGACGAAGCTCTTGTTTTCTGAATGTTAAATACAGCGGCCAATAGAACTCACGGAGAGTTTGAAAGAAGAGCGAACACCCGTGGTGGTAGGCTATAGCAGTTATTTATTCAGACCCATTACAATTCAATCTTTGTGAAGAGAATTGTAAGCTGTCTGCATCTAATTTTAGTCCTATATTATTCAAGGAGATTGTTTCATTTATTTACCCAAGAAAGCATTTATAAAAGCTACATCTATGGGCTTTAATGTTTCTCTGTTTTGAATAATGTGCAGTAGCCAATATGTAATATATGTATTGGATCATTTGGGCTTTTTTGGGCTTGGGTTCATAAAATGTCTTTAATGTAGGGAACATAAAAACATATTTAATGTATGGCACATCAGACTCAGGTAGCATCAAGCTTGAATGTTCAATTAAAGCTCTAATCAAATCCAACACTTCCGATTTTGGCGGAAAATACCGGGTTACCTGGGAAAAAGGGGAATCATTTCCGGAATGGAACATTTGTGAAATACAGAGAAAATATTCCACCCTAGATTTCATACCCCTGACAGATCATAACAAGAATATAACAGGTGAACATGAGATGAATAGATACATATTCCTCAAACAATTTCATTGTAGTTTTAATATATAAAGATCAGCGGACACCCAGAGACAGTATTGACATAAACAAATACATCAATAGTGATGTCCACTCGCAATTTTCCTTGCGGTCGGAGGCCGAGCAGTTGCCATACTAGGCAGTGATGCAACCTGTCAGGATGCTCTCGATGGTGCAGCTGTAAAACCTTTTGAGGATTTGAGTACCCATGCCAAATATTTTTGGTCTCCTGAGGGGGAATAGGTTTTGTCGTGCCCTCTCCATGATTGTCTTGATGTCCTTGGACCATGTTAGTTTGTTGGTGATGTGGACGCCAAGGAACTTAAAGCTCTCAACCTTCTCCACTACAGCCTCGTCTATGAGGATGGGGGCGTGCTTGGTCTTCCTTTTCCCGTAGTCCAAAATCATCTCCTTTGTCTTGATCACGTTGAGGGAGAGGTTGTTGTCCTTACACCACAAGGTCAGGTCTCTGATTGTTGTTACCTACCCCACCACCTGGGGGTAGCCTGGGGGCGGCCCGTCAGGAAGTCTAGGATCCTGTTGCAGAGGGAGGTGTTTAGTTCCACTGTCCTTAGCGTAGTGATGAGTTTTGAGGGCACTATGGTGTTGAACGCTGAGCTATAGTCAATGAATAGCATTTTCACATAGTTGTTCCTTTTGTCCAGGTGTGAAATGGCCGTGTGGAGTGCAATAGAGATTGCATCCTCTGTGGTCTGTTGGTGCGGCATGCAAATTGAAGTGGGTCTAGAGTTTCTGGGATAATGGTGTTGATGTGACCAGCCTATCAAAGCATTTCATGGCTACAGACGTGAGTGTTACGGGTCGGCAGGTTACCGTAGTGTTCTTGGGCACAGGGACAATGGTGGTCTGCTTGAAACATGTTGGGTAACAAACTCAGCAGGGAGAGGTTGAAAATGTCAATGAAGACACTTGCCAGTTGGTCAGTGCATGCTCGGAGTGCACAAATCAAATCAAATGTATGTATAAAGCCCTTCTTACATCAGCTGATATCTCAAAGTGCTGTACAGAAACCCTGCCTAAAACCCCAAACAGCAAGCAATGCAGGTCCTGGTAATCCGTCTGGCCCTGCAGCCTCATGAGGCATGTATAAGTTATGGTCTTCAATAATTAATTCAACTGCAGATTGCCCCTTTAAAAAAGCTGCCCTGTCTCTATTAAAAAAGTCAACAGCACAGGCTTTATGAGAAATTAAAAGTTGAATCACTCAAACCATCTTCCTGTTCATAAACAGGCACTTACACTGATTGTCTGTCTCTCTCTCTCACACACACTCCTCAAAACAACGTAGAGGACTGCTATGTCCATCCCCCACCACCACCCACTGACCCCTCGATGCTCCATGATACTGTCTGGAAGATGAGATGTGAGGAGCCTAGTAGTTTTCCTGTAATGTTTATTATGTTCTGATTCCATCTCTTCAGTTTGTGTTGGTAAGGGAAGGGTTAATGCTTGAGGGAAACAATATCCAATTAGGATTTTTCGTTGATGGTCTCGGGAGAAGAATCTAGCTATCCAAGTCAGCCATTGGCTAGGCTCTCAGAAGCTATGCAGTTGGCATCTGCCATTCAACTGAATATGGGCAGAATTTTGAGTGACAGGGAATTGCACATTTGTGGCCTGCTGGAGGTCATTTTGCAGGGCTCTGGCAGTGCTCCTCCTTGCAAAAAGGCGGAGGTAGCGGTCCTGCTGCTGGGTTGTTGCCCTCCTACGGCCTCCTCCACGTCTCCTGATGTACTGGCCTGTCTCCTGGTAGCGCCTCCATGCTCTGGACACTACGCTGACAGACACAGCAAACCTTCTTGCCACAGCTCGCATTGATGTGCCATCCTGGATGAGCTGCACTACCTGAGCCACTTGTGTGGGTTGTAGATTCCGTCTCATGCTACCACTAGAGTGAAAGCACCGCCAGCATTCAAAAGTGACCAAAACATCAGCCAGGAAGCATAGGAACTGAGAAGTGGTCTGTGGTCACCGCCTGCAGAATCACTCCTTTATTGGGGGTGTCTTGCTAATTGCCTATAATTTCCACCTTTTGTCTATTCCATTTGCACAACAGCATGTGAAATGTATTGTCAATTAGTGTTGCTTCCTAAGTGGACAGTTTGATTTCACAGAAGTGTGATTGACTTGGAGTTACATTGTGTTGTTTAAGTGTTCCCTTTATTTTTTTGAGCAGTGTATATTCGACTCACCTGAGTTAGCCATCTGTCGACATTCACCTCACTGGTCGAATTGTGGTTTGCTAGCTAACGCAGCAGCAGGTGATAAGACCACCAGGCACCAATTAGCATTTTTTTCTTGTCAAATCGAAAATTATTTGTCACATGTGCCGAATACAACAGTGTAGACCGTACAGTGAAATGCTTACTTAACCTGTTGAGGATGGGGGCGCTGTTGAGACTATTTATGCTAATTGGGTAATTTTTGAAACGGCTTCCCACAAAATCCTTGATCGTACAATATGCATATTATTATTATTATTATTATTGGATAGAAAACAGTCTATAGTTTCTATAGGAGTTGAAATTTTGTCTCTAAGTGGAACAGAGCCCATTCTACAGCAATTTCCCTGACATGGAGTCAGATTTCAGAAATGTTGGCCACTGTTCTGAAGTCAGTTAAAAGGGCACTGTTATTGCTATGACTATACGGACACTTCTTACGTCTTCCCCTGGATGCCTTTACGTGATGACGATTCCAATGGGGTCGATTGCGCGTTCACAGGCACTACAAATGAAAAAACCCTGAGGCTAGCAAGTCTTTTCTTGGTGCGTAACGCGCGTGGAGGACTCCGACCCGCTCCTGTTCCAAGCGTTAGTTTAGCCTGTTATATTTCTCCGATCATCTTTTCACTCGTTATAGGAGTTAAAAACATCATAAGGTAGTTAATTGAAAGCGTTTTATAGCAATTTATATCCGTTTAGTGCGATTTTGGGACATTTATTTTTGAAACGATGTGAATAGCTGGGCACGCTTTTCAGTTCATCCCGAACGCAGTTGGCATTTCCACATGGCAAGAGGACAGCTTTCCACCAAAAGACGATTACTCCCAAGAAAGGATCCTTTGCCCAAGATACTGATGGAAGAACAGGACATTTTTATTATGATAAATCGTGTTTCTGTCGAAACATTTTAGTGGCTTAGGACGCCATGTTTTTTGACGTAGCTTCGCTTGGCGCAAACTGTATTGAAAAGTAAGGATAAATTAAAAAATGTAATTCCGCAATTGTATTAAGAATTAAATTGTCTATCAATCCCTGTCCACCCTATATTTTTTAGTCACGTTTATGAGTATTTATGTATAAGAGTAGATCACTGTCTAAGTGGCGCAAGGACATTTTCTGACCAGCTGAGCTACATTTCACATTGTCTAACCATGATTTTGGTGGCTAAATATAAACATTTACGATCAAACTCTATATGGATTGTGTAATATGATGTTACAGGAGTGTCATCGGAAGAATTCTGAGAAGGTTAGTGAAAAAATTAATATCTTTTGGCGATGTTGACTTTTATCGCTCACTTTGGCTAGAATCAATGCTGGGCTGCTATGTGCTATGTGCTATGCTAATATAACGATTTATTGTGTTTTCGCTGTAAGACACTTAGAAAATCTGAAATATTGTCTGTATTCACAGGATCTGTGTCTTTCGATTCGTGTATGCTGTGTATTTTTACGAAATGTTTGATGATTAGTAAGTAGGTAAACACGTTGCTCTAAGTAGTTTTTCTATTCCATTTGTGACGGTGGGTGCAATTGTAACCTATGCCATCTACCTGAAATATGCACTTTTTTCTAACAAAACCTATCCCATACCATAAATATGTTATCAGACTGTCATCTGATGAGTTTTTTTGTTGGTAAGGGGCTATAAATATCTTAGTTTAGCTGAATTGGTGATGGCTACTGGTGTTGGTGGACAAATAAAAGATGGTGGATTATGCTAATGTGTTTTTAGGTAATAGATGTACATCTTTACATATTGTGTCTTCCCTGTAAAACATTTTAAAAATCGGACATGTTGACTGGATTCACAAGATCTGTGTCTTTCATTAGCTGTATTGGACTTTAATGTGTGAAAGTTAAATATTTAAAAAAAATATTTTTTTTGAATTTCGCGGCACTGGTTTTTCAGTGGGGGGGGGAGGGTGTGCCGCTAGCGCCACGCTGATCCTAGACAGGTTAAGAGCCCCAAACCAACAATATAGTTAAAAAAAATATGGATAAGAAAAATAAATTAAAGAAACAAGTAATTGAAGAGCAGCAGTAAAATAACAATAGCGAGACTATATACAGGGGGGTACCCGCACAGAGTCAATGTGCCGGGGCGCCAGTTAGTTGAGGTAATATGTACATCTAGGTAGAGTTACTAAAGTGACTATGCATAGATGATAACAGAGAGTAGCAGCGGTGGAAAGGAGGGGGGGGGGGATAGTCTGGGTAGCCATTTGAATAGGCGTTCAGGAGTCGTATGGCTTGGGGGTAGAAGCTGTTTAGAAGCCTCTTGGACCTAGACTTGGCGCTCCGGTACCGCTTGCCGTGCGGTAGCAGAGAGAACAGTCTATGACTAGGGTGGCTGGAGTCTTTGACAATTTTTAGGGCCTTTCTCTGACACCCCCTAGTATAGAGGTTCTGGATGGCAGGAAGCTTGGCCCCGGTGATGTACTGGGCCGTACGCACTACCCTCTAGTGCCTTGTGTTCAGAGGCCAAGCAGTTGCCATATCAGGCAGTGATGCAACCAGTCAGGATGCTCTCGATGGTGCAGCTGTAGAGCCTTTTGAGGACCCATGCCAAATCTTTTCAGTCTCCTGAGGGGGAATAGGTTTTGTCGTGCCCTCTTCAAGACTGTCTTAGTGTGCTTGGATCATGTTAGTTTGTTGGTGATGTGGAAGCCAAGGAACTTGAAGCTCTCAACCTGCTCCACTGCAGCCTTGTCGATGAGAATGGGGGCGTGCTCGGCCCTCTTTTTATCCTGTAGTCCTCAATCTCCTTAGTCTTGATCACGCTGAGGGAGAGGTTATTGCCGGTACCGTCTGTATATAGCCCCGCTATTGTTATTTACTGCTGCTCTTGAATTATTCTTTTTTTCTCTTACTTTTTGGGGGGGTATTTTCTTAACTGCATTGTTAAGGGCTTTTAAGTAAGCATTTCCCTGTAAGGTCTACACTGTTGTATGACAAATAAAATTGTATTTGATTCAACAGCATGATCATTACACAGGTGCACCTTGTGCTGCAGACACTAAGGCCATTTTAAAATGTGCAGTTTTGTCACACAACACATTGCCACAGATGTCTCAAGTTGAGGGAGCATGCAATTGGCATGCTGACTGCAGGAATGTGCACCAGAACTGTTGCCATATAATTGAATGTTAATTTCTCTACCATAAGCTGCCTCCAACGTTGTTTTAGAGAATTTGATGGTAGTCCCAACCAGCCTCAGAACCGCAGATCATGTGTAACCACGTCAGCCCAGGACCTCAACATCCGGCTTCTACACTTGCAGGATCATCTGAAGGGTTGTGGGGGTGTGCTAAGGAATATGTCTGTCTGTAATAAAGCCAATTTGGGGGGAAAACTTAGTCTGATTGGCTGGGCCTGGCTCCCCAGTGTGTGGACCTGGCTTCCAAGTGGGTGGGCCTATGCCCTCCAAGGCCCACCCATGGCTGCACCCCTGCCCTGTCATGTGAAATCCATAGATAAGAGCCTAATGAATTTATGGAGGTAGGCATCTGGATTGTATGAAGCAGAGGAGGGAACATGCCCCGATCCACATCAATGGGACTGCAGTAGAGAGAGTCACATGTTAAGTTTCTTGGCATCAACATCACTGAGGAGTTGTCACGGACCACAAACAACACCCTCACTCTAAGGCGGCTGAAGAAATTTGGCATGCCGCCCAGGGTGCTCTCCAAATACTACCGCTGCACCATCGAGTGTCCTGACCGGAAGCGTAACAACCTGCTCCAGGAATTCCTCCGTCCACGACCGCAAGGCCCTCCAGCAGGTGTTGAAAAGAGCCAGGGACGGTGCTCTCACGGATCCAGGAAATCTACATCTGCTGCTGTCATGTACAAAATGCATCTGTGGAGGGCTGCTTGTCTCAGATTGGCAGCATTGACATTTTTGCTGTGAGATGTCAAATTGCTCGTTTTACATTTCTGTGATAGCTTTTTAAAAGCACCCATTAATGTGTTCCCAACATGTCTGAGACGATCACAAATAGCACAACATGAATTTTTCCCAGAGAGCATGACTGAAATTGAACCAATTTTCAACCATCAAGAACTTTTAGTTTTACAGTTTAAAAAAATGTATTCAGTCAAAACTCTGACTACTTGGCCATATCAGGAACTTGGACATTATGACAAAAAAAACAGCTAATTTACATCTTCAGTCCCTATGTAGCTAAATCTATTGCAGTATTTGCTGTGTGTGGTGTTTCTCTGGCGTCAAGCCTTTTTTGATAAACTGTGCCATCCATCTCCATTGGAATAAAGCCATCTTTTCCACAATGGATGTTCACCAGATCACTGTAATTAATTGAAAACTGTAACAAATGAAATGCAAGGATATTATTGAGTTTAGGTTTGTCAACACTGGAGCCTGGTATATGTGCTGTGCTATGCCAAAAAAATACAGAGACATACTGTAGCTTGATGGGAATACTGTGAAGCAGTGGTAAAGATTTTAAATAAAAGTCAGATACCGCTGCACGCTCGCCCAGCTATAACTAGATAACCTGGATAAAACAGAGAGAGAAAGTCCTAAACCTCTTCCAAACCAGTGAAATGGCTGTATAATAAAACAGTTATGAATTATCTATTGACCGGAAAACATCAAATCAGCCCTGTGTGACTCTCTATAAGAGTCATCACCAGGAAATCTAACAGGCCAGTGCCCCTGGTGAAATTGGGGCTTTTTGAAGCAGGTATCCTTTGCGTCACACCTGGATGGCCGCTGATGCCTGCTAGCCTCCTGGGCACAGTGTGTTGGGAGGAAAGTGAGGTTGCATATGCCTATCACATAGCGAGGGCTGCCTCATTCCAGGATTTAACAAGCTAACCAGGTCACATCACAGACAGCCCAACACCAAAATAAACGAGGGGCCGGCCCCGGTTAACGCTGGGCACTGAAATTGTAAGTGAAATTAGTTTGCATGCGAATTATATTGAAGGTCATAATCAGCAAGAATCATTTAAAAAACTGTACTCTGCTAATGTCAAGGTAATGGTAACACAACTGTTTGATTGTACACAGATGTCCAAAGTCAGCATTCACTGGGGACATGTCGCCCCCACATTCTGAAATTGCATTTTTGTCCCCCCAGTTTTATTGTTGGAATATGATACAAAACGAGGCAGCAGTGTGCTGTAGGACCATGCAGATGCCTGGATACCCCCCCCCCCCCCCAACTTAAATGCTATGTGTTTAAGTTGTATTATATTATACAGTGCATTTGGAAAGTATTAAGACCTGTTGACCTTTACCACATTTGTTAAGTTAGTCTTATAAAATAAATCCTTATCAATCTACACATAACCCATAGTGACAAAGCGAAAACAGGTTTTTATTACTGTTTGCAAATGTATTTCAAATCAAAAGGAGAAATACCTAATTTACATAAGTATTCAGACACTTTGATATTAGACTCAAAATTGAGCTCCGGTGGATCCTTTTCCATTGATCATCATTGAGATGTTTATACAACTTGATTGGAGTCAACCTGTGGTAAATTCAATTGATTGGACATGATTTGGAAAGGCACACACCTGTCTATATAAGGTCCCACAGTTGACAGTGCATGTCAGAGCAAAAACCAAGCCATGAGGTCAAAATAATTGTCCGTAGAGGTCCAGATTGTGTTGAGGCACAGATCTGGGGAAGGGTACCAAAAAATGTCTGCAGCATTGAAGGTCCCCAGGAACACAATGGCCTCCATCATTCTTAAATGGAATACGTTTGGAACCACCAAGACTCTTCCAAGAGCTGGCCGCCTTCCAAACTGAGCAATCGGGGGAGAAGGTCCTTGGTCAGGACGATGATCAAAATCCGATGGTCACTCTGACAGAGCTCTGGAGTTCCTCTGTGGAGATGGGAGAACCTTCCAGAAGAACAACCATCTCTGTTAACACTCCACCAATCAAGCCTTTATGGTAGAGTGGTCAGACAGATACACTCCTTGGTAAAAGGCACATGACAGTCAGGCACCTAAAGGACTCTCAGACCGTGAGAAACAAGGCCTGAATGCCAAGCATTACGTCTGGAGGAAACCTGGCACCATCGCTACAGTGAAGCATGGTGGTGGCAGCATCATGCTGATGGGATGTTTTTCAGCAGCAGGGACTGGGAGACTAGTCAAGATTGAGGGAATGATGAACGTAGCAAAGTACAGATAGATCCTTGTTGAAAACCTTCTCCAGAGCAATTAAAAGTTATATTTCCAACAGGACAATGACCCTAAGCACACAGCCAAGACAACGCAGGAGAGGCTTCGGGACAAGTGTCTGAATGGCCAGCCAACGCCCAGACTTTAACCCGATCAAACGTCTCTGGAGAGACTTGAAAATAGCTGACAGATATGATCTGCAAAGAAGAATGGGAGAAAGTCCCCAAATACAGATGTGCCAAGCTTGGAGCGTTATACCCAAGAAGACTCGAGGCTGTAATTGCCCGAAGGTGCTTCAACAAAGTACTGAGTAAAGGGTCTGAGTACTTATGTAAATGTGATATCAGGTTTTAGCTTTGTCATTATGGAGTATAGTGTGTAGATTGAGGGGATAAAAACAATGTAAACGTGTTTTGAATAAGGCTGTAACGTAACAAAATGTGGAAAAAGTCAAGGTGTCTGAATACTTTCCGAATGCACTGTATATGAAGGACACATTCACTTCAATCCCCTTTTCTCTTTGCTGCCCAAATACTCTCCAAGGAACGCTCTGAACAAACATAAAAGTGGAAATTACATTTGTCTCACACTCGGAAGTTCAACACTGTTCAAGTTATTTTTTTCTTCTTCCTTATATTTCCTTCAAAAGAAGGCACAGTCCACAAAAAACATATCTGCCTGCTAAATGTCACTGGCAGCTTCGTATAATCAGCGGTCCAGTGGTGCCAGGGGAGAGGAGGGAAGCTGGCAGGGACACAGAGTAATGGCCCCACGTGCCAGAGGAGGAGATCAGGGGCAGTGGAATCATGAGTCCCCTGGTCCCCAAGGCCCTTGTTGACAGATGCAGGAGACCGACTCCACTATTGTCCGCCAGAGCACCTGCTGCCATTAATAATCAGCCAAACAGAGGCAGGACACAGGGCCACACGCTGGCAGGGCAAACACAGGGCACATTCACCAGGAGAGGGATGGAGAGGAAGAAAGGGAACAGATCGAATGATTGAGCACCACACAATTAAATCACAACAATGCAAAACATTTTAAAACAGAACCACGCTTGGGGATTAGGGGTCGATGTGATAGTTTTGTTAGGGCTGAATTTACAGTTGAGATTTACACATACAGTAATGACTTCAAAAATGCAACATCAAAATCTGTTGGGTCAATGGCTCACAAAGTTGTTTTAATTTACATGTCGCACTTGTGATGTTCAGTGGCAAGAAAAAGTATGTGAACCCTTTGGAAATACCTGGATTTCTGCATAAATTGGTCATAGAATTTGATCTGATCTTCATCTAGAACACAACAATAGACAGTCTGCTTAAACTAATAACACAAACAATTATACGCTTTCATGTCTTTATTGAACACAGTGTAAACATTTCCAGTGCAGGGTGGGAAAAGTATGTGAACCTTTGGATTTAATAACTGGTTGACCCTCCTTTGGCAGCAATAACCTCAACCAAACATTTTCTGTAGTTACGGATCAGACCTGCACAACAGGAGGAATTTTGGACCATTCCTCTTTACAAAACTATTTCAGTTCAGCAATATTCTTGGGATATCTGGTGTGAACTGCTCTCTTGAGGTCATTCCACAGCATCTCACTCGTGTTGAGGTCAGGAATCTGACTGGGCCACTCCAGAAGGCGTATTTTCTTCTGTTGTTGATTTACTTCATTGTTTTGGGTCGTTGTCCTGTTGCATCACCCAACTTCTGTTGAGCTTCAATTGGTGGACAGATAGCCTAACATTCGCCTATAAAATCTCTTGATAAACTTGGGAATTCATTTTTCCGTCGACGATTGCAAGCTGTCCAGGCCCTGAGGCAGCAAAGCAGCCCCAAACCATGATGGTCCCTCCAACATACTTACAGTTGCGATGAAGTTTTGATGTGCTATGCCTTTTTTTCGCCACATAGTGTTGTGTGTACAGTTGACTCGTTTCGTCGGAAGTTTCATCTGTCCGCAGAATATTATGCTAGTAGCGCTGTGGAACATCCAGGAGTACTTTTGCAAACTTCAGACGTGCAGCAATGTTATTTTTGGACAGCTGTGGCTTCTTCCGTAGTGTCCTCACATGAACAGCATTCCTGTTTAGTGTTTTACGTATCGTAGACTCGTCAACAGAAATGTTAGCATGTTCTAGAGATTTCTGTAAGTCTTTAGCTGACACTAGGATTCTTCTTAAACTCGTTGAGAATTCTACTCTGTGCTATTGCTGTCATCTTTGCAGGACGGCCACCCCTAGAGAGAGTAGCAACAGTGCTGAACTTTCTCCATTTATAGACAATTTATCTTACAGTGGACTGATGAACATCAAGGCTTTTAGACTTCCTTTTAACCCTTTCGAGCTCAACTTCTTAAGTATAGGGCGCAGTATTTTCGTTTTTGGCAAAAGAAAACGTACCCATTTGAAACTGCCTATTTCTCAGCCCCCGAAATTAGAATATGCATACAATTGTCAGATTAGGATAGAAAACTCAAAAGTTTCCAAAACTGTCAAAATTTTGTCTGTGAGTTTAACAGAACTGATATTGAAGGCTAAAACCTGAGGGAAAATCCAATCAGGAAGTCCCTCTGTTTTTGAAACCTCTTTGTTCTTATCACCCATTTAAAGGGATATCAACCACATTCCTTTTGCTATAGCTTCCCTAATGTGTCAACAGCCTTTAGACATAGTTTCAGGCTTTTATTTTGAAAAATGAGCGAGAACGATCACATTGCGTAAGTGGGTAGGTGGGGGCTCTTAGAGTGAGTTTTGCGCAACAGAGAAAGGCGGCCATTGTTACTCCCGGTCCTATTGAAAAACCAACACTCCCGGTTAATACACTGCTCAAAAAAATAAAGGGAACACTTAATCAACACAATGTAACTCCAAGTCAATCACACTTCTGTGAAATCAAACTGTCCACTTAGGAAGCAACACTGATTGACAATAAATTTCACATGCTGTTGTGCAAATGGAATAGACAAAAGGTGGAAATTATAGGCAATTAGCAAGACACCCCCAATAAAGGAGTGATTCTGCAGGCGGTGACCACAGACCACTTCTCAGTTCCTATGCTTCCTGGCTGATGTTTTGGTCACTTTTGAATGCTGGCGGTGCTTTCACTCTAGTGGTAGCATGAGACGGAGTCTACAACCCACACAAGTGGCTCAGGTAGGGCAGCTCATCCAGGATGGCACATCAATGCGAGCTGTGGCAAGAAGGTTTGCTGTGTCTGTCAGCGTAGTGTCCAGAGCATGGAGGCGCTACCAGGAGACAGGCCAGTACATCAGGAGACGTGGAGGAGGCCGAAGGAGGGCAACAACCCAGCAGCAGGACCGCGACCTCCGCCTTTGTGCAAGGAGAAGCACTGCCAGAGCCCTGCAAAATGACCTCCAGCAGGCCACAAATGTGCATCAAATTTGATGACCAGTTTATGCAGAAATCCAGGTTATTCCAAAGGGTTCACGTACGTTTTCTTGCCACTGTATATTACCACTGCACTCAATATTAAACCACAGTCAAGGGTTGGGTCAGTCTAGGTTCACTGATGGAGCAGAATGAGTCAATAATAAGACCAAGACACAATTATACCACTGCTAAGGGCTGTGTCCAGGCACTCTGCGTTGAGTCTTAATTATAATCTAACTGGGTAATTATAATTTACCGGGTGCAGCCTTTAAATCTAAACCTGATAGAAATAGAATGTACCAATAGAATTTAGTACACAAAATCAGTTTCATAAATGTATCAGAAGATGCATAGTTCAATAGAATTAATTCACCCATTCAATAATACAATAATCCCACAACGTCAGTAAACAACCCACAGTGTAACCAAAGTGAATCCAATAGAAATGTGAAAGTTCAGCCTACACTGAAAGGTGCAGTGCAATGTGTGAATTGTGAATAGTTTCCTCCTGTCACGTTCCTGACCTATTTCTGTTAGTTTGTTGTGTGTGTTAGTTGGTCAGGACGTGAGTTTGGGTGGGCATTCTATGTTTTCTGTTTCTATGTTGGTTTAAGGGTTGCCTGGTATGGCTCTTAATTAGAGGCAGGTGTTTGGCGTTCCTCTAATTGAGAGTCATATTTAGGTAGGTTGTTTCACAGTGTTCGTTGTGGGTGGTTGTCTCCTGTGTCAGTGTTTGTCGCACCATACGGGACTGTTCGGTTTGTTTTGTACATCGTCATTTTGTGTAGTCATTTTTTCCTGTTCGTGAGTTCTGCGTTTTATGTAAGTTCGCATGTCCAGGTCTGTCTACTCCGTTTGTTGTTTTGTTAGTTATAGTGAAGTTCGTGTTTTTTCGTCTTGTCTTTAAATAAATTGTGTTCACAACCCGCTGCGCCTTGGTTCCATCACTACTCCTCCTTTTCGGTTGAAGAGGAGGAGGACTACCGTTACACCTCCTATTACACCGGAGTAAGTGCAGCAAATAAAGGGGCCCATTGTCCTTCCAAGGAAGAAACACAAGTCTTCACATGCAAAAAAAACCCCAGCTGAGGTCCGTTATCAGGGTTGGCTCGCCATTCTTGGTTGGAACAGAGAATTTATCTTCACAACAACATAAAACAACTGACCTGTTATGCAAACATGGCCCAAAACAGACACTAAGCATCAACAGAGTCACAGTATAGTAAAGTTCAAGTATAATAAACAACATTTATTCAATTCACTTTGGTACAAAATAAAAATTTCAACATGAAATGAAATAAAACGTCTTTGTTCACCAATCATTCAATGCTACGTGCACTCCTAGACCGTCATGTTTGCAGTACACGAGGACGCAGCTAGACCAAAGAAAATCCAACAATGTGGCATGAACAGACTTGTTCACGGAGTGCATTAACTAAGGGCTAAAAGTGCAATAAAACAAATAACAATACATCTAGTTTAACTTAAATGAATACTCAAATGTAAGACATGAGGGGAAAATAAAACAGTTTACATTCAAGAGCTATTTTACAGTCAGCTTTAACTTCTCTAGGGTAGGGGGCAGCATTCGGAATTTTGGATGAAATGCATGCCCAAATTAAACTGCCTGCATCTCGGGCCCAGAAGATATGACATGCATATAACTGGTAGATTTGGATAGAAAACACTAGTTTCCAAAACTGTTAAAATAGTGTCTGTGAGTATAACAGAACTGATTTGGCAGGCGAAAACCTGAGAAAAATCCATTCAGGAAGTAGTTTTGGTTTTGTCGTTTTCTATTCAATGCCAATACAGTATCCATTGACTTAGGACTCAAAATGCAGTTTCTATGCCTTCCAATCGATGTCAGTCTTTAGAAACAGTCTTTAGAAATTGTTTCAGGCTTGTATTCTGAAAAATGAGGAAGTAAGAGCAGTCTGAATGAGTGGACCCTAAAGTGTCAGAGCTTTTTCATGCGCGAGACCGAGAGAGTGCCTTTATTGTTTACCTTTTAACCTGTCTAGGATCAGCGTGGCGCTAGCGGGACGTTTGACAAGAAAAAAAAAAAAAATGGCGGAATGTCATAATTATAAATATTTAGCTTTAATTAAATCAGAAGTGTTATACACAATATCAAATCTATACCTCTTGTTAATCTTGCCAATATGTCCGATTTCGAAAAGCTTCACTACAAAAGCGATTATCGATCAGTAAACAACACATTAGGTACAGTTACAACAAAGTACATTAGTCACAAAAGTCATAAATAGCAATGCAAAGCATCAATTACCTTAGGAAATTTTCTTCTTTTGGCAATCCTAAAGGTCACGACGAAACAATCAAGTGGCTTTTTGATCGATATAATCCATTTTTATAGCCTAAAACGAAACATTTTGTGAACGGCTTGTGTGGAAAATTCAGCGTCCATCAACTTTGGACGTAACATTCATTGTAATTACTCACTCTAAAGGGACGTTTATCAAGTCAAGTTCGGTTTCATTAGAATCCTCTGTTTGTTAGTAATACAACCAAACTTCGTGGTTCTTTTTCCGGGACATATTGACCGAAGAAATTCGATCTGAACACACCTACCAGCTACGTCATTACGCGCCAATCGATTGGCCTGTTCGTCTTTGATTGACTGTATCTCGGTCCAATGACCACTGATCTTTTTGAAATCTAGCTGGATAGATAGCCAATGAGCAGAGGTAAATAGGGATATCAAATGGTTCTACCCGGAAATAATAGGCATCTTTGTAAAGCCATGCGTGTTCGCAGCTATTCCCCATTGAAAATCAGAAAGTAAGGAGCTCACCGTTTTACGCGCCGCGAAAGTTTGTTTTGGAGCATTTTCAAGGATCAATCATGGCAAATAAATCAGCCAAATCAACGACCAAGACGAAGTACACAGATGTGCAAGATATAATTAGTGAAATTGACCGTGAAAGTGAAAATGAGCATCTAATTGATTCCAGCGAGGTTGAATCCGTTGATTCTGAATTCGAAGACATGTTTCTACACGGTGAAGACCCAGTTTTGGATCGGTGAGTAACGTTGTTTGGAATTAGTAATATCATATATAATTCATTTGAGTTGTTTGATATATTTGTATTTTATTTGCCTTATATAAAAATATGACTAGGGCATGAAATAAAGGCACATTGTGTATTTCTAATAGGTGCTATTTACACACACACATACTGCAGTAGCCATAAGCTCACCATGGTCACACATTGTGTATTTCTAATAGGTGCTATTTACACACACACATACTGCAGTAGCCATAAGCTCACCATGGTCACACATTGTGTATTTCTAATAGGTGCTATTTACACACACACATACTGCAGTAGCCATAAGCTCACCATGGTCACACATTGTGTATTTCTAATAGGTGCTATTTACACACACACATACTGCAGTAGCCATAAGCTCACCATGGTCACACATTGTGTATTTCTAATAGGTGCTATTTACACACACACATACTGCAGTAGCCATAAGCTCACCATGGTCACACATTGTGCATTTCTAATAGGTGCTATTTACACACACACATACTGCAGTAGCCATAAGCTCACCATGGTCACACATTGTGTATTTCTAATAGGTGCTATTTACACACACACATACTGCAGTAGCCATAAGCTCACCATGGTCACACATTGTGTATTTCTAATAGGTGCTATTTACACACACACATACTGCAGTAGCCATAAGCTCACCATGGTCACACATTGTGTATTTCTAATAGGTGCTATTTACACACACACATACTGCAGTAGCCATAAGCTCACCATGGTCACACATTGTGTATTTCTAATAGGTGCTATTTACACACACACATACTGCAGTAGCCATAAGCTCACCATGGTCACACATTGTGTATTTCTAATAGGTGCTATTTACACACACACATACTGCAGTAGCCATAAGCTCACCATGGTCACACATTGTGTATTTCTAATAGGTGCTATTTACACACACACATACTGCAGTAGCCATAAGCTCACCATGGTCACACATTGTGCATTTCTAATAGGTGCTATTTACACACACACATACTGCAGTAGCCATAAGCTCACCATGGTCACACATTGTGCATTTCTAATAGGTGCTATTTACACACACACATACTGCAGTAGCCATAAGCTCACCATGGTCACACATTGTGCATTTCTAATAGGTGCTATTTACACACACACATACTGCAGTAGCCATAAGCTCACCATGGTCACACATTGTGCATTTCTAATAGGTGCTATTTACACACACACATACTGCAGTAGCCATAAGCTCACCATGGTCACACATTGTGTATTTCTAATAGGTGCTATTTACACACACACATACTGCAGTAGCCATAAGCTCACCATGGTCACACATTGTGTATTTCTAATAGGTGCTATTTACACACACACATACTGCAGTAGCCATAAGCTCACCATGGTCACACATTGTGTATTTCTAATAGGTGCTATTTACACACACACATACTGCAGTAGCCATAAGCTCACCATGGTCACACATTGTGTATTTCTAATAGGTGCTATTTACACACACACATACTGCAGTAGCCATAAGCTCACCATGGTCACACATTGTGTATTTCTAATAGGTGCTATTTACACACACACATACTGCAGTAGCCATAAGCTCACCATGGTCACACATTGTGCATTTCTAATAGGTGTCTGTCTTTATTTCACAGTCGCAGCGATTCTGATTGGGAGCCAAGCTGCAAATCCCCCACTGAAGCTGGTCCATCCAGCTGGACCCCTGCTGTATCCGGCACCACACCTACTCCCGCCCGGCCATCAAGGGGTGGTAAGCCGGCGTCAAGGAAGCGGAGGAAGGGCAGCGTGGAACCGTCCAGCGTGGAACCTGCCAGAGCGGAGGAGGACCGTTGGCACACTGTTCTTGAGGAGGATGTGGCCCCACCAACTCCACTTTTCCGCCCAAAACGCCCAGTAGGCCCTCAATTGGACCTGACTTCCAAATACACCCCCATGCAACTTTTCCAGTTGTTCTTCACCTCGGCAGTTCTTGATACCCTGGTGATGAACACTAATAGATATGGGGCAAAGAAGCAGGAGAAATGGAAGGACATTTCCATTTCAGAACTGTTTTGCTACCTGTCCATGGTCATTTACATGGGGGTGGTGAAGCTGAAGAACCTCAAACACTACTGGAAAACTGCACCACTCTATCAACTGCCTTTCCCCTCAACGGTCATGTCTTGTACTAGGTTTCTGACAATTTCGCGGGCACTTCACATTAGTGACCCAGAGGTTGATAAGGACAACGAGGCGAAACGAGGCACAGCAGGGTTTGATAAGCTCTGCAAGATCAAACCTCTCTACCACGATATCGTTGAGGCATGCAAGACATATTTTCAGCCCGCCCAGAACCTTTCCATAGATGAGAGAATGGTAGCCTCAAAGGCCAGAATTGGCCTAAAACAGTACATGCGCAACAAACCCACAAAATGGGGTTACAAGCTGTTTGTTTTGGCCGATTCTGCGTGTGCATACACGTGCAATTTTTTTGTCTATGAGGGGAAGAACACTTGTGCGAGCGGTAAGGGACTCAGTTATGATTCTGTGATGCAGTTATTAGATTTCCAGCTGCTGGGGAAGGGCTACAAACTATTTGTAGACAACTTCTACACAAGCCCTACCCTGTTCACAGACCTGAGGAAGCTGGAGATGTGGGCCTGTGGCACCATTCGGACCAACCGAGTGGGTTTTCCAAAAACCAGGGTAAATGACATGCCTAAGCGGGCTGAGCGGGGTACCATGAGATGGATCCGTGAAGATGGTTTGCTGTTTGTGAAGTGGATGGACACTCGCGAAGTGGTGATGTGTTCCACTATTCACAAGTCGTTCGGTGGGGATCACGTTGTTCGCCGTTTGAAAGGTCCTACAGGCGCTTGGACTGCCAGAAATGTCCCCATTCCAGATGCTGTGAGGGATTACAACAAGAGCATGGGGGGTGTAGACCTATCCGATGCACTGATAGGATATTATAACGTCCTTCATAAAACCATGAAGTGGTACAAAACACTATTCTATCATTTCATTGACATTGCTGTGGTGAATTCCTTCATCCTCCAGAAGGAAATGGCCAAGAACTGTGGACAGCCCCCCATCTCACAGCTAGCCTTCAGGGAGCAGCTCATCCAGGAGCTTGCTAACTACAGCAAGAACACTGTAGCACCTTCTGTCCCCTCTACCTCTGTCCCTTCTGCTCCAACCAGCGGCACGCACATGCTGGATTTCATCATTGCAGGCAGGGATGTGCCTCGGGGGAAAAGGGGCACAGTAGGGCGGCTTCGTTGTGCCCTGTGCCACAAGAAGTCCCCTGTCACCTGCACCACCTGTGCTGTGACCCTCTGTTTCACACCAGAGAGAAACTGCTATGGGATATGGCATCGGGAGCGCAACATTGTGTAGAGGACAGAGTCTTCACATGATTGAACATTTGAAGTGTAAATAGTTCCCCTTGTTATTATTATTTTTTTTTTAAATATTCATTTTTTTCCTTGAATTTTTCAAATATATATTTTTGGGGGTATGTTACAATAATTGTTTTGTATTTTGTATATAGGTTTTGTATCATTGTATCATTGTACCAATTCGGCCACTTGGGTACATTTGGGAAACTTGTGAGGGACACCTGGTTGACCTCATGCTCAATGGCATGTACCTCACTCATTCCTGAATGTATCCATCTGAAATTTTGGTAAAATACTGTTGCCTACCTATGTTCTCATTTGAAATGATCCCCAGTATCATAACTGAATGTTTGGCCTTTCTTGTTGATTTTTAAAGATGCAACATCAGTAAAAGAACAAAAAACGTCTGTTGATTTCCTTGTATTTTCTTCTACCAGATCTATTGTGTTATATTCTCCTACATTCAATTCACATTTACACAAACTTCAGAATGTTTCCTTTCAAATGATACCAAGAATATGCATATCCTTCCTTCTAGGCCTGAGCTGCAAGCAGTTAGATTAGGGTATGTTTTCAGGCGGAAATTGAGAAAAAGGGGGGTCATCCCCAACAGGTTAACCTGTCTAGGATCAGCGTGGCGCTAGCGGCACACCCCCCCCCCCCCCCACTGAAAAACCAGTGCCGCGAAATTCAAAAAAAATATTTTTTTAAAATATTTAACTTTCACACATTAAAGTCCAATACAGCTAATGAAAGACACAGATCTTGTGAATCCAGTCAACATTTCCGATTTTTAAAATGTTTTACAGGGAAGACACAATATGTAAAGATGTACATCTATTACCTAAAAACACATTAGCATAATCCACCATCTTTTATTTGTCCACCAACACCAGTAGCCATCACCAATTCGGCTAAACTAAGATATTTATAGCCCCTAACCAACAAAAAAACTCATTAGATGACAGTCTGATAACATATTTATGGTATGGGATAGGTTTTGTTAGAAAAAAGTGCATATTTCAGGTAGATGGCATAGTTTACAATTGCACCCACCATCACAAATGGACTAGAATAATTACAATGAGCAACGTGTTTACCTAACTACTAATCATCAAACATTTCGTAAAAATACAAAGCATACACGAATCGAAAGACACAGATCCTGTGAATACAGACAATATTTCAGATTTTCTAAGTGTCTTACAGCGAAAACACAATAAATCGTTATATTAGCATAGCACATAGCACATAGCAGCCCAGCATTGATTCTAGCCAAAGTGGGCGATAACGTCAACATCGCCAAAAATATATTAATTTTTTCACTAACCTTCTCAGAATTCTTCAGATGACACTCCTGTAACATCATATTACACAATCCATATAGAGTTTGATCGAAAATGTTTATATTTAGCCACCAAAATCATGGTTAGACAATGTGAAATGTAGCTCAGCTGGTCAGAAAATGTCCTTGCGCCACTTAGACAGTGATCTACTCTTATACATAAATACTCATAAACGTGACTAAAAAATATAGGGTGGACAGGGATTGATAGACAATTTAATTCTTAATACAATTGCGTTATTACATTTTTTAATTTATCCTTACTTTTCAATACAGTTTGCGCCAAGCGAAGCTACGTCAAAAAACATGGCGTCCTAAGCCACTAAAATGTTTCGACAGAAACACGATTTATCATAATAAAAATGTCCTACCTTGAGCTGTTCTTCCATCAGTATCTTGGGCAAAGGATCCTTTCTTGGGAGAAATCGTCTTTTGGTGGAAAGCTGTCCTCTTGCCATGTGGAAATGTCAACTGCGTTCGGGATGAACTGAAAAGCGTGCCCAACTTTTCACATCGTTGCAAAAATAAATGTCCCAAAATCGCACTAAACGGATATAAATTGCTATAAAACGCCTTAAATTAACTACCTTATGATGTTTTTAACCTGTTGGGGATGGGGGCGCTGTTTAGACTACTTATGCTAATGTGGCTAATTTTTTAAACGGCTTCCCACAAAATCCTTGATCGTACAATATGCATATTATTATTATTATTGGATAGAAAACAGTCTATAGTTTCTATAGGAGTTGAAATTTTGTCTCTAAGTGGAACAGAGCCCATTCTACAGCAATTTCCCTGACATGGAGTCAGATTTGAGAAATGTTGGCCACTCTTCTGAAGTCATTTAAAAGGGCACTGTCGTTGCTATGACTATACGGACACTTCTTACGTCTTCCCCTGGATGCCTTTACGTGATGACGATTCCAACGGGGTCGATTGCACGTTCACAGGCCCTACAAATGAAAAAACCCTGAAGCTAGTCATTCTTTGGGAGCTGCGTCATGAGCAAAGTGGACACCGGCGCGCACCTGTTCCAAGCGTTAGTTTAGCCTGTTATATTTCTCCGGTCATCTTTTCACTCGTTATAGGAGTTAAAAACATCATAAGGTAGTTAATTTAAAGCGTTTTATAGCAATTTATATCCGTTTAGTGCGATTTTGGGACATTTATTTTTGCAACGATGTGAAAAGTTGGGCACGCTTTTCAGTTCATCCCGAACGCAGTTGACTTTTCCACATGGCAAGAGGACAGCTTTCCACCAAAAGACGATTTCTCCCAAGAAAGGATCCTTTGCCCAAGATACTGATGGAAGAACAGCTCAAGGTAGGACATTTTTATTATGATAAATCGTGTTTCTGTCGAAACATTTTAGTGGCTTAGGACGCCATGTTTTTTGACGTAGCTTCGCTTGGCGCAAACTGTATTGAAAAGTAAGGATAAATTAAAAAATGTAAACGCAATTGTATTAAGAATTAAATTGTCTATCAATCCCTGTCCACCCTATATTTTTTAGTCACGTTTATGAGTATTTATGTATAAGAGTAGATCACTGTCTAAGTGGCGCAAGGACATTTTCTTTACCAGCTTGTCTACATTTCACATTGTCTAACCATGATTTTGGTGGCTAAATATAAACATTTTCGATCAAACTCTATATGGATTGTGTAATATGATGTTACAGGAGTGTCATCTGAAGAATTCTGAGAAGGTTAGTGAAAAAATTAATATATTTTTGGCGATGTTGACGTTATCGCCCACTTTGGCTAGAATCAATGCTGGGCTGCTATGTGCTATGTGCTATGCTAATATAACGATTTATTGTGTTTTCGCTGTAAGACACTTAGAAAATCTGAAATATTGTCTGTATTCACAGGATCTGTGTCTTTCGATTCGTGTATGCTGTGTATTTTTACGAAATGTTTGATGATTAGTAGTTAGGTAAACACGTTGCTCATTGTAATTATTCTAGTCCATTTGTGATGGTGGGTGCAATTGTAAACTATGCCATATACCTGAAATATGCACTTTTTTCTAACAAAACCTATCCCATACCATAAATATGTTATCAGACTGTCATCTAATGAGTTTTTTTGTTGGTTAGGGGCTATAAATATCTTAGTTTAGCCGAATTGGTGATGGCTACTGGTGTTGGTGGACAAATAAAAGATGGTGGATTATGCTAATGTGTTTTTAGGTAATAGATGTACATCTTTACATATTGTGTCTTCCCTGTAAAACATTTTAAAAATCGGAAATGTTGACTGGATTCATAAGATCTGTGTCTTTCATTAGCTGTATTGGACTTTAATGTGTGAAAGTTAAATATTTAAAAAAAATATTTTTTTTGAATTTCGCGGCACTGGTTTTTCAGTGGGGGGGGGGGGGGGGGGCCGCTAGCGCCACGCTGATCCTAGACAGGTTAACTCCTAAAACGAGTGAAAAGATGACCGGAGAAATATAACAGGCTAAACTAACGCTTGGAATAGGTGCGCGCCGGTGTCCTCTAGGCTCATGACGCAGCTCCCAAAGAATGACTAGCTTCAGGGTTTTTTCATTTGTAGGGCCTGTGAACGAGCAATCGACCCCGTTGGAATCGTCATCACGTAAAGGCATCCAGGGGAAGACGTAAGAAGTGTCCGTATAGTCATAGCAACGACAGTGCCCTTTTAAATGACTTCAGAAGAGTGGCCAACATTTCTCAAATCTGACTCCATGTCAGGGAAATTGCTGTAGAATGGGCTCTGTTCCACTTAGAGACAAAATTTCAACTCCTATAGAAACTATAGACTGTTTTCTATCCAATAATAATAATAATATGCATATTGTACGATCAAGGATTTTGTGGGAAGCCGTTTAAAAAATTAGCCAAATTAGCATAAGTAGTCTAAACAGCGCCCCCATCCCCAACAGGTTAAATTGATTGTCCGGTTGAAATATTATCGATTATTTAGGCTAAAAACAACCTGACGATTGAATATAAACATCGTTTGACATGTTTCTATGAACTTCACGGATACAATTTCGATTTTTTTGTCTTCCTGTTTTGACTGCGTTTGAGCCTGTGGATTACTGAAGAAAACGCAAGAGGTTTTTGGATATAAAGAGATTTTATCGAACAAAAGGAACATTTATTGAGTAAATTAATGTCTGCTGAGTGCAACCATATGAAGATCATCAAAGGTAAGGGATTCATTTTATCTCTTTCTGACTTGTGTAACTGTTCTACTTGGCTGGTTACCGTTTGTAATGATTTGTCTAGTGGGCTATGTTCTCAAATAATCGTAAGGTATGCTTTCGCTGTAAAGCATTTTTAAAATCTGACACCGTGGTTGGATTCACAAAAAGTTCATCTTTAAACCTATGTAAAATATGTTTTGTTTTCAGAATTTTTATAATGAGTATTTCTGTATTTGAATTTGGCGCCCAGCATCACTGGCTATTGAAGAGGTGGGACGCTAACGTCTCACGTACCCAAGAAAGGTTAATGGCTGGCAAATGTGACCAACCACCTCGATTCGGTCTTATGTAGCAAACTGTGTTTTTTACATTGGAAGAAAGATTTAGAGCTACAAAATGTTAGCATACACTGCAGTTGAGGAACAATGGGAACGTTATATTGCTTTGACAGTTATAACCTGACTTTTGAGAAAATGGCCCTTGAATGTTTGGGACACCTACGGGAGAGCTCTTCTTTGTCTACACCCATTCAGCATTGTTCACATCTTCCCTATTCAGCATTGTTCACATCCTCCCTATCTCTTTAAGGATTTACATGTGAGGCCATTTGCTAAACAGAGTAGTTTAGTCATCAAACTTTATTTGTCACGTCCCCCGAATATAACAAGTGTAGACCTTAGCGCTAAATGCTTACCTACAAGCCCTTAACCAACAGTGCAGTTCAAGAAAAAGTTGAGAAAATGTTTACCAAATTAAATAAAAAAATTAAATAAAAAATAATCAAAGCAACACAAAATAACAATAATGAGGATATATACAAGGGGTATCGGTACCGAGTCAATGCGCGGGGGTACACGTTAGTCGAGGTAATTTGTACATAGAGATAGGGAGAAGTAACTATGCATAGATAATAAACAATGAGTAGCAGCAGTGTACAAAACAAATGGGGGGGTGTCAATGTAAATAGTCCAGTGGCCATTTTAATGCATTTTTCAGCAGTCTTATGGCTTGGGGGTAGAAGTTGTTAAGGAGCCTTTTGGTCCTAGACTTGGCACTCTGGTACCGGTTGCTGTGTGGCAGCAGAGAAAACAGTCTATGACTTGGGTGACTGGAGTCTCTTGCAATTTGTTGGGCTTTCCTCTGACACCGCCTAGTATATAGGTCCTGGATGGGAGGAAGCTTGGACCCAATGATGTACTGGGCCGTATGCACTACCCTCTATAGCGCCTTACGGTCAGATGCCGAGCAGTTGACATACCAGGCGGTGATGCATTAGGTCAGGATGCTCTTGATGGTGCAGCTGTAGAAACTTTTGAGGATCTAGGGACTATGCCAAATCTTTTCAGTCTCCATGGGGGAAAAGGTTTTGTCATGCCCTCTTCACGACTGTCTTGGTGTGTTTGTACCATGATAGTTTGTTGGTGATGTGGAAACCAAGGAACTTGAAGCTCTCAACCTGCTCCACTACAGCCTTGTCAATGACAATGGGGGCATGCTCAGTCCTCCTTTTCCTGTTGTCCACGATCAGCTCCTTTGTCTTGCTCACATTGAGGGATAGGTTGTTGTTGTTGTCTTGGCACCACACTACAAGGTCTCTGACCTCCTCCCTATAGGCTGTGTCATTGTTGTCAGTAATCAGGCCTTCCACTGTTGTGTCGTCAGCAAACTTAATGATGGTATTGTGTTTGGCCACACAGTTGTGGTTGAACCGCAAGTACAGGACGGAACTAAGAACAAACACCCCTGAGGGGCCCCAGTGTTGAGAATCAGCGTGGCAGACGTGTTGCCAACTGGGGGGTGGCCCGTCAGGAAGTCCATGATTCAGATTTGAGGGAGGTGTTCAGTCCCAGGGGCCTTAGCTTAGTGATGAGTTTTGAGGGCACTATGGTGTTGAACGCTGAGCTGTAGTCAATGAATAGCATTCTCACATAGGTGTTTGATTGAGATTGCATCATCTGTGGATCTGTTGGGGCGGTATGAGAATTGGAGTGGGTCTAGGGTATCCAGGAGGATGCTGTCGATGTGAGCCATGACCACCCTTTCAAGTACTTCATGGGTACCGACGTGAGTGCTACGGGGCAGTAATCATTTAGGCAGGTTACCATCGCTTCCTTGGGCACAGGGACTATGGTGGTCTGCTTGCAACATGTAGGTATTACAGACTCGGTCAGGGAGAAGTTGAAAATATCAGAGACACTTGACAGTCAAGACTGTCAAGACACTTGACAGTTGGTTTGCGCATGTTTTGAGTACACATACTGGTAATCCGTCTGGCCCAGCGGCTTTGTGAATGTTGACCCGTTTAAAAGGTTTTGTTCACATCGGCAACTGAGAGCGAAATCACAGTCATCCAGACCAGCTGGTACTCCCGTGCATGCTTCAGTGTTGCTTGTCTCGAAGAGAGCATAAAAGGCATTTAGCTCGTCTGGTAGGCTCGCGTTACTGGGCAGCTCGCGTCTGGGTTTCCCTTTGTAGTACTTAACCTCTAATGAGCATCTACCCCGAATCCGGGAGCACCCCCCCCCCCCACTGATTAGCATCGCTAGCATAGCGTCACAATTAAATAGTAGCATCTAAATATCATTAAATCACAAGTCCAAGACACCTAATGAAAGATACAGATCCTGTGAATAAAGCCACCATTTCAGATTTTTAAAATGTTTTACAGGGAAGACAAAATATGTAAATCTATTAGCTAACCACGTTAGCAAAAGACACCACGTTTCTAACTCCATCAGTTTCTTACTCCATCAGGTGCTATCACCAATTCGGCTAAACTAAGATATTGATAGCCACTTACCAAGAAAGAACCTCATCAGATGACAGTCTGATAACATATTTATGGTATAGGATAGGTTTTGTTAGAAAAATGTGCATAATTCAGGTAGATATCATAGTTTACAATTGCAAACCACCGTCACAAATGGACTAGAATAAATACATAGAGCAACGTGTTTACCTAATTACTAATCATCAAACATTTCGTAAAAATGCACAACATACACTAATCGAAAGACACAGATCCTGTGAATACAGACAATATTTCAGATTTTCTAAGTGTCTTACAGCGAAAAACACAATAAATCGTTATATTAGCATACCACATACGCAAACGTTACCCGAGCACTGATTCTAGCCAAAGAGAGCGATATCATATCATCGCCAAAATATATAAATTTTTTCACTAACCTTCTCAGAATTCTTCCGATGACACTCCTGTAACATCATATTACAACATACATATACAGTTTGTTCGAAAATGTGCATATTTAGCCACCAAAATCATGGTTAGACAATGACAAAAGTTGCCCAGCTGGTCAGACAATGTTGTGCGCCATATTAGACAGTGATCTAGTCGTATACATAAATACTCATAAACGTGACTAAAAAATATAGGGTGGACAGCGATTGATAGACAATTTAATTCTTAATACAATCGCTGATTTACATTTTTTAAATTATCCTTACTTTTCAATACAGTTTGCGCCAAGCGAAGCTACGTCAAACAAAATGGCGTCCTAAGCGATTAACATTTCGACAGAAACACGATTTATCATAATTAATTGTTCCTACTTTGAGCTGTTCTTCCATCAGAATCTTGGGCAAAGAATCCTTTCTTGGGTCTAATCGTCTTTTGGTCGAAAGCTGTCCTCTTGCCATGTGGAAATGCCAACTGCGTTCGGCATGAACTGGAAACCTGCCCGGCTCTTCAAAAAGTCTCAGAAATAAATGTCCCAAAATGCGCACTAAACGGATATAAATTGCTATAAAACGGTTTAAATTAACTACCTTATGATGTTTTTAACTCCTATAACGAGTAAAAACATGACCTGAGAAATATTACTGGCTCCACTAATGCTTGGAAAAAGAACGGGTCGGTGTCCACCGTGCATCCGGCGCAGCTGGAAAGGAGTTCCTACCTACACGTGTTTTTGTTTTATAGTGGCTGTGATTGGGCAATCGATACCATTCAAAGCGTCATCACGTAAAGGCATCCAGGGGAAGACGTAAGCAGTGTCCGTATTCTTATAGCATTCACAGTGGCCTTTAAACTGACTCCAGATCAGGGGCCAAAATGTGTGAAATCTGACTCCATGTCAGGGAAATTGCTGTAGAATGAGTTCTGTTCCACTCAGAGACAAAATTCCAACGGCTATAGAAACTAGAGACTGTTTTCTATCCAATAATAGTAATACTATGTATATTGTACGATAAAGTAGGAGAGTAGGAAGCCGTTTAATCTGTAATGCAAATATGCTAATGAGTAAACAGCACCCCCTGTAGTCGCAAGAAGTTAATAGTTTAAGGCTTGCCACATCTGACGAGCGTCAGATCCGGTGAATCCTACTACAATCTTAAAAATCGGACACGTTGGCTGGATTCACAAGATGTTTATCTTTCAAATCCTGTATTGGACTTGTTAACTTCTTATGGCTGCAAGGGGCAGCACTGAGTAACCTGGAAAGAGGTGGCCATTTCAAACGGCCTCCTACTCAATTCTTGCTCGTACAATATGCATATTATCATTTCTTTTGGATAGAAAACACTCTCTAGTTTCTTAAACCGTTTGAATTATTTCTCTAAGTGAACCAGAACTCTTTCTGCAGCCCATTTCCTATCCGGAAGTGAGATTTCCAAAAGCGAGGTCTTTTTTCAAGAGCTTGTCTATAAAAGGGCATGTCACTTGGGACCATAGAAACACGTCATACGCCTTCCCCTGGGTGTCATGCGGAAGTGAGAGCAGAAAGGACTTGAATATCTCGTTCTGGGATTGAATACAGCCTCATGGAGTGAGAGGTCTGCCATAAAAAAAAATTCCGAAGGCGCGAAGTTGGACCTTGAATTGCTCTGCATCGGTCCTCGTTCTCCTAGACATTAGTGCTGCTTTCGATACCATCGATCAACGCGTTCTTTTGGAGAGATTGGAAACCCAAATTGGTCTACACTGACAAGTTCTGGCCTGGTTTAGATCTTATCTGTCGGAAAGATATCAGTTTGTCTCTGTGGATGGTTTGTCCTCTGACAAATCAACTGTACATTTTCGTGTAGTCTGCCCCAGGAGTGTGAAGGTGAACGGAAAGCCACTGCTGTCTCTGCCTGGCCGGTTCCCCTCTATCCACTGGGATTATCTACCTCTAACCCTATTACAGGGGCTGAGTCACTGCCTTACTGGTTACTGGTTGACTCCTTGCTGTCGCCAGTCCACCTGGCCGTGCTCCAGTTTCAACTGTTCTGCCTGCGACTATGGAACCCTGACCTGTTCACCGGACGTGCTACCTGTCCCAGACCTGCTGTTTTCAACTCTCTGGAGACAGCAGGAGCAGTAGAGATACTCAATGATCGGCTATGAAAAGCCAACTGAAATTGACTTCTGAGGTGCTGACCTGTTGCCCCCTCTACAACCACTGTGATTATTATTATTTGACCCTGCTGGTCATCTATGAGCATTTGAACATCTTGGCCACCTGTTAAAATCTCCACCCGGCACAGCCAGAAGAGGACTGGCCACCCCTCATAGTCTGGTTCCTCTCTAGGTTTCTTCCTAGGTTCTGGCCTTTCTAGGGAGTTTTTCCTAGCCACCGTGCTTCTACACCGGCATTGCTTGCTGTTTAGGGGTTTTAGGCTGGGTTTCTGTAGAGCTGATGAAGGGCTTTAAAAATACATTTGATTGATTGATATGTACATATGTTCACTGGGGGGACGATGTCGTCAATGCACTTATTGATGAAGCCGACGACTGAGGTGGTATACTCCTCAATGCCATTGGATGAATCCCGGAATATATTCCAGTCTGTGCTAGCAAAACAGCCCTGTAGCGTAGCATCCGTTTCATCTGACCACGTCCCGTATTGAGTGAGTCACTGGTACTTCCTGCTTTAGTTTTCGCTTGTAAGCAGGATTCAGGAGTATAGAATTATGGTCAGATTTGCTAAATGGAGGGCGGGGGAGAGCTTTGTGTGCACCTCTGTGTGTGGAGTAAAGGTGGTCTAGGGTTTTTTTTCCTCTAGTTGCGCATGTGACATGCAGGTAGAAATGAGGTAAAACGGATTTAAGTTTGCCTGCATTAAAGTCCCCAGCCACTAGGAGCACCGCTTCTGGATTAGCTTTTTCTTGTTTGCTTATGGCCTTATACAGTTGGTTGAGTGCGGTCTTAGTGCCAGCATCGGTTTGTGGTGGTAAATAGACTGCTACAAATAATATAGATGAGAATTCTCTAGGTAGATAGTGTGATCTACAGCTTATCATAAGGTACTCTACATCAGGCAAGCAATAACTTGAGACTTTAATATTAGACATCGTGCACCGGCTGTTATTGACAAATAGACACACATGGAAAATCCCGCCAACTCTATTATCTGTGTTGCCATGACTCGGTGAGACATAAGATATTATAGTTTTTAAAGTCCCATTGGTAGGATAATCTTGATCTTATCGATTTTTATTTTCCAATGATTGCATGTTGGCCAATAGAACGGATGGCAGTGGGGGTTTACACTCTCACCTGCGAATTCTCAGAAGGCAGCCCGACATCCACTCCCTTTTTCTCCGTCTTTTCTTCATGTAAATGATGGGATTTGGGCCTGTTCCAGAGAAAGCAGTATATCATTTTTGTTGGACTCGTTAGAGGAGAAAGCTTCTTCCAATTCGACTTGCGTAATCGCTGTTCTGATTTCCAGAAATTATATTTGGTCATAAGAGACGGTAGCAGCAACATTAAGCACAATAATAAATTACAAACAATGCAAAAAAACGAACAAAATAGCACAGCTGGTTCGGGGCACATAAAACAGCCATGCTCTCCAGCGCCATTCTACTAAAAGTGGTAAAAGTAGTAGCCTACTATAAGGAAAAACTGGTGCAGGTTATGTTGTTCTTCACATTACCATCACTGGTGAACACGCTGTATTAGATAAATCTAAGTTTATTTGTCACATGCACAGCAGAAGGTGTCAATGATACAGTGAAATGGTTGCAATAAAGTGAAAGTGTCCAGATAAAAATATTTTATAAACATTAAATGACGGTTACCCGACACACTAGATTGATGTGAAGGAAATGCTATTAACCACCCCCCAGCCACATCTAGCTAAGTGGATGGGTCACTATTGTCTAGACATGTACACATGTTCATGAAGTACAATAGATGGGTAATTTAATCATCTGGCAAAGTGGAGTCTTGTTTAGACATGTAGCTAGCTACTGTAACTAGCTAGCTAAACAATGAACTGGCATAATCCCAACTCGTACAACTACCAATAGAAACATTATCATAGCTGTAGTTTGAATCTGCACTAGTTAAAGAGCTAACCAACTAGGTTCTGTTAGCTAGCAATGCAAATAGATTTCTGATTCAAATAAAATTTCTACACAGATCATACAAAGTTAGCTAGCTACATTAACCTGTTTGGCGTGCAAGCCCGACCTCGGACCGAAAATGACACCCCTGCAGGGCGCGAAATTCAAAATCTATTTTTTTAAAATATTTAACTTTTACACATTAACAAGTCCAATACAGCATTTGAAAGATAAACATCTTGTCAATCCAGCCAACATGTCCGATTTTTTAAATGTTTTACAGAGAAAACACCACATATATTTATGTTAGCTCACCACCAAATACAAAAGTGGACAGACACGTATGAATTATGATTATGAAGTATGAATTATGATTGAAGTAGCATGCACAACCAACCGAAATAAACTAAAACCAACCTAAAGAGCCCAGAAAAAACGACCTCAGATGACAGTCATATAACATGTTACACAATAAATCTATGTTTTGTTCATAAAAAGTGCATATTTTAGCTATAAATCAGTTTTACATTGATGCTACCCAAAAATGCTAATACATAGCTTGAGTCTGAATCCAGCCGGGAGTAGCCAGAGAAAATACATACACCAACGTCGGCTACTAATTACACCTCATAAAACATTTCAGAAAAACATATGGTGGATAACTAATGAAAGACAGATATCTTGTGAATACAGACAACATTTCCGATTTTTGAAGTGTTTTACAGCGAAAACACAATATATCGTTATATTAGCTAACATCATAAGCTAGCATAAGGCAGCATTGATTCTAGTCAAGCGCTAGCCTAGCACAGTTAGCAGAGTTAGCATTCAACAGTTCGACATATATATGAAAAAGCATCCCAAATTGGGTCTTATCTTTCTTGGTACTCCATCAGAATGTTGTAACGGGGTCCAATGTCCAGTAGAGTCTTTAGTTGGGTTCCAGAACGAATTATTTCCCTCTTTGGTTAGCTAGCACGATAGCATTGCTGCGCTAGAAAGCTTTTCTTCAAAAAATTCTTCCGTCGTTTCACATCTAAAGTCCAGAATAAATTGCAATAATATAATTAAAGTATATTGAAAAAACATACTTTAGGATGATTTTGTGACATGTATCAAATAATATCGTAGTCAGGCATCATATTCAACGTTATCTACCTTGTTCCAGAAGCCGAGATCAAATTATCCTTCGCGCCCGGATTTTTATTTTAACTGCGCAGGTCTCACAAGAAGTTGTGTTATTCAGTCCAGGGACGAGATATTCGACTCCTTTCAATTCTCACTTCCGCATTACAGTCTGACGAACGCCTCTGACGTGTCCCTATGGTCACAAGTCAAATGGCCTTTTATAGAGAAGGTCTTAAAGAGACACATCGCATTTTGGGAAACTCAATTCGGCTGGGAAAATGGCTGTAAAAATATTTCTGTTCGACTTAGAGAAACAATTCAAACCTTTTTAGAAACTACAGACTGTTATCTATCCAACAGTAGTAAATATATGCATATTGGAAAATAAAAAGTTTCTTAGGAGGCCGTTTGAAAATGTGCACACATTTTCCAGTTTTTTCAATATTCAGCGTGCAGCCATAACAGGTTAACTAATAGTATGCTTTAACTTGCAATGAAAACAACTTTCTGACAAAATTACAAATGTTTAATATCTGAAAATGTAGCTAGACTCTTACCAGTATACATGGATGAATGCTTCACGGCAGACTAGAACCATTTAACGCTGTTTGGTTTCAATCAATCAATCAATCAAGTTTATTTTATATAGCCCTTCGTACATCAGCTAATATCTCGAAGTGCTGTACAGAAACCCAGCCTAAAACCCCAAACAGCTAGTAATGCAGGTGTAGAAGCACGGTGGCTAGGAAAAACTCCCTAGAAAGGCCAAAGGTTTGTAGCTACATCTTGTTTGGCCAGCATTGTGTTAAGTCACTCCGGTTCACACTGACCGTGGTGTGTGTGCAGAAAGTAGCCCATCACTTTTTCCAACTGATCTGTCAATAGCGTCTGCTAAATTCAGGGCATCAATTTTGTTGAGAAAAGTAGCAAAACTTTTGTTTTTGTCTCGATGGCTAACGTTATAACTTTCAAAAACGGCACGGTAGAAAGAATAGCAACAAATACTGACCAGCTCACATTATAGACACAAGCATTCTACATGGCATATAGGTTCCTGTCTCTTTCCGTTGCAAAACCAACTAGGCTCGTAATTTAACCCTTTCATGCGTGAGTTCCAAATATCTCTAACGGTCGCCCCAGTGTGAGTTTTTTTATGCACGTGATGTTAGAACGTTTTCTCCATTCCAGAATGTGATTTTTACGTAACAGTACATTTAATCCGCGCTGTCCTCAAACCAAAGCACGCAGCCTGTTTTTATTCATAAACTGTTTTTTTCTAATAACAGTTTGAATTGAGGTGTGTTCCGCCTCATTCATTCCCATAAAAGTAGTAATTTTTACTTTTGGACATTCTGACCCGGACAAAATTCCCCAAACACTTCCCAATTGTTTGTGCTGTACAAATCTGCAGACGTTTGCTGTCCTGCATACACATGTCAATATTTTCCGTCTGTTTTCTGCATAGCAATCAAAGTTGTTTTCATTACCAATAATAACTTTTGGAAATGTGTGTGTTTCTATCAAAGTGCCCTATTACAGTATAATAGTTTCTCCATGTCGTTTCTACTGTATATACCTTATAACCGCGGAAACGCGATGTAACATTACTAATTTGAAAACATTTATGGTGTTATACTCAATGCTTAGGTAGCTAGGTACATTCTTCTATTAGCTCTGGAAAACAATGCTAATTGCGTCAGGGAAGTATTAGCATGTGTTGTATTATGAAGCTACCCTGGCCTTATGACTCCCAAGTGGCACAGCGTCTCAGTTCTAGAGGCTTCACTACAGACACCATCTTCAAACCCAGACTGCATTTCTATCAAAGTAAGTGCCTTATTGCGTTATAATAGTTTCTGTGTGTCGTGTTATACCGTTTCTACTGTAGCTCACTGTGTGTATGGAGCATAATACATTTGTGTATATTCCTTATAACCGCGGACACGTGAGATAACGTTACTCATTTCATAACCTTTATGATGTTATATTCAATCATGCTTATGTAGCTAGCTGCGTTATTCTATTAGCTCTGTAAAACAATACTAATTGCGTCAGAGTATTGGCTTGTCTTTTGAAGCTACCCCGGAAAAATGTAAATATCTTATACCACTTGGTCGTTTTCTGAGTGCATTTCACAAAGCTGTTTATCATGTCAGCCTTATCCTCTGCCCCCATTTGTTGAGGTTATAGTTAAGCACGCAGTCTGGTTTGATGATTCTCTGTCTGGTTGGTTTCTCTCTCCCGACAGGTGGTCCACCTTCCCTGTGGCCGACGTGGTTGCTGTATGGACAGTGGAAAGGACATGACGTCTCATTTGTCATGGCACTTTACTGCCAGCTGTTGACATTTGCTATTTTGTATAACGGCTCATTTAGGATGGCAGTAGCGTTGTTGATGAAATGCAGTCATAGCAGCAGAACTAGAAAGCAGTCTTGGGAAAAGAGGGTGGCAAATAAGGGAGTTGCAAACATAGGATCTCTGCTCCAGTATTCTCTTAGGGAGTTCTTCTTTACTATCCCCATGAGAAGGTGTGTCACCAGGAAGGTATACGTTTCACTAATTGCGGTTGTTCCCCCCCACTGCTGGCTCTCTCTTCTCCTGTAGCTCCAAGACATAGCGATTGGTCTCTACTATGTCTCCCACCAGCTCCTCTGTCAGAAACAACTTGAAGCACTCTGCCTCAGATGGAAATGGCAAGGGGCGTTGCACTCCAGACTGGGACTCATCAACACAAACAGCAGGGCCAGGAGGGGTGAAATGGCTGGCAGCCTTCCAGCTACCACAGAACTCCTGTACTTCATCCAATACCGGTCTGCCTCCATCACCACCAGCATCTTCTGTCACTCTCAGAATTTGATTCCTGACTTTCAGACTCAGTCAGAATTTTTTTCAATCTCCAGAAGTGCCGCATTTCTGAGTTGTCTCCTTTTGAAAGACATTGCTAATGCTACAGCTTAGCTCATTAGCTACATACATAAACAACAACATGGAATGGCTCAGTGGGAGTGAGAGGTTACGTGATTGACTGCCTACACGTGCCATTTGTATCAATAAATCACTATCAGAAAATGTTGTGGTTTTATTGATATATTTACCATTTGATAATAAAATGAATGCTAACGTTCAAATGCCTCTCCTGTGAAGTAGTGGCCCGCGACATATGCCTAGTGTCCTGACGTGAGTCACAATTTTGGGTGGATCTTATATTGAATTCTGCGTACTGTATGTCATGCTATACCACAATAAACAAGTTCATATGCCGAGACTCCGAGATCATTGAGTGCTTTTGCATAGTACATCTTTAAGTGAATGGAGTGGTTAGCAGGCTAACTAGCGTAGGTGCTAACAGAGCTAGCACATTTAGTTCGACACAGTCTAGGACTCACAAACTCGCCAAAATCTTACTCAAAACTATCCCTCAACATGGAAAGGCAGCATCAGATGAATGAGCAAGTTGTAGTCCTTCAAGTTATCTGCCCCCCAAAAAATATATTTAAGCAGTTTTCGGTCGTCTTTTCTCTGGTGAAATCTTCATTCATCAGCGGTCTAGAATTTTCTGGTCGTCAGCGGGGAGATTTCAGCAGTCAAAGTGTAGGCGGAACCGAAAGTGCGCTACTTGACTACTGATTGGAGAGAAGATGTGTGTCTCTCATGTAGCTCCTAACACTTGATTTGCACACTGACTCTCACAGGACTGCTACAGCAGCGCTGTATTCAAAACTAACTGTGAAATTACATTGAATCTTCTAGCACTAGTGACCTAATATTTCACCTGGGTGACACACATATCAAATTATGATTTACTGGCAGTGGTTTGATGTTTGAATGTTTATTGTACTGATTGACCCATGTTCACTGTAGAGACGTTGAAACGCTGATGTTGATGATTTCATCATTTTTTGTGAGATTCTGGAGACCTCATTGAGCATGACTCCTCAGAGATTTTGTTAATTTGATTTCCATTCATGTGTACAAAAGTATTCCCTTCCAGATTACAAACTATACTCAAATTCTCTTTTGGCACCAGGGGCAGACTACCCATCTGGCATGTCGTGCCAGATTTGCAGATTTAGGTAAATTAAAGTATGGTTTGCGCATAAGCCTGCACAGCCATTAGCTCTCCAGGAGAAGGGCTGGCTACCCCTGTCCTTCACAGTTCAGCAGAGAACAGTTGGACTCCTCAGACTCACAGTTCATGAGGCTACAGGGTGTCACTGATTCGCTGCTTGTGCTGAGTTGGTTATTGTGTTGTGGCAACCATTTCATATACTGTACTGTAATACTGTACTGTATACTGTAATACTCCACTTTCAGAATTCCACTGACTTGGGACACCTAACATTTTGAACCCTTTGAACAGCTACTAAAAAAGACATACTATGACCAGGACCAGCCTCTTCATGTGGTAATTACAAGAGAATTGACTGTGTTATCCATCTTATGATCCCCCCAGCCTATTCTTCAAATGATTACCAAGTAATTCACTTTGTTCAATGTCAAATCAGTCCAAGGTTGTGTCTAGATTATTGATTGAGGTTGTGAGGATGTGTGGATATGGAAATATAGTTTAAGCGCTTTACGATTTGTCTATAGAAATTGATATGAGCAATTAATCTTTCCTCAATGTTAATCTTACTTGTTTAAATTCCAGACAGAGAACTAACTCTAGACTTATCTGAAGACAGTGAAAATCCAAAATGGAGTAGCAGATGCTCTCAGGACTGTCTGACCTCCCATCAGCCTGAACTGACAAAATATAATACGTACAGTTGAAGTCGGAAGTTTACATACACCTTAGCCAAATACATTAACTCAGTTTTTCACAATACCTGACATTTAATCTGAGGAAAAATTCCCTGTTTTAGAGGCAGTTAGGGTCACCACTTTATTTTAAGAATGTGAAATGTCAGAATAATAGTAGAGAGAATTATTTATTTCAGCTTTTATTTCTTTCAACACATCCCCAATGGGTCAGAAGTGTACATACACTCAATTAGTATTTGGTAGCATTGCCTTTAAAATGTTTACATTGGGTCAAACGTTTCGGGTAGCCTTCCACAAGCTTCCTACAGTAAGTTGGGTGAATTTTGGCCCATTCTTCCTGACAATAGTTGGTGTAACTGATTCAGGTTTGTAGGCCTCCTTGCTCGCGCACGCTTTTTCAGTTCTGCCCACACATTTTCTATAGGATTGAGTTCAGGGCTTTGTGATGGCCACTCCAATACCTTGACTTTGATGTCCATAAGCCATTTTGACACAACTTTGGAAGTATGCTTGGGGTCATTATCCATTTGGAAACCCATTTGTGACCAAGCTTTAACTTCTTGTGGATAGGGGGCAGCATTTTCACGTTTGGATGAAAAGCGTGCCCAGAGTAAACTGCCTCCTACTCAGTCCCAGATGCTAATATAAGCATATTATTAGTAGTATTGTATAGGAAACACTCTGAAGTTTCTAAAACTGTTTGAATCATGTCTGTGACTATAACAGAACTTATTTGGCAGGCAAAACCCTGAGGACAAACCATTCAGATTTTTTTTTTAGGTCACTTTTTTCAATGGGTTTTCATTGGGAATCCAGATTTCTAAGGGACCTTCCTGCAGTTCCTCTCGCTTCCACTGGATGTCAACAGTCTTTAGAAATTGGTTGAGGTTTTTCCTTTGAGAAATGAAGAAGTAGCCCTGTTCAGAACAAGGGTCGAGTGAAGTGTACTGTTTGTTAGAGGCGCGTGACCAGAAAGCATGCTACAAATTGTTTTCCTAAAAAATAAATGTCAAATATATTGACATTTTGGATATATATTGACAGAATTAATCAAACAAAAGGACCATTTGTGATGTTCATGGGACATATTGGAGTGCCAACAGAAGAAGCTCATCAAAGGTAAGGCATGAATTATATCTTTATTTCTGCGCTATGTGTCGCGCCGGGAGGGTTGAAATTATGGTCCTCAGATAATAGCATTGTTTGCTTTCACTGGATGTTGGCCAGGTGGGACGCTACCGTCCCACATATCCCAGAGAGTTAACTTCTTGACTGACGTCTTGAGATGTTGATGAAATATATCCACATAATTGTCCTCCCTCATGATTCCATCTATTTGGTGAAGTGCACCAGCCCCTCCTGCAGCAAAGCACCCCCACAACATGATGCTGCCATCCCCGTTCTTCACAGTTGGGATGGTGTTCTTTGGCTTGCAAGCCTCCCGCTTTTTCCTCCTCATTATGATGGTCATTATGGCCAAACAGTTCTATTTTTGTTTCATCAGACCAGAGGACATTTCTCCAAAAAGTACAATCTTTGTCCCCATGTGCAGTTGCAAACTGTAGTCTGGCTTTTTTATGGCGGTTTTGGAGCAGTGGCTTCTTCCTTGCTGAGAGGCCTTTCAGGTCATGATGATATTGGACTTGTTTTACTGTGGATATAGATACTTTTGTACTTGTTTCCTCCAGCATCTTCACAAGGTCCTTTGCTGTTGTTTTGGGATTGATTTGCACTTTTCGCACCAAAGTAAGTTAATCTCTAGGAGACAGAACGCATCTCCTTCCTGAGTGGTATGATGGCTGCGTGGTCCCATGGTGTTTATACTTGCGTACTATTGTTTTTACAGATGAACGTGGTACCTTCAAACTGTCACGAATACCACCGAAGGTGGCCCCCCTTCCTGTTCGGGTGGCGCTCGGCGGTCGTCGTCACCGGTCTACTAGCTGCCACCAATCCCTTTTTCCTATTCGTTTGTTTTTGTCCAATTGTTTTCACCTGTTCCTGGTTGGGGTTTTGGGATGGGTGTTATTTAAGTTCCTTTAGCCCACTGGTGTTTGTGCGGGCTTGTTGTTATTTTGACGTATGTGGTGTTTGTGTTCTTTTGGGTTTTCGCTGTCCGGGTTTTTTAGTAACTATGGTTTTGGGTTTGTTGCACCTGTGTTTTGGGCTTCACCAATGTTTTTAACTGGTTAATAGCCGAAATGACATTAAAGCGTTTTTCCCATCTACCTTCTGCTCTCTGCGTCTGACTCCACACCCATCACTCTCCAGACGTTACACATACGTTTTGGAGGTCTACACTTTTGGAGGTCTACAATTTCTTTCCTGAGGTTTGGCTGATTTCTTTTGATTTTCCCATGATGTCAATCAAAGAGGCAGTGGGTTTGAAGGTAGGCCTTGAAATACATCCACAGGTACTCCTCCAATTGACTCAAAAGATGTCAATTAGCCTATCAGAAACTTCTAAAGCCATGACATAATTTTCTGGAATTTTCCAAGCTGTTTAAAGCCACAGTCAACTTAGTGTATGCAAACTTCTGACCCACTGGAATTGTGATACGGTGAATTATAAGTGAAATTATGTCTGTAAACAATTGTTGGAAAAAATACTTGTGTCATGCACAAAGTAATGTCCTAACCGACTTGCCAAAACTAGAGTTTGTTAACAATACAGTTGTGGAGTGGTTGATAAACAAGTTTTAATGACTCCAACATAAGTGTATTTAAACATCTGACTTCAACTGTATATTCAACTGTATACTGTATATTCAACTGTATATTCAACTGTATATATGAGACTTGTAAATAATTTAGAGGCGATGAATATGAGTCTGACACTTTATGAGGGGCTCAACAATCTCCATAGTCCTATTTAACATACTCTAGCAGTTCAAATGGTGATTTATTGTGGCTCAGTGGTGTGTAGACTGAGTGCCTTTCAATCTGATCTATGGCTATTTTTAGCTACTGCTATAGCTCATCTTGTCTGGAAACAGCATTTTTTCCCCAGTCACTGAGATAATACCTCACTTACCTAAATATATTCTTGAGATACAGGGTTTTAGATTATCTTAAAGCTTTTATTTGTGTTGCAATTCATTTAAAATTGTTTGATTCCCACGATAACGCCAGCGTGAATTAATGCTTACTAACATTGTGTGCTTGAGCTACAGACTGCTCTTTTTTTGCGTTGGATTCTTCCATTTCTTCTGCATCCGCCGATACCAGCCATTAGCGTGTGTGATTAACGGGCTGAACTTGAGCAGTGTTTATGAGATATGGGCAGATCCCGAAAAATTCAAGTCAGAACGGTTTGAACTACGAACTATTATGAGCCCACTATGAAATGCTTAGACTGTCACGAACACACACGTAATATTTTTCTTTACAACACTTACAAGCCACACAAAAGTTGTCAGAAGTTAAGGATTCTTATACATAGAAGATCATGGGTAATCCCAGGACATAGTGTCTATAATACCGTAATAAGCTTGTCTAGTTGCTGTCACAAACTCAACTCCAAACAGTGGTCTCTGACTAGTTGCATTTTAATTTCCTACTGAGCAAACACTTGCTGTACTTACAGCATTTTAATAAATACATATTTTAACAGGTTTTTGCTTAGCGTAACTGTTTATGTCAAATATGTTTTTATTCTACTTGTAGCCCTGCTTGATAAAACACTTCAAGGTGAGGCTAAATAAGAGGGCAGAGCAAGCAGATTCATGGAAATATCACGCATTGGTTTCCTGGGTGTAAAAATATAAAAATATTGTTTGACACCATTAACAAGTACTGTATGTTATGAAGAGCTTTTGAACTTACTACCTGTATTTCATTAAAGCAAACAATGTGAAGTACCTTGACACATAGTTGAAATGCTATACATATGCAATCCATCATCAACCCATCCATTATATGTAGAAATAAAATGGCCTATGAATAATATTGTATCTACTGGAGAGATCCTCTTTGTCTATACCCATTCAGCATTATTCACACTCTCGAAAGCTTTAGCCCCACCCCAACATCTCTTTAAGGGTTCATCCAAGCGTTCTGTCCTAACAGTGTCAAGCACTCAAGCTAACTGGCTAACTCGTTAGCTACTTCAAGAACAAATGAGAGCTCACTGACCATTTTACTTGCCCTAGCAGAGCTGGTAAGGCTGCTTTTATGTTATCCAGAGCATTGGTAACTGCAACTGTGCTGCTGTTTAACAATTTACGCTTTTTTGCCAACATTTACATTTAGACACCAGCCATATTCAACGGGTGTTGAGTGTTCGTTAGTTATTCTGTGCTCTGGCACACTCAGACTAGTGTGCTCTGAAATTGGACTAGATAGCTGGTAGATTCACTCTGGCTATGTCTAGCAGCAGTTGTCGTAGTAACAATCAATTGAAATGGTTACTTGCGTATTGGAGTCTTTTGTTAAGACATGTAGCTAGCTAGCTAGGTAAACAATGAACCATAATCCCAACTCATGATGTTTCTATCCTGCATGAATCTGCAGGTACCTAACCAACCAGGTTCAATGTTAGCCTTCAACTATAGTTAACATAAGCCTTTAACTATCAAAGCATATAGCTCTGAGATACAAATAATAGGATCATACACATAACGTTAGCTAACAATACAATTTAACTTGAAATGAAAATTACTTTTTGTCAAAATTAGAAACGTGTAATATCTGTAAATGCAGCTAGCTAGACTATCTCATGGATGGACGCTTCTCCCTTTCACGGATGCCATGATTGCCCTTAGGGGCGGCAGGGTAGCCTAGTGGTTAGAATGTTGGGCTAGTAACCGAAAGGTTGCAAGTTCAAATCCCTGAGCTGACATGGTACAAATCTGTCGTTCTGCCCCTGAACAAGGCAGTTGTTCCTAGGCTGTCATTGAAAATAATAATCTGTTCTTAACTGACTTGCCAAGTTAAATATAAGTAAAACATATAAAAAATTAAGTTTGAGGATGTAATTCGGAGACAAGTGTTGTCTCCTAAGCTATCATACTTTAATTACACTGATTTCAAAACTCCGTCCTCCAGAAAGTGGAGAGCAACACTTATGCAGTTCTACTACACGATATATACATATATATATATTTAAGGCAGCTTTAGACAGGATTACCTACACATACTGACCACCTCAAATAGACAGAAGCGTGCCATATTTCAGACCGATCTGAAATCGTCCTCTCGGCATGTCCAGCTAACTTATTATCTCAGCCAATCATTGCTAGCGGAAAGGTTGCTCTCAGTTTTTCTGTTGCTAAACCAACTAGGCTCGTAATTTACCAATGGCATACAAGTTTGTAATTAAGGCACATGAAGGTTAACATGTTCCAGAAGGCATTTCTGCCCGCAAAAAATGGCTCTCCTGTGAAGTAGTGGCCCGCGACGTACACCTAGTTTCCTGAAACGAGTCACAATTTTAGGTGGATCTTATATTGAATTATATATCATCACTATACCACAATAAACACAAAATTCAAATACCGAGACTGAGACCATTGAGTGCTTTTGAAGTGACAGGTTAGCACGAAATCTGTAGCCCATCTCTGCTGTGCTGTATCAGCACAATGGACAGTGCCATACACACTAAAGCAAGGCCTATTTGGCAATGAATATAGGCTACAAGATGAACATTACAAACAGCCTATGTGAATGCACCTAGCTCAGAGAAGTTGTCAGTCTTGTCACATTCATATGCACGGCATGGTGAGATCGCAAAACTGCATCATTGTTGTTGCCACTGGCAGACAGCAAGGTTTAGACAAACCCCAACTGTTGAAATATTGTCTAGACACTTTTTTGAGGGAATATGAAGGTTATTGACTGGCTGGGCTGTGGGACAGTGTATTTACATTGATACATCTATTGCAACTGTTAACAGGCAATATTCTGAGAATGCAGGGACTGTGGTGCTATAATTCCCTGCTATCAACCAATCAGCATCCAGGATCCAAACAACCAGTATTATAAAATAGCCAACTGTATAATTCTGGTGGTGGCATTTCACAAAAACTCTCCAAGTGCAAGTATACTGAAACAAAAATATAAACGCAACATGCAAAAATGTTACAGTTCATATAATGAAATCATTCATTTGAAATGAATGAATTAGGCCCTAATCTATGAATTTTACATGACTGGGCAAGGGCGCAGCCAAGGGTGGGCCTGGAAGGGCATAGGCCCACCCACTTGGGAGCCAGATACACCCACTGGGGAGCCAGGCCAAGCGGAAGGTTTTTTCCCCCACAAAAGGGCTTTATTACAGACATAAATACTCCTCAGCACCCCTTCAGATGTTCCCGCTGGTGAAGAAGCCGGATGTGGAGGTCCTGTGCTGGCGTGGTTACTTAAATAAATCAATAAATATACTTGCCTAGTATATATATATATATATATATATAAACTAGGCAAGTCAGTTAAGAAACAAATATTATTTACAATGACGGCCTACCCCGCCCAAACCCTCCCCTAACCCTGACGACGCTGGGCCAATTGTGCGCCGCCCTATGGGTTACACCTAGTCTGCGGTTGTGAGACCAATTGGACGTACTGCCATTTTCGACGTTGGAGGTGGTCTATGACCGTTCAATTATCTGCCAACAGCTCTGGTGGACATTCCTGCTGTCAGCATGCCAATTGCATGCTCCCTCAAAACTTGAGACATCTGTGGCCTTGTGTTGTGTGACAACACTGCACATTTTAGAGTGGCCTTTTATTGTCCCCAGGACAAGGTGCACCTGTGTAATGATCATGCTGTTTATTCAGCTTCTTGATATTCCACTCCTGTCAGGTGGATGGATTGTCTTGGCAAAGGAGAAATGCTCACTAACAGAGATATAAACAACTGTGTTCCCAAAATTTGAGAGAAATTAGCTTTTTGTGCTGTGCGTATGGAACATTTGTGGGATCTTTTATTTCAGCTCATGAAACACTTTACAGGTTGCCTTTATATCTTTGTTCAGTATGAATTAGATTTTTAAGATGATTTGAGAAAAAAGGTTTGGTGCCACTCTACTAGTTTTAGAGTGGAGTGCATGTGTGGATGGTACTTCATATCCAAGTTGAACTTTGCAAATGACATCTGATGGCAGAGAGAGATAGCGGTGCAGAGGGCAAGAGGGCCACCATAAATCAACATCTATCCAAGCTGTCACATGTACTTTGGACTGATGTCGCTCCGGCACCTCCAAGCTAGAAAGGCTACGGACCTTATAAGACTCCACCAACTCTTCAACAGTGGGTATGATTGCGAAACCACTGCTGTTGGAGGAGCAAAGTCAATTTCGTTTTTACTCTCTCTGTTTCTCCGAAGTCAAACTGTTTGAAATGGACTTCTGGTGACTTTGAAGCATCAGGAGCGGTATTGTGAGAGAGGGGAAATTGGAGGTGAGCTGAATGGCTGGCAGGCCATCTTTTTACACCTGAAATACAAAGATCAATTGTCTTGGGGGGTAAATGGGAAGGAAAGGCTCCAACTTCATTATATGTCCCTGCCAGCTGCTACTGGTGGGGCCAGAGAGCAAACATGTGGAGAGTGTGATGCTGTGTTATCACCAATGGGAGAGACTGGCTCAACCAAATGGCACTACAATCAACATATGAATGAGTGCGTGCATGAGAAACTAGTTTCTGCTTTACATGCAGTCTGCTTTAAAATGTTGGATGCATTTGCTGTTCGATTTGGTTATGTTTCAGCTTATTTTGTGCCCAATAGAAATGAATGGTATACAGTATAATGTATTGTTTCATTTTGGATTCACTTTTATTGTTAATAAAAATAGAATATGTTTCTAAACACTTCTACATTAATGTGGATCCTACAATGACTACAGATAATCCTGAATGAATTAGAGTCACAAATATAATACCACAAAGTGCTGGAAATCCAAAGCAACAAATAAGTGTTCCCTTTATTTTTTTTAGCAGTGTATATGGAATCATGTTGTAACCAAAAAAGTGTTAAACATATTTTTGATTTTTAAAGTATGTTAAAAATGATTGTTTTTGAATTTTAATGTATGTTATTTCATAGAAAATAGTAAAAAAATTAAGAAAAACTCTTGAAAGAGTAGGTATGTCCAAACTTAGAGTGAGAGAGACCCACTAGTCAGCAGCCTAGGTCGGCAGATTGACAATATCTTACATAATTCTGCACAGAAATTATGATAAGTTCTCTCATATGGGCTATTTAGCTGAGCGCTGATGCCACCCTATTATAAGCAGTACACACTTTGTCAAAGGCAGGGGTGCCAAAAATATTGTCCATGCCCAGCTCCCCTCTCCCCTTTACATCATACACGTTTCTCTGATCTAATAGCCTAACCTAAATGGCACCCCAAAAAAAGAATGCACTTCGATGCGTATATGACATGTTAACAAACAATATATCCTAAAAACAGTACAGGTCAAAGTAAAATTGAATATCTGGAATGGAAAATATAGGCTACAACTGCTGTCCGGGACCTTCATCCCTTGTGCAAAATGTCATGATAATCATTGATTTCAAGTTTGTATTTGTAAATTGTTTTGGAGCTGCATCATAATGAAAAAGAAAAGTCTTCTGCATTTCCGGATGTGCAAACACATGGATTTCCATTGCAAGTAGGCTAAGGATAACTCCTGATAAAGTTTGGTAGCTGAAATTGAGAGCTTAAATAGCCAAAATGCTTAGTACCAGGAATCAAGACTAATAAAGCCACTGCAACTATTTTACAAATGGTAGGCCTACCACATGGATGGGCATTAATAATTCCATTGCGGGCCGACACTGTAGGCTACACTATTCTAGTTTTGTGGGAGAGGGGCAATTTCTTTTGTCTCATCTAGGGCAGCAGAACGGCCAGGACCGGGCCTGTGTGTGTGTGTGTGTGTGTGTGTGTGTGTGTGTGTGTGTGTGTGTGTGTGTGTGTGTGTGTGTGTGTGTGTGTGTGTGTGTTGTCATGGACCAGGAAAAAATTTATTGTGTGGAGTATGGCTAGAGGGTCCCCACACATTCATTGTTATGGACAGTGCATGCCCCAAATTTGAGCAAGACACTGATGAGAAAGTTATAAAGTACATAACATGCCATCTGCCCAACCAACCATTCCTAAAGCTTCACTGAATTGTGACAGAGGTAGAGACCAGCAGTAGAGGCTCTGTTTATTTCAGGCCCAGGACATAAAACCTACTGTTGCATTAGGGGAAAGCGGTTGACCCTCGGGTTTAAGTGATGATTGGGCTTTTGGAATGAAACAGCTGTTCTTATTCAAACTCTGCAACGCTCACCAATAATCCATTAACTAAATCCCCATCCACCATTTTACAATACACATGGGTCAAGCTTTGCTTTTGTGTGGGAGTAGACTGCCTTCACTATTTTAAAAGACTTTGATGATCCAATCAGCTATTTTGCTAATACAAATTAAAAACCCATCCTGTTGAGTCTGGGTAACACACACAAGGTGCAAAGGATTGTCAGTTATGCAGACTGAAGTGTTTTGAAAATGTTTAGGGGAGAGAAAAAAAAATATATATTTTTGTAATTGAACAAATTTGAGTGATCTGGATGATTTATTGGCCTACATGTTATTGCTGTTTGAGTGGAAGTTGACACGTCAGAGTTCTGTCACTTTCTCTTTAACAATGCCTCCAACACAGTTGCCCATCCCTGCTCTAGATCACCTCTACTCCACACACAGAAACACATACAAAGCTCTCCCTCACCCTCCATTTGGAAAATCTGGTCATAACTCTATCCTCCTGATTCCTGCTTTAGAAGCAAAAACTCAAACAGGAAGTACCAGTAATGCACTCAATACGGAAGGGGTTCGCTAAAGTGGATGCTAAGCTACATGACTGTTTTGCTAGCACAGACCAGAATATGTTCATCAATCTACACCTATTGTTTAGGAAGCATGTGACAAATACAATTTGATTTTGTGACTGGGACACCAGTTTGGCAACGCTCATTTAGCCTACCAAAGAGCGCAGTCAGTCAGTGAGCGAGCAAGCTAGCAAGGCCCCAGCTCTTTGTCATGCAGAATTAGCTGTAAGACTGTGTAAAGTCTTTAGGATTATGATGATGTGAATGGTAATTACGATGATGGTGGTGATGATTAAAGAGATGATGCCTCCAAGGTAAAACAAAATGAGAGCGAAAAGGGAGAGCCCTAAAACAGATTACATTTTAAATGATCCACTGTTCACTATTGGAATATCAGACTCCTTGTGATTAGCCGCGGTCTGATCAACCAATCTGCACATGTTCAGACTAGAACAGACTCCTCATTTAAAGACATTACCCATTCCTCTTCACCTTATCGCCACTATTAGTATGCATTTGTTATAGGGGGTGCCCTTTCTCTTGCCATTTTAAGTGGGTACGGTATCTCCGGTGCGTCCTGTAATAGAGCAAGCATGTTGTGGTGGCAGTGACACCCATGCTTGGCATTTTGTTCACTCGTGCAGACCACCATTGACCTTAACAGCATCATATTCCTGTAGCTGCTGAACGGGCTGATTTGGCCAGCTCTGAAGGCGTCCCTAATTGCAGTCATTATGTCCACCTCAGAACTATAGGCCTGATTGAGCCAGCAGTGAGCTAATGCTTTCCCAATGAAGGGGTGGCAACAGGGGGAGGCAGGAGAGGGTAGATGTGTGAGGGGGAGGACGTTTCAGCATGAGTTTGTGCTTTGTGAATGAGCACGGGAGGGCAGAACAGTGGCCAGGCCTAATGGCCCTGTTTACACTTGCTGCCAAGCAGCTTGTTCATTTTTTCTGCCAGTAAAATATCATTGTGACAGCCACCAGGGCTGCAATCAGAGCACTGCTGGAGGGGAGGGCCCAGGGCCCTAATGGTGTCCAGCCTGCAGTGCCTTTTGAGCAGAAGGAAATGGCCCCTGACCAGGCATGACAGCAGGGACAGGAAGGACTCAAACTGATCTTCTTGATCACCAACTGCTACTCTGTTATCATACTAGCATGGATTGAATTCAGGTTAACAATGGGTTCATGTTCTATAGCTGTCACCATAGTCCGTATTCACCGTTACCTATTATCATTGGCAGGCTAATCCATCTAGCAGTTAGCTGGGAATGGTATGGCACAATTGCATTCCAGCAAAAAACATGTATCACTTTGTGTTATCTGCAGCTTGTTATTTTTGAGAAAATAAGTAATATTCACTTTCTTTAGCTCCTACTTCTATAGTAAGCATACTGATAACACCTTAATTTATCATCATCATTTCAACATTTTCACCCTGTCTCCCAGTACTACCTTACAACCTGTAATTTTGTCTTAAACCAAGTCTGACATCCCTGACCTTATAGTCCAACATTCCCTCATCCTCCTCTCAACTCCACCGGTCCACAGTCATTTTCATGAGCCTCATCTTCCTCCTCTCAAATTCACAAGTCCATGCATTTCCTCTTAGCAGCACTCTCTTTCAGCAGGCCTCCTCACCTGTCGCTTCCAACCTTCTTAAGCCCTCAGAAGTCAGTGCACCTACGAAGCCCCTGTCTCTTCCAGCAGACTGTCTGGTGATGGCACCCTCTGTTCCAAGACTACACTGCGGCGGCAGTCCCGCTGCGTCACTTGTCTCCTCGATATGACGCTGCCGAGGTGACAGGGCAATTAAATGCCAACCAGCTCATTAATATACACATCTGTTGGGGCTCTATACCTCACACTTTCTGCTTAGCACCACAGCCCTCCTTCACCCTCTATATCTTTATCTCTCTCTCCCTCTCACTCCCCATGTCTTGAGGCATCGGATCTCACCACAGAGACAGTACTGTATCCTCACAGCTGGACCACCCAATCAGTACCCTGCAGGAGATGTAAGGCTGGACCGCCTGTCGAGGATGTCTATTGACAACTGTGCTTCTATAAAGACAACACTTACAGGGATTTTACAGCTTGATCCAGTTGTGATGAAGTTGCCAACAGTGTAGAAGTGATTTATTTGCACTGATCAATTGGTCTTGGGGAGAATGATTCAGATGTATTGGTTAGCTGCGCACTGGAATTACATATGCCATCTAAGCATGTCTAATTAAGTAAACAAATTGATCATTGTCATATCACTGACGAAAACGGACAGTGCATGTACACTGATGTGATTGCATGCAATGGTTATACATTGGTTCCCATCTATCAGTGAGTGAATTGGGACTAAATGAACCCATTGAGCAGCTCTAATCTGAGCCAGTACAGTGTTTGAAATGTATTCTCCTAGATTCACCTCTCAGAACATTAAAACAGCTTTGTAATGATGGTCATCATCAGAAATCAGAAGAGAAAGGGTACTGAAATGTCCCACTGCTCGTCCTCACCTCGTAGATTTTTACCGTCAGGTAGTCCGTGTGAGTGTCTAAAGACACACAGGGGTTTCACTAACACTCAGTAGTTTCATGTCATTTCAGCAAGCCATGACACTCACCATCTCAGATTGTTCTGAAACCATTTCTGTCATTATAAACAGGTAAGATTGAAATTCCTGAAAGATTGTGTTTAAATGTTATTTTCTCAGGAATTAAGTTAATTGATTGCACCCAAATTGACAATACAATTTTTTAGGATTCAGATAGTCAATAAATATAGTACCCAACAACCGACTTAGATCAATTTGTCTTACTTACTCATTTCCTATCAATGAGTAAGTAAGACAAAAACAACTTCTAAAGCCACCCACAGACTCCCCACAACCCATGCCAATCCATCCCCAACAACCAGTTCTCTATGTTTGACAATTATTATGAAGCTGTGGCTTGGCGTGTTAATTGCCAATAGTAGTATGTAATGTATTCTCTGTGAATCTGGTGATGTTTTTTTTTCCCTGTTCAGAGAAATTAGTTATTAAAGTAATTTGCATTATTTACCATTAAGTAGTATGAAAGTACCAGGTGTAGTCCAGGAGATGTCACTGGACCTGCTATACCACAACACTCTTGTCTCTTTTTTTTACTTTGCAACTTTGGATAGAAAACCAATAGATTTGGCTCATGATGAAAATGAATTGTGTGGTCATCCTCACAATTTAAGCCAGTCCTCCATGAAAGCAATTATCTTTGTCCTTCTTTTACGGTTAATATGTGTCCAGGAAACGGCCCCTTTGTGTGTGGTTTATTCCCATAAATATATTGGGATTAGATACTGTAAGGCCATTCTTGACAAAGAAGCAAACCATTAGGCTACAGAGGTTCTAATGGTTTCAATGTTATGGTCTCTAATAGCCTTCAATTGTAATGGTATTGGGTTCTATTAGGGTTGACACAACATTTTAGTGCATAGCCAATTTCCACATCAACGTTTTGGGCTTTAAGGACACGGCCTCATATGAGAATTGCACCATAGGCATAGCCCTCAGAGAGCTGCAACTTGTTCGACAATCCAAGGAGAGTTGGGTTGAAGCGTTTGGTTGATAAGAGAAGGACAAACTGAATTGCTTTCATGGAGGACTGACTTGAATTGTGAGGATGACCACACCATTTATTTTCATAATGAGCGAAATCCGTTGGTTCTTTACCCAATGTTGCAAAGGAAATGTCGTGATCTCTGCAATAAACACAATAGACCAGCAAAATGGATAACAGTGTGGCGGCATAGCAAGAACAGCGACATCTAGTGGTCAACCTGACAGTCACACTACTTTATGACGAATAATGCAAGTGACTTTATTGACACATTTCTCTGAATAGGGGGAAAAAACATCTCAATTTTCACAAGGAATACATAACATAGAAAAGCAATAATACAAGCCACATTTTCATACTACTTGTAAAAAATAGATAACTGATACTATATACTGGTTGTTGAGGTGGGTTCGGCATGGGTGTGGTGGTCCATGGGTGACATTTGACATTTTTTTATAGATTCCTTCGTGTCTTACTCATTGGTAGGAAGAGGTTTGGTACAAATTGGATGTTGGGTACTATATTTATTGAATATGATCTGAATTCAATTAATTAAAATGGCCAATTTGGGTGCAGTCAATTAGCTTCATTTCTTAGAGATCAAATTACATTTCAACAAAATTATGTTTCAGGAATGTTAATCATATCTGTTAAAACCTATAGAAAAAACATTTCTGAACAATCTGAGATGGTGGGTGTCAATCCTCTTTCTTGTGCTTTTTGAGGTGGAACAACCCCACTGCCTTTAAAACCACCCAGTTAGCTAACGATCCAGAGGTATACTGCATATTTAGCTCAGCTGAATGTAGGCTGCTACTATTATATCTGTGTTGGCATTGCAATGTTCCCTTCAATGATTTAGGCCTAACCTGGCAAGAAATTAGTTGTGTATGGACATACCACCCAACCCAGCTTGGCCTATAACTTTCTGAGACTCCCTATTAGAAAAGAGCCACATAATGCCACTTGTATTGAATGGACAAGAATAGAATGCCTTGTCTGAGGTAGCATCATTTACATGGCCTGAGACGGTAGGTAGCTACTGTAGGGCCCTGATGTTAGCCACATGGTAAGCAGTTTCAAATGTCTCTTTGTATAAACACAGTTGATTACCTTACCAGGCTCTGTGTACCATCTAGTCTGCCATTATGAAGTGAAATGTGTGTCCTGAAAAATGTCTCATCTTCCAGGCCAGCTGTTCGTGGCCTCGTCCCAGATCACAGCAGCTGAAACCAAACCCAGCTTATGTGAAATGGATTGGATCCTACTAAGGTAAGTCACGTTCCAGCTGGCATCAGTCCCAACAGCAGTATTCCCCCTCAACCCCTGCCATGCTGCCCACCTCTCCTGTTTGGGTCCTTACCAGATACGCCTGTCTCCCCTCTGCACGTAGCTAAACGTTGATCCTTTTCAATGACTCTCTCTGCTAGAGAGATTCTGGGCATGGTTAGCACTGGGGTGGCGTCACTCCAAGCAGGATCAGTGGCTGTCGCTCCTGCTCACAGATCGGTGAGAACTAAGACCTGTCACTCTGCCATGGCACTGGAGTTGTACAGGGGTGAGGAGGGAGGAAGGGAGGGAGAGAGAGGTGGCAGGTTTTCAATTCAGTCGTGCCATCTCAAATAAAAATGTAATCAGGGTTTTCAGCCCTGCTAATGCCTTGTGAGTGGCCAAAATTAATCAAATTATCAATTTACCCCTGATATTACACTCTGTTGGCACACTCTTTTTTTACAAGCATTTTGTCAGTCTTGTGAGGTTCTGAATTATGCACTACAACCCAATACTATATGTGATTGTGATTGAATACTCAATGTGATTGAATATTAGCAACTGTTGGCCTGGGCGCCTGGATGTCTGTGTGTGTGTGCTGGAAGTAACAGTTAGCCCCAGATAAGTGTGCTGGGAAGCAGTGGTTAGCCTTGAGCGAGAACAGTGTGCATTTGTATACAGGTGCAAATAGCGCAGACAATGTTGCAGAGCTGTCTGACCTTAGTCTCTGGGGTGAGGGAGCGTAATCTACATAGCAACAGCGCCGGGACACGAAAGAGCGCAAAGAGGCTAGGACTAGCCTGAGCGCCGGCGATAGGCTGGGTGAGTCTAAACCACGCCCAGTCTCTACTCTGACAGGCCGGCTCGGAAGCGGGAACTATCTCTGTCATGAGTATATTATAATATCTTTGTCAGGAACAAGTCAGTTCCTTGTTCCACCCTGCGGGGTGGTGCAGTGAACCCGTATATACGAAAATTGCATTTGCCATTTATTACTTAGTTAATAAAAAGTACATAGCATACAATTAGTGACTCATTGTCATACTTGTCCTTATACCAGATTGAATTGACGCAACCCTAACAGTCTCAAACTGACCAAACTATGTAGAACTCTTGACTACAGGCGTCCAAAATGCAGTATTACAATGACAACATGTATGGTCAATTAGGAGAAGTTATAGTAATGGACCAAAATGGAGGGATGCAGAACACAGCTGAGCCTATCATCTTTAATGATAGAGCAAATGTTTTATTTCCGCCTAAACAGACATACCTAAACAAAATAATTTTTCTTGAAATGGTAATAAACAATAACTCGTAATGTTGCATAGTTTAAGAAAGGTCTGCAACTCACCTTTCTGGAAAATAATTTTAAATAATTTGCTGAAGTGTACTCACTTTTGAGGACACAAACTCAAGTATATTGTGAAAAATCACATGTGACCGATCGCCTCGATTCATACTTATGTAGCAAAATTTGAAATTGTGTTTTTAACACTGCATAAAAGTAGAGACTCAGAGATAAAACATGATATATCATACACTACAGTTGAGAAATAATGGGAAAGAATTTCTGCTTTGAAAGTTGATCCTCTTTTGAGAAAACGGTCCTTGAATGTTTGGTACCTACTGGAGAGCTCTTCTTTGTCTACAACCATTCAACATCGTTCACACCGTCTTAAGCTTTAGCCCCACCCATCTCTTTAAGGATTCACATTTGAGGCTATGTACTAAACAACCAAAGATTTCCAGACTAAAGGCTTATACTATGGGTGTGTTTGTCAATTTAATATGGAGTGCCAGAGTGCTTTGGGCGTTCGTAAGTTCAGAGCATTTCGCTCTCGGAGCATTCAGAGCACACACTGGACGCTCTGGCCGAGAAGTAGGGTTGATCCAAGAGTTCTGACCTTACAACAGCAGTCAATCACCCAAGCCAGCTGGCTAACGTTGACTAGCTTGCTAGCTACTTCAAGACACAAATGAGAACAGCTCACTCTGACCATTTTACTCACCCTAGCCGAGCTGGTTAGGCTGTTTCTATGTTATCCAGACCGTTGGTGATTGCAACTGTGCTGCTGGCAACAATTTAATTACGCTTTTTTGCCAACGTTGAGTGTTGATCATTCATAAATTTGTCAGTTATTCTGTTATCTGGCACACTCAGATGAGTGTTCTGAAATTGAAGTAGATAGCCAGGGCGAATATACCAGGTACGTCTATCGACATTCTATTGATATAGTTACTTTTATAGTGGAGTCTTTTTTGTTTAGACATGTAGGTAGCTAGCTAGCTAAACAATGAACCATATTCCCAGGTCATAACGTTACTACCCTGCTTGAATCTGCAGGTAGCTAACCAGCCAGGTGCAATGTTAGCTAGGTAACATTAGGCTATAACTAGCAATGCAAATGGAACTGAGAATCAAATGCTGCCCAGCATTACACACTCCTGCCACCATCATTACGCTTCCCTCGTCACGGGCATCAGCGATTCATTGGACTCAATCACCTGTGTTATTACCTCCCCTTTATCTGTCTGTTTCCTGCTTCTGCATTAATTGTCGTTGTGTTAACGGGTTCTGACGCTGTTCCTGTCCTGTTCCATGTCTGTGCAAAATTAAATGTTCACTCTCCGTACATGCATCTCTACTTCAGCGTCGTGTCACGACTTCCACCGACGGTGGCTCCTCTCCCTGTTCGGCGGCGCTCGGCGGGCGTCGTCATCGGTCTACTAGCTGCCACCGATTCCTTTTCCATTTTCTGTTGTTTTTTCTTGATTGTTTTCACCTGTACCTTATTTGTAGTTAATTCAGGGCTATTTAAGCTTTCAGTGCCTGCCTGCTTTTGTGCGGGCTTATTTCCTTTCTGTCAGTGGATGTTTGTTCCTATACGGATTGTTTGCTGTTGTAAGGCCTGGGTGTCGGAGTGTGAAGGATAAGCGCAGGAGCAGCAAGTGCAAATACAAATGTTCTTTAACCTGTTTGGCGTGCAAGCCCGACCTCGGACCGAAAATGACACCCCTGCAGGGCGCGAAATTCAAAATCTATTTTTTAAAAATATTTAACTTTTACACATTAACAAGTCCAATACAGCATTTGAAAGATAAACATCTTGTCAATCCAGCCAACATGTCCGATTTTTTAAATGTTTTACAGAGAAAACACCACATATATTTATGTTAGCTCACCACCAAATACAAAAGTGGACAGACACGTATGAATTATGATTATGAAGTATGAATTATGATTGAAGTAGCATGCACAACCAACCGAAATAAACTAAAACCAACCTAAAGAGCCCAGAAAAAACGACCTCAGATGACAGTCATATAACATGTTACACAATAAATCTATGTTTTGTTCATAAAAAGTGCATATTTTAGCTATAAATCAGTTTTACATTGATGCTACCCAAAAATGCTAATAGATAGCTACAGTCTGAATCCAGCCGGGAGTAGCCAGAGAAAATACATACACCAACGTCGGCTACTAATTACACCTCATAAAACATTTCAGAAAAACATATGGTGGATAACTAATGAAAGACAGATATCTTGTGAATACAGACAACATTTCCGATTTTTGAAGTGTTTTACAGCGAAAACACAATATATCGTTATATTAGCTAACATCATAAGCTAGCATAAGGCAGCATTGATTCTAGTCAAGCGCTAGCCTAGCACAGTTAGCAGAGTTAGCATTCAACAGTTCGACATATATATGAAAAAGCATCCCAAATTGGGTCTTATCTTTCTTGGTACTCCATCAGAATGTTGTAACGGGGTCCAATGTCCAGTAGAGTCTTTAGTTGGGTTCCAGAACGAATTATTTCCCTCTTTGGTTAGCTAGCACGATAGCATTGCTGCGCCAGAAAGCGTTTCTTCAAAAAATTCTTCCGTCGTTTCACATCTAAAGTCCAGAATAAATTGCAATAATATAATTAAAGTATATTGAAAAAACATACTTTAGGATGATTTTGTGACATGTAGCAAATAATATCGTAGTCAGGCATCATATTCAACGTTATCTACCTTGTTCCAGAAGCCGAGATCAAATTATCCTTCGCGCCCGGATTTTTATTTTAACTGCGCAGGTCTCACAAGAAGTTGTGTTATTCAGTCCAGGGACGAGATATTCGACTCCTTTCAATTCTCACTTCCGCATTACAGTCTGACGAACGCCTCTGACGTGTTTATATGGTCCCAAGTCAAATGGCCTTTTATAGAGAAGGTCTTAAAGAGACACATCGCATTTTGGGAAACTCAATTCGGCTGGGAAAATGGCTGTAAAAATATTTCTGTTCGACTTAGAGAAACAATTCAAACCTTTTTAGAAACTACAGACTGTTATCTATCCAACAGTAGTAAATATATGCATATTGGAAAATAAAAAGTTTCTTAGGAGGCCGTTTGAAAATGTGCACACATTTTCCAGTTTTTTCAATATTCAGCGTGCAGCCATAACAGGTTTGAACACGGAACAAACTAGGCCACCCTACTAACACACTGGGAGTCCACTATAAACTACCCCAGACACGGGGGACAATGAACACAGTCCAGAATAACGTGAAGCACAAAACCAACACCACACTTACATACAAACAATCCCGCACAAAGAAACGTGTGGGCCGGCTGACTAAATAAGCCCAACTAATTACACCCTCATACAAAACAGGTGCACCCAATAAACACATAGGGAGGGGGAGAAAAGGATCAGTGGCAGCTAATAGGCCGGTGACGACGACCGCCGAACGCCACCCGAAAGGGAAGGAGAGCCTGCCTCGGTCGAAGTCGTGACAGCTGTCCCGTTTTTTGTGGTCATTGTGCCTGTTGTTTTGGCTTGACCCAGCTTGGAATAATAACTTTGCCCTCTGCGCCTCACTCCACACCCACCACTCCTAGCTATCGTGACAGTCGGTTCTTACAATTTACTTACTATGACTGTGATATGTGGTTGTCCCATCTAGCTAGCTTAAGATGAATGCACTAACATTAAGTTGCTCTGGATAAGAACATATGTTAAATTTCTAAAATGTAAATGTTAGTAAATCAGGAAATATGGTTTTAGATGTCTATTTTAGTCCTTGACAAATCCCCTTCACAATGGCTTGGTTTCCTGAAACGAATCACATTCAACAATAGTCAGGCAATAGGGCTTGAAAATATTTTAATAATTTCTAAAGATAGTAACAATAAAATTATAAACAACTCACTGCCATTCACTTTTCTTATAACTGTAAAATCAATATGATCTTACTCAGTGACAGTACAATATTGGCACCATTTCAAATAACTGAAGACAGAGAATGTTCTCCTAAATGTCCCCTGAGTGGCGGAGAGACACCATTCAAATGTGTGCAGACTTGTTAAAAGCAAAAAGTGATTTTGTCCATCTGTGACCAACGGAAAGTTGTCTGGTTTCAATTCTATGAAATGATTTTGTATATTTCATGTTGGCTCTAAATCCGGCTGAGAATATTACAGCGTGATGAAACTGTTGGATTTGCCAGACTGTCACCTTTCATATGCCATGTACCAGACTGGGCTCTGTCACTCAGAGGAAGAGCAAATGTATTGTTCTTCTGGATAGGCCAGAAAATGTGACACGTCAGTCCCTATGCGAATAAGGAGTCTGAAACCTGACAACGCAAATCAGCTCTGCTGAGAGAGTGGTAGCAGAGAGCAAACAGATGGGGTTTTCTGGCAGTATAAGGCACGGGACCCTATGACATTCACAGAGTGCTTTGAACACCAAAGTGTCAGTTGGAAGTGTCAGTTGGAACTAATCCAGACCCACTCCAAGTCCCCAATATAGGGGACTTAACCTGTCTGGCACCAGCGTTCCGCTAGCGGAACTCCTCCCACATTCCACTGAAAAGGCAGAGCGTGAAATTCAAAAGATATTTTTTTGAAATATTTAACTTTCACACATTAACAAGTCCAATACAGCAAATGAAAGATATACATCTTGTGAATCCAGTCAACATGTCCGATTTTTTAAATGTTTTACAGTGAAAACACCACATATATTTATGTTAGCTCACCACCAAATACAAAAAAGGACAGACATTTTTCACAGCACAGGTAGCATGCACAAAGCCAACCTAACTAACCAAGAACCAACCAAACTAACCAAGAAACAACTTCATCAAATGACAGTCTTATAACATGTTATACAATAAATCTATGTTTTGTTCGAAAAATGTGCATATTTGAGGTATAAATCAGTTTTACATTGCAGCTACCATCACAGCTACCGTCAGAAATAGAACCGAAGCAGCCAGAGTAATTACAGACACCAACGTCAAATACCTAAATACTCATCATAAAACATTTTTGAAAAATCGATGGTGTACAGCAAATTAAAGACAAGCATCTTGTGAATCCAGCCAATATTTCCGATTTTTTTAAAAGTGTTTTACAGCGAAAACACAATATAGCATTATATTAGCTTACTACAATAGCCTACCACACTACCGCATTCATTCATCAAGGCACGTTAGCAATAGCAATAGGCACGTTAGCGATAGGGAATAAACCAGCAAAAGATATTAATTTTCACTAACCTTCAAAAACCTTCATCAGATGACAGTCCTATAACATCAGGTTATACATACACTTATATTTTGTTCGAAAATGTGCATATTTAGAGCTGAAATCAGTGGTTATACATTGTGCTAACGTAGCATCTTTTTCCCAGAATGTGCGGATATTTTTATGACACTCCAACTATTCTGACCAAATAACTATACATAAACGTTACTGGAAAATACATGTTGTATAGGAAATGATAGATACACTAGTTATTAATGCAATCGCCGTGTTAGAATTCTAAAAATAACTTCGTTACGACATCCAGCTTAGGTATAGCGAGAGAGTACCCAAAATCTGGGCGCAAACTACTAGTACAACATGTTCGACAGATATATGAAATAGCATCATAAAATGGGTCCTACTTTTGATGATCTTTCATCAGAATGTTGTACAAGGGGTCCTTTGTCGGGAACAATCGTTGTTTGGATTTAGAATTTCCTCTTCTCCAGTCAATTAGCACGGAAAGCTAGCAAAGTGGCGCTAAGCTCTCCTTCCTGAACAAAGGCACACAACGCAACACGCCTAACGTCCCGAATAAATCTCAATAATCGAATAAAACTATATTGTCACATCTATCAAATAAAATCAAAGCCGGAGATATTAGTCGTCCATAACGACAGCTTATCAGAAGGCAAATCCAGGTCCCTTCACGCGCTCTCCAGAAATCAGGAAACACGTCATGCAAAGAGCTTTTATTCGACCCCAGATCAAGTTACACACTCCATTTCTTCTCTCACTGCCTGTCGACAACTAGTGGAAGACGTATGAAGTGCATCTATACTAATAAATATCAAGGACATTAATAGGCAGGCCTTTCTGACATTTCACTTCCTGGTCAGGAAAAGTGCTGCAAAAGGAGTTCTGTTTTACACACAGATATAATTCAAACGGTTTTAGAAACTAGAGTGTTTTCTATCCAATAGTAATAATAATATGCATATTGTATGAGCAAGAATTGAGTACGAGGCCATTTAAATTGGGCACGATTTTCCCCTAAAGTGAAAACAGCGCCCTCTGTCCTCCACAGGTTAACCTGTTTGGGCTGCAGGGGCAGTATTGAGTAGCTGAATAAAAGGTGCCCATTTCAAACGGCCTCGTACTCAATTCTTGCTCGTACAATATGCATATTATTATATTTAAAAATCTAACACAGCGGTTGCATTAAGAACTAATGTATCTTTCATTTGCTGTCCAACCTGTATTTTTTAGTCAAGTTTATGATTAGTTACTGATTAGATTAGGTGCCTCTCCCAAGATTTCTCCTGACATTTTGTTGGCAGCTTGGCTACTATTCTCATTGTATAACCACGATTTGTGCCGCTAAATATGCACATTTCCGAACAAACTCTATATGTAATATGATGTTATAGGACTGTCATCTGAAGAAGTTTGAGAAGGTTAGTGGAAAAAATCTTTTGCTGGTTTATTCGTTATCGCTATTGTTGGCTTGAATCAATGCTGTTGTATGGTTGGCTATTGTAGTAAGCTAATATAACGCTATATTGTGTTTTCGCTGTAAAACACTTAAAAAATTTGAAATATTGGCTGGATTCACAAGATCTTTGTCTTTCATTTGCTGTACGCTGTGTATTTACATTTACATTTAAGTCATTTAGCAGACGCTCTTATCCAGAGCGACTTACAAATTGGTGCATTCACCTTATGACATCCAGTGGAACAGCCACTTTACAATAGTGCATCTAAATCTTTTAAGGGGGGTGGGTCATAAGGATTGCTTTATCCTATCCTAGGTATTCCTTAAAGAGGTGGGGTTTCAGGTGTCTCCGGAAGGTGGTGATTGACTCCGCTGTCCTGGCGTCGTGAGGGAGTTTGTTCCACCATTGGGGTGCCAGAGCAGCGAACAGTTTTGACTGGGCTGAGCGGGAACTGTACTCCCTCAGTGGTAGGGAGGCGAGCAGGCCAGAGGTGGATGAACGCAGTGCCCTTGTTTGGGTGTAGGGCCTGATCAGAGCCTGAAGGTACTGAGGTGCCGTTCCCCTCACAGCTCCGTAGGCAAGCACCATGGTCTTGTAGCGGATGCGAGCTTCAACTGGAAGCCAGTGGAGAGAGCGGAGGAGCGGGGAGACGTGAGAGAACTTGGGAAGGTTGAACACCAGACGGGCTGCGGCGTTCTGGATGAGTTGTAGGGGTTTAATGGCACAGGCAGGGAGCCCAGCCAACAGCGAGTTGCAGTAATCCAGACGGGAGATGACAAGTGCCTGGATTAGGACCTGCGCCGCTTCCTGTATGAGGCAGGGTCGTACTCTGCGGATGTTGTAGAGCATGAACCTACAGGAACGGGCCACCGCCTTGATGTTAGTTGAGAACGACAGGGTGTTGTCCAGGATCACGCCAAGGTTCTTAGCGCTCTGGGAGGAGGACACAATGGAGTTGTCAACCGTGATGGCGAGATCATGGAACGGGCAGTCCTTCCCCGGGAGGAAGAGCAGCTCCGTCTTGCCGAGGTTCAGCTTGAGGTGGTGATCCGTCATCCACACTGATATGTCTGCCAGACATGCAGAGATGCGATTCGCCACCTGGTTATCAGAAGGGGGAAAGGAGAAGATTAATTGTGTGTCGTCTGCATAGCAATGATAGGAGAGACCATGTGAGGTTATGACAGAGCCAAGTGACTTGGTGTATAGCGAGAATAGGAGAGGGCCTAGAACAGAGCCCTGGGGGACACCAGTGGTGAGAGCACGTGGTGAGGAGACAGATTCTCGCCACGCCACCTGGTAGGAGCGACCTGTCAGGTAGGACGCAATCCAAGCGTGGGCCGCGCCGGAGATGCCCAACTCGGAGAGGGTGGAGAGGAGGATCTGATGGTTCACAGTATTGAAGGCAGCCGATAGGTCTAGAAGGATGAGAGCAGAGGAGAGAGAGTTAGCTTTAGCAGTGCGGAGCGCCTCCGTGATACAGAGAAGAGCAGTCTCAGTTGAATGACTAGTCTTGAAACCTGACTGATTTGGATCAAGAAGGTCATTCTGAGAGAGATAGCAGGAGAGCTGGCCAAGGACGGCACGTTCAAGAGTTTTGGAGAGAAAAGAAAGAAGGGATACTGGTCTGTAGTTGTTGACATCGGAGGGATCGAGTGTAGGTTTTTTCAGAAGGGGTGCAACTCTCGCTCTCTTGAAGACGGAAGGGACGTAGCCAGTGGTCAAGGATGAGTTGATGAGCGAGGTGAGGTAAGGGAGAAGGTCTCCGGAAATGGTCTGGAGAAGAGAGGAGGGGATAGGGTCAAGCGGGCAGGTTGTTGGGCGGCCGGCCGTCACAAGACGCGAGATTTCATCTGGAGAGAGAGGGGAGAAAGAGGTCAGAGCACAGGGTAGGGCAGTGTGAGCAGAACCAGCGGTGTCGTTTGACTTAGCAAACGAGGATCGGATGTCGTCGACCTTCTTTTCAAAATGGTTGACGAAGTCATCTGCAGAGAGGGAGGAGGGGGGGGGGGGGGGGATTCAGGAGGGAGGATTAGGTGGCAAAGAGCTTCCTAGGGTTAGAGGCAGATGCTTGGAATTTAGAGTGGTAGAAAGTGGCTTTAGCAGCAGAGACAGAAGAGGAAATGTAGAGAGGAGGGAGTGAAAGGATGCCAGGTCCGCAGGGAGGCGAGTTTTCCTTCATTTCCGCTCGGCTGCTCGGAGCCCTGTTCTGTGAGCTCGCAATGAGTCGTCGAGCCACGGAGCGGGAAGGGGGGACCGAGCCGGCCTGGAGGATAGGGGACATAGAGAGTCAAAGGATGCAGAAAGGGAGGAGAGGAGGGTTGAGGAGGCAGAATCAGGAGATAGGTTGGAGAAGGTTTGAGCAGAGGGAAGAGATGATAGGATGGAAGAGGAGAGAGTAGCGGGGGAGAGAGAGCGAAGATTGGGACGGCGCGATACCATCCGAGTAGGGGCAGTGTGGGAAGTGTTGGATGAGAGCGAGAGGGAAAAGGATACAAGGTAGTGGTCGGAGACTTGGAGGGGAGTTGCAATGAGGTTAGTGGAAGAACAGCATCTAGTAAAGATAAGGTCAAGCGTATTGCCTGCCTTGTGTGTAGGGGGGGAAGGTGAGAGGGTGAGGTCAAAAGAGGAGAGGAGTGGAAAGAAGGAGGCAGAGAGGAATGAGTCAAAGGTAGACATGGGGAGGTTAACCTGTCTAGGATCAGCGTGGCGCTAGCGGCACCCCCCCCCCCCCCCCACTGAAAAACCAGTGCCGCGAAATTCAAAAAAAATATATTTTTAAAATATTTAACTTTCACACATTAAAGTCCAATACAGCTAATGAAAGACACAGATCTTGTGAATCCAGTCAACATTTCCGATTTTTAAAATGTTTTACAGGGAAGACACAATATGTAAAGATGTACATCTATTACCTAAAAACACATTAGCATAATCCACCATCTTTTATTTGTCCACCAACACCAGTAGCCATCACCAATTCGGCTAAACTAAGATATTTATAGCCCCTAACCAACAAAAAAACTCATTAGATGACAGTCTGATAACATATTTATGGTATGGGATAGGTTTTGTTAGAAAAAAGTGCATATTTCAGGTAGACTTCATAGTTTACAATTGCACCCACCATCACAAATGGACTAGAATAATTACAATGAGCAACGTGTTTACCTAACTACTAATCATCAAACATTTCGTAAAAATACACAGCATACACGAATCGAAAGACACAGATCCTGTGAATACAGACAATATTTCAGATTTTCTAAGTGTCTTACAGCGAAAACACAATAAATCGTTATATTAGCTTAGCACATAGCAATTAGCAGCCCAGCATTGATTCTAGCCAAAGTGAGCGATAAAAGTCAACATCGCCAAAAGATATTAATTTTTTCACTAACCTTCTCAGAATTCTTCCGATGACACTCCTGTAACATCACATTACAACATGCATATACAGTTTGATCGAAAATGTTTATATTTAGCCACCAAAATCATGGTTAGACAATGTGAAATGTAACTCAGCTGGTCAGAATTTGTCCTTGCGCCACTTAGACAGTGATCTACTCTTATACATAAATACTCATAAACGTGACTAAAAAATATAGGGTGGACAGGGATTGATAGACAATTTAATTCTTAATACAATTGCGTTATTACATTTTTTAATTTATCCTTACTTTTCAATACAGTTTGCGCCAAGCGAAGCTACGTCAAAAAACATGGCGTCCTAAGCCACTAAAATGTTTCGACAGAAACACGATTTATCATAATAAAAATGTCCTACCTTGAGCTGTTCTTCCATCAGTATCTTGGGCAAAGGATCCTTTCTTGGGAGAAATCGTCTTTTGGTGGAAAGCTGTCCTCTTGCCATGTGGAAATGTCAACTGCGTTCGGGATGAACTGAAAAGCGTGCCCAACTTTTCACATCGTTGCAAAAATAAATGTCCCAAAATCGCACTAAACGGATATAAATTGCTATAAAACGCTTTAAATTAACTACTTCATGATGTTTGTAACTCCTATAACGAGTGAAAAGATGACCGGAGAAATATAACAGGCTAAACTAACGCTTGGAACAGGAGAGGGTCGGTGTCTTCCACGCGCGTTACGCAGCAAGAAAAGACTTGCTAGCTAAAGGTTTTTTTCATTTGTAGGGCCTGTGAACGAGCAATCGACCCCGTTGGAATCGTCATCACGTAAAGGCATCCAGGGGAAGACGTAAGAAGTGTCCGTATAGTCATAGCAACGACAGTGCCCTTTTAACTGACTTCAGAAAAGTGGCCAACATTTCTCAAATCTGACTCCATGTCAGGGAAATTGCTGTAGAATGGGCTCTGTTCCACTTAGAGACAAAATTTCAACTCCTATAGAAACTATAGACTGTTTTCTATCCAATAATAATAATAATATGCATATTGTACGATCAAGGATTTTGTGGGAAGCCGTTTAAAAAATTAGCCACATTAGCATAAATAGTCTAAACAGCGCCCCCATCCCCAACAGGTTAAAGTCACCCAGAACTGTGAGAGGTGAGCCGTCCTCAGGAAAGGAGCTTATCAAGGCATCAAGCTCATTGATGAACTCTCCGAGGGAACCTGGAGGGCGATAAATGATAAGGATGTTAAGCTTGAAAGGGCTGGTAACTGTGACAGCATGGAATTCAAAGGAGGCGATAGACAGATGGGTAAGGGGAGAAAGAGAGAATGACCACTTGGGAGAGATGAGGATCCCGGTGCCACCACCCCGCTGACCAGAAGCTCTCGGGGTGTGCGAGAACACGTGGGCAGACGAAGAGAGAGCAGTAGGAGTAGCAGTGTTATCTGTGGTGATCCATGTTTCCGTCAGTGCCAAGAAGTCGAGGGACTGGAGGGAAGCATAGGCTGAGATGAACTCTGCCTTGTTGGCCGCAGATCGGCAGTTCCAGAGGCTGCCGGAGACCTGAAACTCCACGTGGGTCGTGCGCGCTGGGACCACCAGGTTAGGGTGGCCGCGGCCACGCGGTGTGAAGCGTTTGTATGGTCTGTGCAGAGAGGAGAGAACAGGGATAGACAGACACATAGTTGACAGGCTACAGAAGAGGCTACGCTAATGCAAAGGAGATTGGAATGACAAGTGGACTACACGTCTCGAATGTTCAGAAAGTTAAGCTTACGTTGCAAAAATCTTATTGACTAAAATGATAAAAATGATGCAGTACTGCTGAAGTAGGCTGGCTAGCAGTGGCTGCGTTGTTGGCTTTGTTTGAAAGTGTAGCTGGCTAGGTAACCTCGATAGCTGGCTAGGTAACCTCGGTAACTGGCCAGATAATTAGTCTAAAACTACACAATTGTCTTAGATACAAGGACAGCAAAGACAACTATGTAGCTTGCTAACACTACACTAATCAAGTCTTTCCGTTGTTCCGTTGAATGTAATAGATTCTACAGTGCTGCTATTCGGTGGCTAGCTGGCTAGCTAGCAGTGTTGATTACGTTACGTTACGTTAAAAGGACGAAAATAGCTGGCTAGCTAACCTAGAAAATCGCTCTAAACTACACAATTATCTTTGATACAAAGACGGCTATGTAGCTACCTAAGATCAAACAAATCAAACCGTTGTACTGTAATGAAATGAAGTGAAATGTGATACTAGCTGTGGAGCGAGGCCGAATGCGACCGGGTTGTTGAATGCGTACTTTTCATAAATGTTTTATGATGAGTATTTGGGTAATTCACGTTGGTCTCTGTAGTTATTCAATCTGCTTTGGTGAGAGTTGTGATGGTGGCTGCAATGTAAAACTATGATTTATACCTGAAATATGCAAATGTTTCTAACAAAACATATGCTATACAATAAATATGTTATCAGACTGTCATCTGATGAGGTTGTTTCTTGGTTAGTGGCTATTTATATCTTTATTTGGTCGAATTTGTGATAGCTACTGATGCAGTAAGAAAATGGTGGAGTTTGGGAGTGGTGTCTTTTGCTATCGTGGTTAGCTAATAGAAATACATATTGTGTCTTCCCTGTAAAACATTTTAAAATCAGAAATGATGGCTGGATTCACAAGATGTGTATCTTTTATCTGGTGTCTTGGACTTGTGATTTAATGATATTTAGATGCTAGTATTTACTTGTGACGCTATGCTAGGCTATGCTAGTCAGCTTTTTCCTGATGGGGGTGCTCCCGGATCCGGGATTGTGATGAAGTAGAAGTTAAAGGCTGATGTAATGAGTCCAAATGCAGTGGTCAGTGGATAAACGAACAATGCATTGAACATATTTGTCTGAAAACAAACTAGTCGCCAGCTATTTTTGCCAGTGGTGAACATCCCTCTAAATTAAAAGACGTTATCAAAGTTGATAAACACAGATAAACAGGTAGGCCTATACTATTTCAGAGAAATATCACCTTACTGATACTAATTAGGAATAGTACAGTCGTGGCCAAAAGTTTTGAGAATACACAAATATTAATGTTCACAGAGTCTGCTGCCTCAGATTGTATGATGGCAATTTGTATATACTCCAGAATGTTATGAAGAGTGATCAGATGAATTGCAAGTCCCTATTTGCCATGCAAATGAACTGAATCTTCCATAAACATTTCCACTGCATTTCAGCCCGGCCACAAAAGGACCAGCTGACATCATGTCAGTGATTCTCTTGTTAACACAGGTGTGTGTTGTCAAGGACAAGGCTGGAGATCACTCTGTCATGCTGATTGAGTTCGAATAACAGACTGAAAGCTTCAAAAGGAGGGTGGTGCTTGGAATCATTGTTCTTCCTCTGTCAATCATAGTTACCTGCAAGGAAACACGTGCCATCATCATTGCTTTGCACAAAAGGGCTTCACAGGCAAGGATATTGCTGCCAGTAAGATTGCATCTAAATCAACCATTTATCAGATCATCAAGAACTTCAAGGAGAGCGGTTCAGTTGTTGTGAAGAAGGCCTCAGGGCGCCCATGAAAGTCCAGCAAGCCCCAGGACCGTCTCCTAAAGTTGAATCAGCTCCGTGATCGGGGCACCACCGGTACAGAGCTTGCTCAGGAATGGCAGCAGGCAGGTGTGAGTGCATCTGCACGCACAGTGAGGCGAAGACTTTGAGGATGGCCTGGTGTCAAGAAGGGCAGCAAAGAAGTTGGTCGAATTTGTGATAGCTGCTGATGGAGTAAAAAAAATGGTGGAGTATGGAAGTGGTGTCTTTTGCTAACGTCGTTAGCTAATAGATTTACATATTTTGTCTTCCCTGTAAAACATTTTAAAAATCAGAAATGATGGCTTTATTCACAAGATGTGTATCTTTCATTTGGTGTCTTGGACTTGTGATTTCATGAACATTTTATTATATGATATCCCTGTGGCTTTAGGCTAGGCTATGCTAGTCAGCTTTTGTGATGGGGGGCTCCCGGATCCGGGTTTGGTAGGCGTTGTTAAGCATTAGAGTTAGATAGTCCAAAAATATTTTGTTTTATAGTTTCCTTATTTTTTAAGATATCAATGCCAAACTCAACATGACTCCTTTTCGATGACTCTAAAAACGATTCAACTTGATATGCCATTGTGATGGGGATTTACAAAGGACTTAAATGGACATGTAAAACCATATATGCTGATTTATCAATAAAATTGACATTTTAGTCATTAGTGCATTGATCTTAATTAAGATAGCTAGGTGGGACAACCACATATCACAGTCATAGTAAATACATTTTCCCTCAAGTAAGTAGCCACCTGGAAAGTCAGAGCTGTAAGTGGGGGGAAAAAGTCAAGTGCGAGTGTTGGCTCACGATAAAGCATGTTCATATAATTTTTTTTTGTTGGTCAAGTCATCGCTTTACCAATTCCCTAGCTTTGATATGTACTATGGGCACACATACAGTACCATGGGCCTACATGAGAATACGTATTTTTCTAACGTTTTACAAAATTTCCAAGATGGAGAAAAATCCATCCTGACGGACATTATGGTCCAAATTTGTTCAGCACTGTAAGTCGCTCTGGATAAGAGCGTCTGCTAAATGACTAAAATGTAAATGTAATGTAAATGAAAGACACCCTACATACAAAGCTTTACGTCTCTAGGTCAAATGGGGCGGCAGATATGAGGGTTTATTGGCCAATCAGTGACATTATTTTTTACCAAGTTCCTCAGGGCCTATAGTTAATGCTAAGTTAGAAAAAGGTTACCAATCTATGCTTGAGTTATTTGACAATGTCAAGAAAAAACATATAAGCTAATAATAACAAAAGGTTTGACAGCTTTGCTCTGAACCTCTAATTAACCCAAGACCTGAATCAGGAAATCATAATAATAATGCTGGAGTAGCACACATTGTGTAGTAGTGATTACCAGATGCTATCATAATATTACTCTATATTATCCTAAATGGTTAATAAATACAAAATATTTCCATCATATAATACCAAGAACCAGCTGAATTGCTTGCTGTAAGCATGAAGAATATGAATAACTCTGCCTCTGATGGTATAGTGTCTTTCCTATCTTTTCTCTCCATCTGTTACCTTCATACCTTTTAAATTCTCTATTTTATCCCTTTCAAAAAAATGGTGTTCAAATTCTTTGAGGATGAATACACTGGTGTTTTATTCCCAGACGCAAAGAATACTCACTCTACAAAAATATGACTACCATGATTGCCCTTAACCGACAATAATGTAAATACTTCTATAGCTTTTTGTCATTGGATATGATGAAAATAAACAAAAATTCACAATTGTAAGGACAACCAACAATGGTTAAAGCCAGGCTTGTAAGTATGGTGTCTGTCTGTACACTCCATACCACTGTCTCAACATTCTGGTCAGTGATTATGTCTTCTCAAACACAAGAGGTGGAACAAGCAGCAGCTACTCCTTTCTCTTTCTTTCCAAAGGTTCTTTCTTTCTCTCGCTCTCTCTATCTCTCGCAGTCCACACTCCCTTCAAACTAAAGACAACACTGCCTCCTAGGGTCACACATGGGAGTACATAATGTCTGTATCCTTGTTCCCTTCTCATGCTCTCCCCCCCTCTTTGTGTCTCTCTCCCTCAGCATAAAGGGAGTCTCAGAAAGGCATTGGGTATGATTCCGCTTAGGCCATCCACACGCTTGGGAGGCTTTCAAATAACTACTGCTGAGGAGAGGTCCACAGAGAGCACAGGGAGGACGTGGCTACACAGCTTTTGTGCATAGGTACTAACAGCTAGCAAACGGCTGCAGTTTCCACTTGAATTGCATGTACAGCTATTGTGTTCAAAACCAAAATATATTCCCAGTGTATTGAACCGACAATGACTGAGACAATCCCTGAACCGACAATAACTAAAGCCTTGTTCACACTGCAGGCATTGATGCTCAAATCAGTTTTATTTTTTGGAATACTTAGAAGTGACCAAATCGGATGTGTGTGTGTTCAGACACCAGTCATTTGCTGACATGGCTATGCTACTTGTCATAGTAATAACGGTTGTGTACGTAGTGGGTGTAGGCTGATTAGTGGTGGTGCTTGTGCTTACAATCACTCATAAATTATATAGCAAGTGAAGGAGGTGAAAATGCCTGCCATGGACATTTCCCAGTTGCTTTGAATGTTCAAAATCATAGTGTAAGAACACTTTTAAAGCCTCAAAGATTAAGATGATCCAACTTTTAAAAAAGTCATTTTTTGGCTAGCCACAGCAGTCAACTAGCAAGCTAGCTAGCTACCATGTGTTCTTGTCAAACAGAGTAGCTACCAAGCAACACAATATGACAAAAAAAAGGCGGAGGTAGCGGTCCTGCTGCTGGGTTGCTGCCCTCCTACGGCCTCCTCCACGTCTCCCGATGTACTGGCATGTCTCCTGGTAGCGCCTCCATGCTCTGGACACTACGCTGACAGACACAGCAAACCTTCTTGCCACAGCTCGCATTGATGTGCCATCCTGGATGAACTGCACTACCTGAGCCACTTGTGTGGGTTGTAGACTCCGTCTCATGCTACCACTAGAGTGAAAGCACCGCCAGCATTCAAAAGAGACAAAAACATCAGCCAGGAAGCATAGGAACTAAGAAGTGGTCTGTGGTCACCACCTGCAGAACCACTCCTTTATTGGGGGTGTCTTGCTAATTGCCTATAATTTCCACCTTTTGTCTATTCCATTTGCACAACAGCATGTGAAATTTATTGTCAATCAGTGTTGCTTCCTAAGTGGACAGTTTGATTTCACAGAAGTGTGATTGACTTGGAGTTACATTGTGTTGTTTAAGTGTTCCCTTTATTTTTTTGAGCAGTGTATATACACACACACAGTTGAAGTCGGAAGTTTACACACTTAGGTTGGAGTCATAAACTCATTTTTCAACCACTCGATATTTGCTCTGGCCCAGATTGTAGAATATGCATATAATTTACAGATTAGGATAGAAAACACTCAAGTTTCAAAAACTGTCAAAATATTGTCTGTGAGTATAACAATACTTATTCTGCAGGCGAAAACCTGAGAAAATATAACCCGGAAGTGATATTTTTTATTTTATTCTGTGTTTCCTGGACCGTCTATCCTCCATTTAAAGGGGTATCAACCATATTTATTTTCCAATGGCTTCCTCAGGCTATGACCAGGCTTTGGACATAGTTTCAGGCTTTTATTTTGAAAAATAAGCGAGATGTTTCAAAAGAGGTCAGGTGTCCTCTGAATAGTTCCTGCGCGCAAGAGAGGGGCTCCCCATTAAAGAATGGGTTAGGGTCCAGTTGAAATATTATCGATTATGTTTGTTAAAAACAACCTGAGGATTGATTATAAAAAACATTTGACATGTTTCTACGACCATTACGGATACTTTTTGGAATTTGACGAACGGAACACGGATTTTGCTTTCTCAACATAATGCGCAACCCAAATAGCGTTTTTTGTGATAAAAGTAATATTTATCGAACAAAAATAACATTTTTTGTGTAACTGGGAGTCTCGTGAGTGGAAATATCCGAAGATTATCAAAGGTAAGCGATTCATTTTATTGCTTTTCTGACCAAGCTAACCAAGCTAATATAAGGCTAGCTGTTGTAGCATTGATTGCTACACTCACAAAAGCTTGGATTTATTTCGCTGTAAAGTATATTTTCAAAATCTCACACGATAGGTGGATTAACAATAAGCTAAACTGTGTTTTGGTATATTTCACTTTTGATTACATGATTATAAATATTTTTACTAATATTTATGCATTTGGCACCCTGCAATTCTAGCGGTTGTTTAGGAAAGTGATTCCGTAAAAGGGATCCGTAGCGCAGAGAAGTTAACCTGTTTGGGCTGCAGGGGCGGTATTGAGTAGCCGGATAAAAGGTGCCCATTTCGGGCCTCCCGGGTGGCGCAGTGGTCTAGAGCACTGCATCGCAGTGCTAGCTGCGCCACCAGAGTCTCTGGGTTCGCACCCAGGCTCTGTCGCAGCCGGCCGCGACCGGGAGGTCCGTGGGGCGACGCACAATTGGCTTAGCGTCGTCCGGGTTAGGGAGGGTTTGGCCGGTAGGGATATCCTTGTCTCATTGCGCTCCAGCGACTCCTGTGGCGGGCCGGGCGCAGTGCGCGCTAACCGAGGGGGGCGGGTGCACGGTGTTTCCTCCGACACATTGGTGCCGCTGGCTTCCGGGTTGGAGGCGCGCTGTGTTAAGAAGCAGTGCGGCTTGGTTGGGTTGTGCTTCGGGGGACGCATGGCTTTCGACCTTCGTCTCTCCCGAGCCCGTACGGGAGTTGTATCGATGAGACAAGATAGTAATTACTAGCGATTGGATACCACGAAAATTGGGGGGGAAAGGGGGAAAATAAAAAAAATAAAAAAAAGGTGCCCATTTCCAACGGCCTTGTACTCAATTCTTGCTCGTACAATATGCATATTATTATTACTATTGGATAGAAAACACTCTCTAGTTTCTAAAACCGTTTGAATTATATCTGTGAGTAAAACAGAACTCATTTTGCAGCAAACTTCCTAACAGGAAGTGGAAAATCTGAAATCGATGCTCTCTTCTAGGGGCTGCCTATTAAAGTCCTTGATATTTATTCGTTTAGATGCACTTCATACGTCTTCCACTACATGTCGACAAGGAGTGAGAGAAGAAATGTAGTGAATAACTTGATCTGGGCTCGTATAATCGCTCTTTGTATGACGTGTCACCAGTTTCCTGTTTTCTGGAGAGCGCGTCAAGGGACCTGGATTTGCCTTCTGATAAGCTGTCGTTATGGACGACTAATATCTCCGGCTTTAATTTTATTTGATACATGTGACAATATCATCGTAAAGTATGTTTTTTCAATATAGTTTAATCAGATTATTGAAATTTTCTCGGGAGTTTTGCCGTGTTCTTCCGTTTGTTGACATGGAGAGATTCGCGCCACAGGGCAAGTGTGCTTGCTAAATCGAGAGGGAAAAAGGCCGTTCTAAATCCAAACAACAATTGTTCCCGACAAAGGACCCCTTGTACAACATTCTGATGAAAGATCAGCAAAAGTAGGACCCATTTTATGATGCTATTTCATATATCTGTCGAACATGTGGGGCTAGTCGTTTGCGCCCAGCTTTTGGGTACTCTCTCGCTATACCTAAGCTGGATGTCGTAATGAAGTTATTTTTAGAATTCTAACACGGCGATTGCATTAAGAACTAGTGTATCTATCATTTCCTATACAACATGTATTTTTTAGTTATGTTTATGAATAGCTATTTGGTCAGAATATGTGTGTCAGAAAAAGTTTCAGAAAAATATCCGGACGTTGTGGGAAAAAGATGCTACATTAGCACAATGTATAACCACTGATTTCAGCTCTACATATGCACATTTTCGAACAAAACATAAGTGTATGTATAACCTGATGTTATAGGACTGTCAGCTGATGAAGCTTATCAAGGTTAGTCAAAAACTATATATCTTTTGCTGGTTTGTTACGATCGCTAACTTTTGCTACTGGGAAATGGCTTGTCTTTCTGGCTATTGTGGTAAGCTAATATAACGCTATATTGTGTTTTCGCTGTAAAACACTTAAGAAATCGAAAATATTGGCTGGAATCACAAGATGCCTGTCTTTCATTTGCTGTACACTATGTATTTTTCAGAAATGTTTTATGATGAGTAATTAGGTATTTGACGTTGGTGTCTGTAATTATTATGGCTGCTTTCGGTGCAATTTCTGATTGTAGCTGCAATGTAAACTATGATTTATACCTGAAATATGCACATTTTTCGAACAAAACATGGATTTATTGAATAACATGTTATAAGACTGTCATCTGATGAAGTTGTTTGTTGGTTGGTTCTTGGTTAGTTAGGTTGGCTTTGTGCATGCTACCTGTGCTGTGAAAAATGTCTGTCCTTTTTTGTATTTGGTGGTGAGCTAACATAAATATACGTGCTGTTTTCGCTGGACAGTCAAGAGTTCATAACCAGGTCAGAGTCCAAACGGTACAGGGCGGCAGGCAAGCTCGAGGTAAGGTGCAGGCAGAATAGTCAGGCAGGGCTCAGTGTCAGGGCAGGCTAAAGTCAGAACCGAGAGGACTAGAAAAGAGAGACCAGGAAAAAACAAGAGCTTGGGAAGACGCTGGTTGACTTGACAAGAGCTGGCAAGAGACAACAAAGGAATAAATAATAGGGTAATAGGGAAGATGGGTGACACCTATAGGGGGGTGTGGAGACAAACACAAGGACAGGTGAAACATCCCAAGGATGATCAATAGAAACAGGATGCACCTGAGCTCAATATCAAGTCTCATAGCAAAGGGTCTGAATACGACTGTAAATACCGATACCGAGTAAATTTGCGGGGTACAGTTTAGCCAATTACATTTGTAAATAGCCACTTCAAAATGTGCACTCGCTTCGTAATGGGATTTTTATTTTATTTTTTCAGCTAAGATATATTACAGTGCAAAGAAAAAGTATGTTAACCTGATGATGATAGGGGGCGCTATTTACACTGGGGGAAAATCGTTCCCAATTTAAACGGCCTCGTACTCAATTCTTGCTCTTACAATATGTATATTATTATTACTATTGGATAGAAAACACTCTCTAGTTTCTAAAACCGTTTGAATTTTTTCTCTGAGTGAAACAGAACTCATTCTGCAGCACATTTATTGTCAGGTGAGATTTCAGAAATCGAGGTCCCTGTTCTGGGCTCAGTTTATAAGTCTCAATGTAAGCTATGAGGGTGCATGCACTGCATACGCCTTCCTCTAGATGTCAGTAAGCGGTGAGAATTTGAATGGAGGGGATTGCGCAATCTGGAGTACCGTCCTTTTCAACGGTGCGCCTGGCGCAAGGAGACATCACAATGACGTCCTGCAAACGCTTTCGTTTTAGTAGTTCTATATCTCCGGTCATGTTTTTATTCGTTATAGGTGTTAAAGACATCATAAGGTAGTTAATTTAAACCGACTTATAGCAGTTTTTAGCAGTTTATAGCAGTTTATTGCGATTTTCCTGGATTTCTTTGTGACGCGCTTCCACTAGTTGGGCACCTCTCCAGTGGGTGGCTAACGTTATCGGCTTATTCGACAGGACAAGAGGACATCTTTCAGCCAAAAGACGATTGTTCTGAAGAAATGGACACCTTGCCCAAGATTCTGATGGAAGCTCAGCTAATAGTAAGCAGTCTTTATGCTGATAATTCATTGTTCTGTTGAAAAAAATCAAATGCATAAGACTCCATTACTTTGCTGTGTAGCCTTGCTTTATCGCACGGTGTATTGCGCAGTTATGTTAACTTCTTATGGCTGCAAGGCAAAGTGTTGAGTAGCCAGTGAAATCGTGCCCATTTCAAACAGCCTCCTTGTAACGGTATTCCTCCTCCTCTTCAACCGAAGGCGCAGCGGGTTGTGATGACATATTTATTTACAGAAAAGACGAAAACACGAACTTGACTATAAACTAACAAAATAACAAAACGAATGTGTAGACAAACCTAGACATACGAACTTACAATAAAACACGGAGAACGCATGAACAGGGAAAAATAGACTACACAAAAATGACGATGTACAAACATACCGAACAGTCCCGTATGGTGCGACAAACACTGACACAGAAGACAACCACCCACAACGAACACTGTGAAACAACCTACCTAAATATGACTCTCAATTAGAGGAAAACGCCAAACACCTGCCTCTAATTAAGAGCCATACCAGGCAACCCTTAAACCAACATAGAAACAGAAAACATAGAATGCCCACCCAAACTCACGTCCTGACCAACTAACACATTCAACAAACTAACAGAAATAGGTCAGGAACGTGACGTAACCCCCCCCCTTAAGGTGCGAACTCCGGGCTCAGCAGCACAAAGTTTAGGGGAGGGTCTGGGTGGGCATCTGACCACGGTGGTGGCTCAGGCTCAGGACGAGGTCCCCACCCCACCATAGTCAATCCCAGCTCGCTAATCCCCCTCAGAATGACCACCCCTCTATTCCACCCACCTAATATATGCAACACAAAATAAAGGGACAGCCCAGGGACAAGGTAGCTCAGGACATAGAGGTAGGTGAGAATAGAGAGGTAGATAGAGAGGTAGCTCAGGATAGAGAGGTAGCTCAGGATAGAGGGGCAACTCCGGACTGAAAGGCAGCTCCGGACAAAGAGACAGCTCTGGACTGAGGGGCAGTTCTGGATTAATGGCCGCTCTGGGCTGAGGGGCAGCTCATGACTGGCTGACGGCTCTGGACGCTCATGGCTGGCTGGCGGCTCTGGACGCTCATGTCTGGCTGGCGGCTCTGGCAGATCCTGTCTGGTTGGCGGCTCTGGCAGATCCTGTCTGGTTGGCGGCTCTGGCAGATCCTGTCTGGTTGGCGGCTCTGGCAGATCCTGTCTGGTTGGCGGCTCTGGCAGATCCTGTCTGGTTGGCGGCTCTGGCAGATCCTGTCTGGTTGGTGGCTCTGGCAGATCCTGACTGACTGGTGGCTCTAGCGGCTCCTGACTGACTAACGGCTCTGACGGCTCGGGACAGACGGGCGGCTCTAATGGCTCGGGACAGACGGATGGCTCAGACGGCACTGGGCAGACGGATGGCTCAGACGGCGCTGGGGAGACGGATGGCTCAGACGGCGCTGGGGAGACGGATGGCTCAGATGGCGCTGTGGAGACGGATGGCTCAGACGGCGCTGAGGAGACGGATGGCTCAGATGGCGCTGAGGAGACGGATGGCTCAGACTGATAATGTCTAGCGGAAGGCTTTGGCTGCTCCTGTCTGGTGGAAGGCTCTGGCGGCTCCTGTCTGGCGGAAGGCTCTAGCGGCTCCTGTCTGGCGGAAGGCTCTGTAGGCTCATGGCAGACGGGCGGCTTTGCAGGCTCATGGCAGACGGGCGGCTTTGAAGGCTCAATACAGACGAGCAGTTCATGCGGCGCTTGGCAGACGGACAGTTCAGGCGCCGTTGAGCAGACGGCAGACTCTGGCCGGCTGAGACGCACTGTAGGCCTGGTGCGTGGTGCCGGAACTGGAGGCACCGGACTGGAGACACGCACTTCAAGCCTAGTGCGGGGAGCAGGGACAGGGCACACTGAATTCTCAAAGCGCACTATAGGCCTAGTGCGTGGTACCGGCACTGGTGGTACCAGGCTAAGGGCACGCACCTCAGGACGAGTACGGGGAGAAGGAACAGTGTGTACAGGGCTCTGGAGACGCACAGGTGGCTTAGTGCGTGGTGCCGGAACTGGAGGCACTGGGCTGGAGACACGCACCATAGGGAGAGTGCGTGGAGGAGAAACAGGGCTCTGGAAAGGCACTGGAAGCCTGGTGCGTGGTGTAGGTACTGGTGGTACTGGGCTGGGGCGGGGAGGTAGTGCCGGAAATACCGGACCGTGCAAGGGTACTGGCTCCCTTGAGCAATGAGCCTGCCCAACCTTACCTGTTTGAATGCTCCCCGTCGCCCGACCAGTGCGGGGAGGTGGAATAACCCGCACCGGGCTATGTAGGCGAACCGGGGACACCATGCGTAAGGCTGGTGCCATGTAAGCCGGCCCAAGGAGACGTACTGGTGGCCAGATATGTAGAGCCGGCTTCATGACACATGGCTCAATGCTCAATCTAGCCCTACCAGTGCGGGGAGGTGGAATAACCCGCACTGGGCTATGCACACGTACAGGAGACACCGTGCGCTCTACTGTGTAACACGGTGTCTGCCCGTACTCCCGCTCTCCACGGTTAGCCTGGGAAGTGGGCGCAGGTCTCCTACCTGCCCTTGGCCCACTACCTCTTAGCCCCCCCCCCCCCCCAAGACATTTTTGGGTAGTACTCAAGGGCTTTTCGGGCTTCCGTGCTAGACGCGTCCCCTCATAACGCCGGTTCCCTTCTCCGGTTGCCTCTGCTCTCCTCAGTGCCTCCAGCTGTTCCCATGGGAGGCGATCCCTTCCAGCCAGGATCTCCTCCCATGTGTAGCAACCTTTACCGTCCAAAACATCGTCCCAAGTCCATTCCTCCTTCTTGCGCTGTCCCTTCCTCCGATTACACCGCTGCTTGATTCTGGATTGGTGGGTGGTTCTGTAACGGTTGTCCTCCTCCTCTTCAACCGAAGAGGAGGAGTAGTGATTGAACCAAGGCGCAGCGGGTTGTGATGACATATTTATTTACAGAAAAGACGAAAACACGAACTTGACTATAAACTAACAAAATAACAAAACGAATGTGTAGACAAACCTAGACATACGAACTTACAATAAAACACGAAGAATGCATGAACAGGGAAAAATAGACTACACAAAAATGACGATGTACAAACATACCGAACAGTCCCGTATGGTGCGACAAACACTGACACAGGAGACAACCACCCACAACGAACACTTTGAAACAACCTACCTAAATATGACTCTCAATTAGAGGAAAACGCCAAACACCTGCCTCTAAGAGCCATACCAGGCAACCCTTAAACCAACATAGAAACAGAAAACATAGAATGCCCACCCAAACTCACGTCCTGACCAACTAACACATTCAACAAACTAACAGAAATAGGTCAGGAACGTGACACTCCTACTCATCTTGCTCGTACAATATGAATATTATTATTCTTTTTGGATAGAAAACACTTTGTAGTTTCTAAAAGAGTTGGAATTATTTCTCTGAGTGAAACAGAAGTCCTTTTGCAGCACTTTTCCTGACCAGGAAGTAAAATGTCAGAAATCGGTGCTCTTTTCAATTTGATGCGTATACATGGTCTTAACACTTAGGAGTCTGCTGACAATCTATACGCCTTCCTATTGGTGTAAAGAGGATGTCAGAGAAGAAATTTTTCTGCTCATCTTGTTCTGTGGTGGGAAAAAAACTATTTCTTTGTCCTGACCGTCCACTTCCGGTACTCTGGAGGAAGTGGGATGGACTTTTGTTTTGCCTTGGTAACGAATGGCTAACGTCTCCAGCTCAAATTTTTTTTGCTACATGTGACCATATCACCGTAAAGTATGTTTTTTCAATATAGTTTAATCAGATTATTGAAACTTTATTCGGGAGTTTTGCCGTGTTCCGTCATCTGACTGTGTTTACGTAGGAGAAATTTATGCCACTACGCTAGTGCCAATGCTAATTGAAGAGGGACATTTGCCATTCTGAATCGAAACAACGACTCATCTGGACAGAGTACACGTTCTTCAACATTCTGATGAAAGATCAGCAAAAGTAAGACCCATTTTATGATGTTATTTCATATATCTGTCGTGCATGTGAATTGGCCGTGGGCGCCCAATTATTTCTGTCTATTTTAGCTACGCTAATATAGCGATACATTTTGTTTGCGCTGTAAAACATTTAATAAATCGGAAATATTGTTTGGAATCACAAGATGCCTGTCTTTCAATTGCTGCAGACTATGTATTTTTCAGTAATGTTTTATGATGAGTAATTAGCTATTTGACGTTGGTGTCTGTAAATATTATGGCTGCTTTTGGTGCAATTTCGGCTTGTAGCTGAAATGTAAACTATGGTTTATACATGAAATATGCAAATTTTTCAAACAAAACATATGCTATACCATAAATATGTTATCAGACTGTCATCTTATGAAGTTGTTTCTTGGTTAGTGGCTATTTATATCTTTATTTGGTCGAATTTGTGATAGCACCTGATGGAGTAAGAAACTGATGGAGTTAGAAAAAGTTGTGTCTTTTGCTAACGTGGTTAGCTAATAGATTTACATATTTTGTCTTCCCTGTAAAACATTTAAAAAATCGGACATGTTGGCTTGATTCACAAGATGTGCACCTTTCATCTGGTGTCTTGGACTTGTGATTTAATGATATTTAGATGCTACTATTTAATTGTGACGCTATGCTAGCGATGCTAATCAGTGTGGGGGGGGGGGGGGGTGGGGGGTGCCCTAGCCATGATCAGCCTTTCAAAGCATTGTGTGGCTATAGATGTGAGTGCTATTGGGTGATGGGGTGTGCTATGGGGTTATTTAGGTAGGTTACCTTGGCGTTCTTGGGCATGGGGACTATGGTGGTCTGCTTGAAACAAGATGGATCAGGGAGAGGTTGAAAATGTCAATAAAGACACTTCCCAATATGAAAATATAGGCTATTTGGAAAGGGCACATGGCTGCTGGAGCTGCCATTTCACTCCGTGGTGAGTGTGTGTGGTTTTTCGAATTGAATCATGGGTGTTTGAACCATGAATATTGGAGTAAGCTGACTAAAAATATAATTATTTATTTATTTTAAATATAATTAAAATATTTACAGATATTATTAGACAAAGACAGCCAGATCAACATGTAGCAGGGAGTTCCAATATGATCAGAAAACTACAAATGGGTTATGTTGATAGCTGAAAATTTCAGTCCATCATCTCTTGTATTAGTCATCTCAGGGATGCTACTTGAAAATGTCACACAGAGGCAATTTCTGGTTTTGTTCATCACTAAACAGTCATTAGACATGCATTCATAAAATTACACTAAAACTGTGTAGGATATCACTAAATACTTCATAATAACAACCCAAATGTTAAAAGTTGCAGAGTTGTCCTTTAAGTAAATTTGACGACATCTTAATGCAGGCTGGTGTGACAGTTGTTTCCTATTAATTATTTGCCTACAATACTTTAGCAATGTCATCGTTTTTCCAAGCTTCTATATCGTATTTTAGGCAAAACAATCATTAGCCCCAGTTAAGAATGACTAGGCATCACTAAACCTTTGGGAGTCAGTATGGCTGAGAGTGGCTTGAGAAAATTGATAACAAAGGCGTGACACAACCAAGTGACAGAATTGAATTGCAGTTGTGTTACTATGGCTATAGAAGTGAATATAGTCATTGTTTATCTCAACTGTCAAGAGATACAGTACTAGTGTATATCAGGTCACACAAAATACCAACAACACAGTGTTCTCCGCTGTAAAACAACACCTCAACATGTCAGGGATGTAATGCCTTTCACCTATAAAAAAAAGTGATGATCTATGCTTGTGTCTGTCCAATAAACATTGAGCCAACAGTGTGTCTGCTGCCGAGAAGATAAGGCTAGAGGAGTGTAGGCGGAAGGTGCTGTGTTTGAACTTCAGGTAGCATGTGATGACTTAATTCTCCTTCCTGTCTCACTCATGCATTCTCTGACCTTTCTTTCTAATCCATTTCCAGACCACTGTGTTTGTCAAAGGGCCTGGCGGTATGACCTGCCTCCTGCCATGATGAAATCAAATTAATTACATTCAGGTCCCACTCTGACACTCCCTCTGTCTATCTGCCTGTGTCTTCATGCATGCCCTCACGTGTGTTCAATGTGGTTTGTGTATAGGAGTACAGATGCCACTATACCACAGTTATATGGCTTGCCTTCATTTTTTTTTTTTTAGGTCTTCTCAAGCATCCCTATATTAATGTTTCAATACATGTTGCACTAAAGTAACAATGTTACAATGCATGTTAAAATAAAGTAACAATGTTGAAATACGTTGATGGTTGTTGTTTTTTTGTCTTTGCTCTCAGTATTCATATCGTGTTGTATAAGAGTTTTTGATGTGTAAAATAGTTACATTAGAATTTGATGGGGAATTCTAGTGGCAATGCTGGGGACTGCTAGTGATACAGTTTTAAATGTGTTAATAACTGGGTTGGGATATATAAGAACATTGATAACTGCATAGGAGAAACATTTGAATTCAGTATAGTAACATTATCCCACCGGTCACAATTGTGACCGACCATAAAACACACCTTTTCATCTACTTTTTCATTAAAATTTCAAAAAAGAATGATTGATTACTTCAACGGGTTACTAATGACACTTGATTTGGATATTTTCATGTCTGGGAAAAATTTGGGATTAAATGGGTTAATACTGGGCTACATCCTGAAAAAATAAGCCTACACCATATGAGTGGCCTGATTAATGTACCTTTCTGGACCTTCTAAACTGTTGAGAATAGATGCAAACTGATCCAAATGTTTGCATAATCAGGCCTAGGCTGTTGGCCTATGCAGTTATTTTGGCATGAAAGAAAACATGACCTGTGAGCGATTTTCATATTAGCCTATATCACTGCAGTTTACAATAATTGTGTATTCACTTGATAATAACTAATTCCTCTGTGTTGTTGTAGCCCAGGTATAATAATGTTATTGTCTAAAAGCATAGGCCTAGTCAATAGTGGAGCTTTGTGTGCCCGGAGGAACACACTACAGATCTGCCATTTCACAAGCATTTTGCTACACCCGCAATAACATCTGCTAAACATTTGTATGTGACAAATAACATTTTATTTGCTTGGATTTCATTAAGTTATTTTTTTTGGACTTTGACAGGTAAATATTTAGCAAATTAATGGCCTAATATCTAGCTTCTTACTGAGGCTACACATCACTAGCCTCTCTCTTCCAGCTGTTCTCGTGTGCAACAGGCGCATGCTACGCAAGTCTCTCTGGCATTCCTCTTCTTTTTTTATTTTATTTATTAAATCTTTTTTTTAATTATTATTTTTTATTTTATTTTACCCCCTTTTTCCCCCCAATTCTTTTTGTGCTATCCAATTGCTAGTAATTACTATCTTGTCTCATTGCTACAACTCCCGTACAGGCTCGGGAGAGACGAAGGTCAAAAGCCATGCGTCCTCCGAAACACAACCCAACCGCACTGCTTCTTAACACAGCACACCTACAACCCGGAAGCCAGCCGCACCAATGTGTCGGAGGAAACACCGTGCACCCGGCTCCCTCGGTTAGCACGCACTGCGCCCGGCCCGCAACAGGACTTAGCTACTTTTTCCACAACGTCTAAACAGCAACGATGTTTTTCTGACACTTTTTCTGACACACATATTCTGACCAAATAGCTATTCATAAACATAACTAAAAAATACATGATGTATAGGAAATGATAGATCCATTAGTTCTTAATGAAATCGCAGTGTTAGAATTCTAAAAAATAACTTCATTACGTCATCCAGCTTCGGTATAGCTGAGTACCCAAACGTTGGGCGCCGACGACTAGTTCACATGCACGACAGATATATGAAATAGCATCATAAAATGTTTCTTACTTTTGGGGATCTTTCATCAGAATGTTGGACAAGGGGTCCTTTGTCCAGAACAGTCGTTGTTTGGATTTGAACGGACACTTTCCCTCTCGATTTAGGAAGCGCACTAGCCAAGTGGCACGAATCTCTCCATTGTCAACAAAGTCAGAGAACGGAACACGGCAAAACTCCCGAAAAATTTTCAATAATCTGATTAAACTATATTGAAAAAACATACTTTACGATGATATTGTCACATGTATCAAATAAAATCAAAGCCGGAGATAGTCGCCTATAACGGCAGCTAAACAGAAGGCAAATCCATGTCTCTCTTCGCACCTTCCTAAAAACAGGAAATGGAGGACACGTCATTCCATGAGCTGTAATTCGAGTCCAGATCAAGTTACACAGTCCATTTCTTCTCTCACTCCTTGTCGACATCTAGTGGAAGACGTATGAAGTGCATCTAAACTAAAAAATAACAAGGGCTTTAATAGGCAGCCCCTGGAACAGAGCCTCAATTTCAGACTTTCCACTTCCTGTCAGGAACTTTGCTGCAAAATGAGTTCTGTTTCACTCACAGATATAATTCAAACGGTTTTAGATGCTAGAGAGTGTTTTCTATCCAATAGTAATAATAATATGCATATTGTACGAGCAAGAATTGAGTACGAGGCCGTTTGAAATGGGCACCTTTTATCTGGCTACTCAATACTGCCCCTGCAGCCCGAACAGGTTAACTTGGAAAGTCAGTTAAGAACATTAACCTCTACAGAGTACCTAACCCGGATCCGGGAGCACCCCCCACACCCCCCACACTGATTAGCATCGCTAGCATAGCGTCACAATTAAATAGTAGCATCTAAATATCATTAAATCACAAGTCCAAGACACCCAATGAAAGACACAGATCTTGTGAATAAAACCACCATTTCAGATTTTTTAAATGTTTTACAGGGAAGACACAATATGTAAATCTATTAGCTAAACACGTTAGCAAAATGACACCATTTTCTTACTCCAACAGTTTCTTACTCCATCAGGTGCTATCACCAATTCGGCTAAACTAAGATATTGATAGCCACTAACCAACAAAAAAATTCTTAAGATGACAGTCTGATAACATATTTATGGTATAGCATAGTTTTTTTTTTTTAAATGTGCATTTTTCAGGTATAAATCACAGTTCTACATTGCAGCTGCAATCTGATATAGTGCTGATGCAGCTAGAACAATTACAGAGACCAACGTTATATAACTAATTACTTGTCTTAAAACATTTCAGAAAAAATACACAGCGTACAGACATTGAAAGCCCAACATCTGGTGAATCCAAACAATATTTCAGATTTTTTAAATGTTTTATAGCGAAATTAGCATAACTAGCTAATTAGCATAACCAGGCCAGCCAAAACCAGCTGGACGCGCGCGACCAGTTCACATGCACGACAGATATATGAAATAACATCGTAAATTGGGTCTTACTATTGCTGGTCTTTCATCAGAATGTTGATCAAGGTGTCCTTAGTCCTGATGAGTCGTTCAATCCATTCACAATGGCAACTTCCCCTCTTCATATAGCCTGGGTACTGGTCGACTGGCACGGTCCATGTCCAAAGTTAAAAAACTCAAAGAACGGAACACGGCAAAACTCCCGAAAAAATTCTAATAATCTGATTAAACTATATTGAAAAAACATACATTACGGTGATATGGTCACATGTATCCAACAAACTTCGACACGGAGATATTTTTCATCCGTAACGTCAGCATAACAAAAGACAATGCCACCTCTGAAAACGCGCATCTCAGAAACCGGAAGTTGTCGGTCACGCTAAAGAAATAGATCTTATTTCACGTCAGTACAAGATAAACAAAAAATTTCTCCTCTGACGTCTTCCAGACACCCAGAGGAAGAAGAAGGAAGTGTCATTCGGGTCATAGGTCGCGTGACCATATATAGGCAGAGCTTTGAAGCGAGCATACACATCTTGCAATCTTTTTCTGGCTCAGGGAAAGTGCTGTGAAATGACCTGTGTTTGACTCAGAGACTCAATTGGAACGGTTTTAGAAACCATAGCTTGTTTTCTATCCAATGCTATATGGTTATATGCATATAGTAACAGCAATAATTGAATAAGAGGCAGTTTAGTCTGTAGAGGCAATTATGCTAATGCGAAACAGCACCCCCTGTATTCTCAAGAAGTTAAGAACAAATTTGTATTTACAATTACGGCCTACCCTGGCCAAACCTGGACGGCGCTGAGTCAATTGTGTGCCGCCCTATGGGACTCCCAATCATAGCCAGTTTTGATACAGCCTGGAATCGAACCAGGGTCTGTAGTGATGCCTCTAGCACTGAGATGCAGTGCCTTAGACCGATGCACCACTCGGGAGCCCCTTCTCATGAAACCCCAAGAAAAGTCATAGGCTACAAAAGCTATAGGACATTTCTTTCGCTCATTTTTTATGCTAGGCCTAATAGCCTATTCCGCGAAAGAAGCAGGCTTGCTCTTGCAGAATGTAAAACAGGCCTACAGCATAGAAAATGCATGTATGGTAAAGTTGAGGAGAGAGAGTACATTGGTGTGATCACTTTTTGCCTGTTATGATAACATTGTCGCACTTATGCATTGCAAATAGTTGCACAAGACATACAGAGATGAGCACAGTGAAAAATAAGACCCAACGAAATTGACAACCATTAGAAAAATGGAAATCACTTGCAAACCACTTGAGCAACGAGGCAATGACATGCTGTAAAAGATGTGCAGGCTAAAGGGCATTCGTTGTTGAATTGCTACAGTTAAATACGAGTTACTAGATTATTTTTAATTGGGTCTACATGTACATTGAATTATTATTTGCTGTTGTCACTATGACAATGAAAACACCCTGAATGCATTGAATGGTCTGAACCAGTTAGAGACCTCATGAATGGTCTTGTGTTACTACCACCTTAGGCATTGTGCAGTATGATGCGTTGATCAGTTGATTGACAGGTGTAGGAATGCAGAACGATACACTTTCCTCTAGTGTGGATGCTCGCCAACATTTTATAGTTACAGTATGTAGCCAATAGTTTATCAATATATTTAACGTTATAGTTATTGGCATGGTGGATGGCCCGGGCCTTAACTCTGACACAGCTAAAGTTATCACAACAAAACTAGCCTACTCTAGCAAGTTTGCCACATACGGGCTTCAGGATGTAAAGCAGATGTCTATTACTTCCGTGTTTGGCTGTGCCCATAGCAACGTTCAAATGAGTGCATTCGGGGTGAGTGGCCTGTATCTCTGTGTGTGTGTGTGTGTGTGTGTGTGACACACTGTGGCATTTGTCTGTGCTCTGGGTGTCCCTTGAGTGTCAGGCCTCCTCTTCCGTGTCCCCTACACTCTAAGGCACAAGAACGAAGTAATGTAGGCTGCATTATTTACATTTTATGGCATTTTTGTCATTTAGTAGACACTATTATTCAGAGCGGATGAAGCAAATACCTTGATTAACAGATGTTGGAGGGCTGCTGGAGTCGAAACGATGGACGGAGCCGCTGGCAGGCACACCATGCTGGAAGAAGGGAGAGGGGGAAAAGTATCAGGAGAGTATGGGGGAGTTGGTATTTCCAGCATGCCAGGGTGCCCTGACTCCACTTCGATTCTTACCTTCCCCACAATCAAATAAAATCAAATGGTATTTGTCACAAGTGTAGGCCTTACCGTGAAATGCTTACTTACAAGCCCTTAACCAACAATCCAGTTTTAGGAAAAATAAGAGTTAAGAAAATATTTACAAAATAATCTAAAGCATACCAGCATAGTGGAGTCTGCCACTAGCACAGTCAGTGTAGTCAGCTCAGCTATCCCCTTTGAGACCGTGTCTGTGCCTCAATCTAGGATGGGCAAAAATAAACATGGCAGTGTTCGCCTTAGCAATCTCACTGGAATAAAGACGTCCTCTATTCCTGACATTACTGAACGAGATTGTTCAACAAAAAACATTTGTCACAAGAAATTAGCTCCTTGGTATACAGAAAATAGTTGAGGCCTGAAGCAACCTTCCAGACAATTGGAACGGAAATGTTGCTCCACCAAACCTCAAGTCTTCCAACTAGCTTGGAAACACAGTGCCGTGCAATATCGAAGAGCCCTCACTGTTGCTCGATCATCCTATTTTTCCAACCTAATTGAGAATAAGAACAATCCAACATTTGATTTTTGATACTGTTGCAAAGCTAACTAAAAAGAAGCATTTCCCAAGAGAGGATTGCAGTGATGAATTAATTAACTTCTTCGATGAAAAGATCATGATAATTTGAAAGCAAATTACGGACTTCTATTTGAATCTGTCACGTTCCTGACCTTATTTCCTTTGTTTTGTTGGTCAGGACGTGAGCTGGGTGGGCATTCTATGTTATGTGTTTCTATGTTGGGTTCTAATTTTCAATTAGCCTGATATGGTTCTCAATGAGGGGCAGGTGTTTTACGTTTCCTCTAATTGAGGACCATATTAAGGTAGGCTGTTCTCACTGTTTGTTTGTGGGTGATTGTTCCTGTGTCAGTGTTTGTGCCACACGGGACTGTTTCGTTCGTTCGTTAGTGTGTTCCTTCCTGTTCGTGTGTTCTTGTTTTATGTTCTCAAGTACAGGTCTGTTCACGTCGTTTTGTTATTTTGTAATTTGTCAAGTGTTCTTCCTGTTCGTCTTTCACAAAAAATAAATCATTATGTATTCAACCCACGCTGCATATTGGTCCGATCCTTGCTCATCCTCAGACGAGGAGGAGGACGAGCGTTACAGAATCTGCGTATTTCTCCAAAGCTCAGTTGTCCTGAGTCTGCAGAGAACTGCCAGGACATATAATCAATGGAGACACTCAAGTTTTTTAATACTATATATCTTGACACATTCAGAAAAATAGTCATGGCCTCTAAACCTTCAAGCTGCATACTGGACCCTATTCCAACTAATCTACTGAAAGAGCTACTTCCTGTGTTTGGTCCTCCTATGTTAACTTCTACTTCCACACAATCCCGGATCCGGGAGCACACCCATCAGTAAAAAAGCTGACTAGCACAGCCTAGCATAGCGTCACAAGTAAATACTAGCATCTAAATAAATCACAATTCCAAGACACCAGATGAAAGATAGACATCTTGTGAATCCAGCCATCATTTCTGATTTTTAAAATGTTTTACAGGGAAGACACAATATGTAAATCTATTAGCTAACCACGTTAGCAAAAGACACCACTTTTTTTACTCCACCATTTTTTTCCTGCATATGTAGCTATCACAAATTCTACCAAATAAAGATATAAATAGCCACTAACCAAGAAACAACTTCATCAGATGACAGTCTGATAACATATTTATTGTATAGCATATGTTTTGTTAGAAAAATTTGCATATTTCAGGTATAAATCATAGTTTACCATTGCAGCCACCATCACAACTCTCACCAAAGCGACTAGAATAACTACAGAGAGCAACGTGAATTACCTAAATACTCATCATAAAACATTTCTGAAAAATACACAGCATACAGCAAATGAAAGACAAAGATCTTGTGAATCCAGCCAATGTTTCAGATTTTTTAAGTGTTTTACAGCGAAAACACAATATAGCATTATATTAGCTTACCACAATAGCCAGAAACACAAGCCATTTACCAGCAGCAAATGTTAGCGATCGTAACAAACAAGCAAAAGATATATCATTTTTGACTAACCTTCATAAACTTCTTCAGATGACAGTCCTGTAACATCATATTACACAATGCATATAGGGTTTGTTCGAAAATGTGCATATGTAGCGGTACAAATCGTGGTTATACAATGTGATTAGTAGTCAAACTTCAAGCAATCTGTCCGGCGTCATCTTGGAGAGGCACCTAATCTAATCGATAACTAATCATAAACTTGACAAAAAAATACAGGTTGGACAGCAAATGAAAGATAAATTAGTTCTTAATGCAACCGCTGTGTTAGATTATTTAAATTAACGTTACTATGACATACAGCGTGCGCTAAAGCGATACCGCACCGAAATTCATGGCGGAATTATTGTTTAACGTTTTTCAACGTAAATACGAATTAACAGCATAAAGACTTCTTACTATGTCTTGAGCTTCCATCAGAATCTTGGCCAAGGTGTCCTTTGTCCAGAACAATCGTCTTTTAGTTGAAAGATGTCCTCTTCTCCTGTAGAATTAGCCGCTAACGCTAGGCATGTACCGGAGAGGTGTCCAACTTGTGATAGCGCGTGACAAAGAAATTCCAGAAAATCGCAATAAACTGATATAAACTGCTATAAGTCGGTTTAAATTAACTACCTTATGAAGTTTTTAAGACAAAAATCTACTTAAATCAGAGCCGGAGATATAGAACTGCTAAAACGAAAGCTTTTCAGGATGCCATGGTGATGTCCCTCTTGCGTCAGGCCCCCCGTTGAAAAGACCGGACCTTCCGTTCCAAGTGCTTTTATAGTGCCCCAGGTGCAATCCACTCCATTCAAATTCTCACCGCTTACTGACACCTAGGGGAAGGCGTATGCAGTGCATGTAGCCCCATAGCTTGCAGGGGAATTTATAAACTGACCCTAGAAGAGAGACCTCGATTTCAGAAATCTCACTTCCTGACAGGAAGTGTGCTGCAGAATGAGTTCTGTTTCACTCAGAGAAATAATTCAAACGGTTTTAGAAACTAGAGAGTGTTTTCTATCCAATAGTAATAATAATATGCATATTGTATGAGCAAGAATTGAGTACGAGGCAGTTTAATTTGGGAATAAAATTATTACAAAGTGCCAACAGCACCCCCTATTGAGAAAAGGTTTAAATATAAAAAATGGTGATATCATTCGGAAACACAATGTCAACTTTCACTGCTATTCAGACGAAACACAGCTGTACATATTGATGAAGCCTCAAAATTTACCCTGGAATCCTGGGATTCAGACATAAGGAATTAGATGGCGGCAAATGTTTTACTTTTACACTCAGACAAAACAGAGGTACTAGTTCTAGGTCCCAAGAAACAAAAAGATCTGCTGTTCGATCAGACAATTAGTCTTGATGGTTGTACAGTCGTCTCAAATAAAACTGTGAAGGACCTTGGCGTTACTGCCACGTCCTGACCGTAAAGATCCTTTTTATGTCTCTATTTTGGTTGGTCAGGGCGTGAGTTTGGGTTGGCATTCTATGTCTGGTGTTCTATGTTGTCCTTGTTTTGTATTTCTGTGTGTTTGGCCTGGTATGGTTCTCAATCAGAGGCAGCTGTCTATCGTTGTCTCTGATTGAGAATCATACTTAGGTAGCCTGTTCCCACCTGTGTTTGTGGGTGGTTGATTCCTGTTTAGTGTTTGTTTCACTTTTCAGGACTGTTCGTTTGTCATGTTTGTTGTTTTGTCAAGTGTTGCGTATTTTATTAAATAATGTGAACACTTACCACGCTGCACCTTGGTCCTCTTCTCCTCCTCCCGACAACGTGCGTTACAGTTACTGATCCCTGATCTTTCTTTTGACAAACATATGAAGAATATTTCAAGGACAGTTTTTTTCCATCGTCGTAACATTGCAAAAATCCAAAAAGTATGCAGAAAAGTTAATCCATGCTTTTGTCACTTCCAGATTAGACTACTGCAATGCTCTACTCTCCAGTTACCCAAATAAAGCACTAAATAAAGTTCAGTTAGTGCTAAACACGACTGCTAGAATCTTGACTAGAACAACAAAAATGTATCATATTACTCCAGTGCCAGCCTCTCTACACTGGCTTCCTGTTAAGGCTAGGGCTGCTAACCTACAAAGCATTACATAGGCTTATTCCTACCCATCTATCCGATTTGGTCCTGCCGTACATACCTACACAACCGTCACAAGACGCAGGACTCCTTATTGTCCCAAGAATTTCTAAGCAAACAGCTGGAGGCAGGGCTTCTTCCTGTAGCGCTCCATCTTTATGGAATGTACTGCCTATCCATGTGAGAGACGCAGACTCGGTCTCAACCTTTAAGTCATTACTGAAGAATCATCTCTTCAGTAGGTCCTATGATTGAGTGTAGTCTGGCTCAGGGATGCGAAGGTAAACGGCAAGGCACTGGAGCGACGAATCACCCTCTGCCTGGCGGGCTACCCTCTCACCAGTGAGATTCTCTGCCTCTGACCCTATAACTGGAGCTGACTCACTGGCTTACTAGAGCTATTCCATGCCGTCCCTAAGATGGGTGCATCACATGCCAGGTTTTTTCAACCCATTTGAGTGGGTTGAGTCACTGACGTGATCTTCCTGTCCTGTCTTGCACCCCCTCGGGCTTGTGCGGTGGAGGAGAGCTTTGTGGGTTATACTCAGCCTTGTCTCAGAGTAGTAAGTTGGTGGTCTGTTGATATCCCTCTAGTGGTGTGGGGACTGTGCTTTGGCAAAGTGGGTGGGGTTATATCCTACCTGGTTGGTACAGGGGTATCGTCGGACAGGGCCACATTGTCCCCTAACCCCACACGTCTCAGCCTCCAGTATTTATGCTGCAATAGTCTATGTGCCAGGGGGCTAGGGTCAGTTGTCCTATCTGCTGAAATTCTCCTGTCTTGTGTCCTATGTGAACTTAAGCATGCTCCCTCTAATTCGCCCATTTTTCAAATACTCTTTCTCTCTCCCCCCTCTCCCGGAGGACCTGAGCCCTAGGACCATAATCAGGTCTACCTGGCCTGATGACTCCTGGCTGTCCCTGTCCCCAGTCCACCCTGTCATGCTGCTGCTCGAGGTTTCAACTGTTCTACCTGCGGCTATGGAACCCCGACCTGTTCACCAGACATGCTACCTTGTCCTAGACATGCTGTTTTCAACTCCCCCCCCCCCCACTCGCTATCTCTCTCTGTTTTGAATTCAACAAAATGTGAAATAATTAAAGGGAAAATAATACTTTCTGAAGGGACTGTAATTCCTTCTCACATCTACACACTCTCCTCCTCTCACCTCTTCCCTTCGCTTGTGGACTTTAGTGCACAACTGTCACGATCGTCGTAATAACATTCGGACCAAAGCGCAGTGTGAAATCGGTTGGACATTTTATTGAAGTGAACTGCACAAAAAAAAACAATAAAGAACAAACGAAACATGACGTTCTGGAGTGCTCACAGGCAACAACATAAAAAACAAGATCCCACAAAACACAGTGGGGAAACGCCTGCCTAAATATGATCCCCAATCAGAGACAACAATAAACAGCTGCCTCTGATTGGGAACTATACCAGGCCAACATAGAAATAAACAACCTAGACTACCCACCCTAGTCACACCACGACCTAACCAAAATAGAGAATAAAAAGGCTCTCTATGGTCAGGGCGTGACAGTACCCCCCCCCCCCCCCCAACGGTGCGGACTCCGGCAGCAAAAACTGACTCTTTAGGGGAGGGTCCGGGTGGGCATCTAGCATCGGTGGCGGCTTTGGTGTGGAACGAAGAACCTGCTCATCCTGCGGATCCAGCCATGGACCCGGGCTGGCCGCCGTGCCTGGGCATCGGCGCAGAAGAAGGCTCCGGCCATGGAGCTGGGCTGGTCGCCGTGCCCGGACTGGATACCGGCGTTGAGGAAGGCTCCGGCCATGGAGCTGGACTGGACACCGTACCCGGACTGGGCACCGGCGCAGAGGAAGGCTCCTGCCCTGGGGCTGGACTGGACACCATGCCTGGACTGGGCACCGGTGCAGATGAAGGCTCCTGCCATGGAGTGGGACTGGCCACCGTGCCTGGACTGGGCACCGGCTCAGAGGAAGGCTCCGGCCTTGGAGCAGGACTGGACGCCGTGCCTGGACTGGGCACTGGCGCAGAGGAATGCTCTTGCCATGGAGCGGGACTGGATGCCTTGCCTGGAAGCTCTGGACCGTTGACCCTTGCAGGAAGTTCCAGACCGTTGACCCTTGCAGGAAGTTCCAGACCGTGGACCGTCGCAGGAGGTGCCGGACCGTGGACCGTCGCAAGAGGTGCCGGCCCGTGGACCGTCGCAAGAGGTGCCAGACTATGGACCGTCGCAAGAGGTGCCGGACTATGGACCGTCGCAAGAGGTGCCGGACTGTGAACCGTCGCCGGAAGCTCTGGACTGTGGAACGTCGCAGGAGGTTCCGGACTGTGGACCGTCGCAAGAAGTTCCGGACGGTGGACCGTCGCAAGAAGTTCCGGACGGTGGACCGTCGCAGGAGGTTCCGGACTGTGGACCGTCGCAGGAGGTTCCGGACTGTGGACCGTCGCAGGAGGTTCCGGACTGTGGACCGTCGCAGGAGGTTCCGGACTGTGGACCGTCGCAGGAGGTTCCGGACTGTGGACCGTCGCAGGAGGTTCCGGACTGTGGACCGTCGCAGGAGGTTCCGGACTGTGGACCGTCGCAGGAGGTTCCGGACTGTGGACCGTCGCAGGAGGTTCCGGACTGTGGACCGTCGCAGGAGGTTCCGGACTGTGGACCGTCGCAGGAGGTTCCGGACTGTGGACCGTCGCAGGAGGTTCCGGACTGTGAACCGTCGCCGGAAGCTCCGGACTGTGAACCGTCACCGGAAGCTCTGGACTGTGAACCGTCTCCGGAAGCCCTGGATTGTGAACGCGCACTGGAGGCCTAGTGTGTGGAGCCGGTACAGGGGGCACCGGACTGGTGACACGCACCTCAGGGCGAGTGCGGGGAGCAGGCACAGGACATACCGGACTGGGGAGGAGCGCGGGAGGCCTGATGTGCGGAGCCGGCACAGGTGGCACCAGACTGGTGACACACACACTTCAGCGCAAGTGCGAGGAGGAGACACAGGACGTACCGGACTGGGAATGGGCACTGGAGACCTAGTGCGTAGAGTCGGCACACATGGTACCGGACAGATGACACACACTTCAAGGCGAGTGCGGAGAGCTGGCATAAGACGTACAGGGCTGGGGAGGCGTACTGGAGAACTGGTGCGTGGAACCGGCACAGATTTTACCAGACTGATAGCACGCTCCCCAGGGCGAGTACGGAGAGCTGACTCAGGTGGCATCAAACTGATCACATGCTGCTTAGGGCAAATGTCGTGCATCATACACCAACACAACAATGCTCTCATTTCTCTCTCCTCCAATTTCTCCATCAACTCACTGACGGTCTCTGACTCTCTCCGTTCACTCTCCTCCAATTTCTCCCTCTTCTCCCAGACTGGCTCTGGTTCTCTCCTCGGCGCCGCCGACCACCCCATGTGCCCCCCTCCCTTATCTCCTTGCGTCTGCTTCCAAGGAAGGCTTTCGTGTCCTCCCATAATTTCCTCCCAAGTCCAAGATATCTTCTCTTTCTTGATCTCCTCCCAAGCCCAGGATACCTTCTCCTGGGCACGCTGCTTGGTCCTGATTTGGTGGGATCTTCTGTCACGATCGTCGTAATAACATTCGGACGAAAGCGCAGCGTGAAATCGGTTCGACATATTATTGAAGTGAACTGCACAAAAAAAACTATAAAGAACAAACGAAACTTGATGTTCTGGAGTGCTCATAGGTGACAACACAAAAACAAGATCCCACAAAACACAGTGGGGAAATGGCTGCCAAAATATTATCCCCAATTAGGGACAACGACAAACAGCTGCCTCTGATTGGGAACCATACCAGGCCAATATAGAAATAAACAACCTAGATTACCCACACTAGTCACACCCCGACCTAACCAAAATAAAAAGGTTCTCTATGGTCAGGGCGTGACAACAACACATCAGCTGTCTGTGGCCAGGCGCAAAAACCTCTCCAAGCCAAACCATACCATAACAGGTAACCGCTACACAGCCTAGATCGTTGTCATCATATTATTGTTATAGTCAACGAAATAGAACTATAGCATTAGTAATACTACATTCCAATCCATGTGTACAAGCACGCAGTACAGGTTACAGCAAGCAGTTTAGAAGATACTCCGGTGGGCACAAGTGGCAATAAATTAATAAAACCAAATGCTAACCTTGACTTGGAATAGTTGCAGTGTTGGATAGCCTTAGCCAGCTAGCTTGTATAAATAGCATTCTTCTCCGTTTAAATCAGTTTGTGAGTAGGCTAAAGTAGCTGAATTAGTTAAGTAAGTAAAAGGTAAATGAAGGAGAACAAAAATAAGACCAAATATCTCTCTCTCGCGCTCTAATTTGTTAACTTCTTGTCAATATGGGGGCGCTGTTTCACCATTGGAAAAAATTGTGCCCAAATTAAACTGCCTCGTACTCAATTCTTGCTCGTACAATATGCATATTATTATTATTACTATTGGATAGAAAACACTATCTAGTTTCTAAAACCGGTTGAATTATTTCTCTGAGTGAAACAGAACTCATTCTGCAGCACATTTCCTGTCAGGGAGTGAGATTTCTGAAATCGAGGTCCCTGTTCTGAGGTCAGTTTATAAGTCCCCATGCAAGCTATGGGGCTACATGCACTGCATACGCCTTCCTCCAGATGTCAGTAAGCGGTGAGAATTTGAACGGAGTCGATTGCGCAATCTGGGGCCTTATATAAGACCGTGGAACGGAAGTACCATCCTGGCGCAAGAAGACATCACAATGGCGTCCTGCATACGCTTTCGTTTTAGCAGTTCTATATCTCCGGTCATGTTTTTATTCGTTATAGGTGTTAAAGACATCATAACGTAGTTAATTTAAACCGACTTATAGCAGTTTATAGCAGTTTATTGCGATTTTCCTGGATTTCTTTGTGACGCGCTTTCACTAGTTGGACTCCTCTCCAGTGGGTGGCTAACGTTAGCGGCTAATTCGACAGGACAAGAGGACATCTTTCAGCCAAAAAACGATTGTTCTGAAGAAAGGACAACTTGCCCAAGATTCTGATGGAAGCTCAGCTAATAGTAAGCAGTCTTTATGCTGATAATTCATTGTTCTGTTGAAAAAAGTCAAATGAATAAGACGACATTACTTGCAATGTAGCCTTGCTTTATCGCACGCTGTATTGCGCAGTAACGTTAATTTTACAAATTTAACTCAGCGATTGCATTAAGAACTAATTTGTCTTTCAATTGCTGTCCAACCTGTATTTTTTTGTCAAGTTTATGAATAGTTTTCGATAAGAATAGGTGCCTTTCCAAGATGGGGCCGGACAGATTGCTTGAGATTTTGGACACTATTCTCATTGTATAAGCACGATTTGTGCCGCTAAATATGCACATTTTCGAACAAACTCTATATGCATTGTGTAATATGATGTTACAGGACTGTCATCTGAAGAATTCTGAGAAGGTTAGTGAAAAAATTAATATATTTTGCTGGTTTATACGTTATCGCTATTTTTGCCTTGAATCAATGCTGGTGTGATGTTTGCTATTGTGGCAAGCTAATATAACGCTATATTGTGTTTTCACTGTAAAACACTTACAAAATCTGAAATATTGGCTGGATTCACACGATCTGTGCCTTTCATCTGCTGTACGCTGTGTATTTTTCAGAAATGTTTTATGATGAGTAATTAGCTAATACACGATGGTCTCTGTAGTTATTCTAGTCGCTTTGGTGAGAGTTGTGATGGTGGCTGCAATGGTAAACTCTGATTTATACCTGAAATATGCACATTTTTCGAACAAAACATATGCCATACAATAAATATGTTATCATACTGTCATCTGATGAGGTTGTTTCTTGGTTAGTGGCTATTTATATCTTTATTTGGTCGAATTTGTGATAGCTACTGATGGAGTAAAAAAATGGTGGAGTAAAGAAGTGGTGTCTTTTGCTAACGTGGTTAGCTAATAGATTTACATATTGTGTCTTCCCTGTAAAACATTTAAAAAAACAGAAATGATGGCTTGATTCACAAGATGTGTATCTTTCATTTGGTGTCTTGGACTTGTGATTTCATGAACATTTTACTATATGATATCCCTGTGGCTTTAGGCTAGGCTATGCTAGTCCGCTTTTTTGATGGGGGGGCTCCCGGATCCGGGTTTGTGAGGCGTTAGAGGTTAAAAACTGCTCAACTCTTCTCTTTCTTTCTCTTTGAGTCAACTACTCACCACATGTATGCACTGCAGTGCTAGCTAGCATTAGCTTATATTTTTATTCTCTGATCCTTTGTTTGGATGGACAAGATGTTAGTTCATGCTGCAAGAACTCTTATAGTTTGGATGACATCCTCCGGAACTCGTCATAATTACTGTGTAAGTCTATAGAAGGGGGTGAGAAACATGAGCCTCCTAGATTTTGAAGTCAATGTACCCAGAGGAAGACATAAAATAGCCATTCTCAAGCTCCACCAGGCCTGGGCAATCACGTCCAGATATGCTACTTATTAAACTTTTTTAAAATGGACAGAAATAAACCACATTCACATTCAGGTATTTTCATTAATAAACATACAATGAACTACTAGGAGGGAAAAGTAAACTGTGCATTCAGCATCACGGACAGAACTCTAGTTAACTTCTACTTCCACACAATCCCGGATCCGGGAGCACCCCCATCAGTAAAAAAGCTGACTAGCATAGCCTAGCATAGCGTCACAAGTAAATACTAGCATCTAAATATCATTAAATCACAAGTCCAAGACACCAGATGAAAGATACACATCTTGTGAATCCAGCCATCGTTTCTGATTTTTTAAATGTTTTACAGGGAAGACACAATATGTAAATCTATTAGCTAACCACATTAGCAAAAGACACAACTTTCTTTACTCCACCATTTTTTTCCTGCATAGGTAGCTATCACAATTTCGACCAAATAAAGATATAAATAGCCTCTAACCAAGAAACTCCCATCAGAATCTTGGGCAAGGTGTCCTTTGTCCAAAAGAATCGTTGCTTTGTTGTAGATTGTCCTCTTCAACGTTCAAAATAGCAGTAAACATTAGCCATGTGGCAAAGACGTGTCCGACTCACTAAAACGCAGGACAAATATATATCCGAATATCGCAATATACTGATATAAACTGATAGAACTCGGTTTAATATAACAACATTATGATGTCTTTAACACCTATATCTAATAAAAACAGAGCCGGATATATCTAAGGCCTATAACCGGAGCGTTCTAGAGCCACAGCCAGAGGTCCTTCCTGCGTCAGAGCGAAGTGAACAAAGGCCGGACCCTAGGTTCCCAGGCCATTTATAACCTCTCAGTTCTGCCTAGCAACTCCATTTCAATTCTCACTATTCGCTGACACCCAGGGAAAGACGTATGCAGTGCATCTCAACCAATAGAAGACAGGCAGATTTATAAACAGATCTCAGAACAGCAAGCAGATTTCAGCATTCTCACATCCTCATAGAGGAAAATTGCTCTAAGTCCAGTTCTGTTTTACTCACAGATATAATTCAAACGGTTTTAGAAACTAGAGAGTGTTTGCTATCCAATAGTAATAATAATATGCATATTTTACGAGCAAGAATTGAGTACGAGGCAGTTTAAAAACTTCTTATGGCTGCAAGGCAAAGTGTTGAGTAGCCAGTGAAATCGTGCCCATTTCAAACGGCCTCCTACTCAAATCTTGCTCGTACAATATGAATATTATTGTTCTTTTTGGATAGAAAACACTTTCTAGTTTCTAAAAGAGTTGGAATTATTTCTCTGAGTGAAACAGAAGTCCTTCTGCAGCACTTTTCCTGACCAGGAAGTGAAATGTCAGAAATCGATGCTCTTTTCAAATTGATGCCTATACATGGTCTTAACACTTAGGAGTCTGCTGACACTCTATACGCCTTCCTATTGGTGTAAAGAGGATGTCAGAGAAGAAATGTTTTTGCTCCTCTTGGTCTGTGGTGGAAAAAAATCTATTTCTTTGACGTGACGGTCCACTTCCGGTACTCTGAAGGAAGTGGGATTGACATCTGTTTTGCCTTGGTAACAAACGGCTAACGTCTCCGGCTCGATTTTTTTTTGATACATGTGACCATATCATCGTAATGTATGTTTTTTCAATATAGTTTAATCAGATTATTGAAATTTTATTCGGGAGTTTTGCCGTGTTCCGTCCTCTGACTGTGTTTACGTTGGAGAAATTTATGCCACTCGGCTAGTGCCAATGCTAATTGAAGAGGGACATTTGCCATTCTGAATCGAAACAACGACTCATGCAAAAGTAAGACCCATTTTATGATGTTATTTCATATATCTGTCGTGCATGTGAACTGGCCGTGGGCGCCCAATTATTTCTGTCTATTGTAGCTACGCTAATATAGCGATACATTTTGTTTGCGCTGTAAAACATTTAATAAATCGGAAATATTGTTTGGAATCACAAGATGCCTGTCTTTCAATTGCTGCAGACTATGTATTTTTCAGAAATGTTTTATGATGAGTAATTAGCTATTTGACGTTGGTGTCTGTAAATATTCTGTCTGCTTTCGGTGCAATTTCGGATTGTAGCTGAAATGTAAACTATGGTTTATACATGAAATATGCAAATTTTTCTAACAAAACATATGCTATACAATAAATATGTTATCAGACTGTCATCTGATGAATTTGTTTCTTGGTTAGTGGCTATTTATATCTTTATTTGGTCGAATTTGTGATAGCACCTGATGGAGTAAGAAACTGATGGAGTTAGAAAAAGCTGTGTCTTTTGCTAACGTGGTTAGCTAATAGATTTACATATTTTGTCTTCCCTGTAAAACATTTTAAAAATCGGACATGTTGGCTTGATTCACAAGATGTGCACCTTTCATCTGGTGTCTTCGACTTGTTAATGTGTGAAAGTTAAATATTAAAAAAAAATAGATTTAGAATTTCGCGCCCTGCACTTTGAGCTGGATGTTGTCATAAGTGTACCGGTGTCGGGCTGCCCCCGTAAAAGGTTAATTTGGGAACGAATTTATTACAAAGTGCAAACAGCACCCCCTATTGAGTAGAGGTTAACGGGTATGCCCAAAAACACAAGAAAGAGAGAGAGCTCAACATTACATTTAAACTACGCAATTAGTGTCAGGTGTGAATTCTCTGATGGGCATTGACTTGTTATATTTCATCACTGAAAAATGTCTGATCACATACGTAGGTTCACCCAAACAGTACAAATATCTTCTGAGCATGACTCCAAATCTTTGGAAAGTTTTGTTCGAGAGATACATAGAACCATGTTATTGACATTGGATAACTATTCAAAACAATCACTGCATCAGACTGAAGATCAATAAGCTCAAGTTGCAGGTCAGTGGAAGCGTTATCCACATTGAACGTGAAAGGAGAGGAAACACTTTGAAACTCTCAAAATGACAAGAAAACTCACCATTCAAAGCACGCAGCAGCGATGTATACTTCTCCCGCTGGTCATCTGATAGGGAACAGACTGACTAGTAGTGTCGGAAGGTGGGTGGGATTGTTGGCTTCTACTTGGTGGGTCAGGAGGAGTAATTTTCCCTTGAAGCCTTAAAAAAGGCTGTACATCTGATGTACATCTAATGTGCAAAAAGGCCCTTCCCTTGTAGTTTGGAATTCAGTTCATTCACGAGGGCCATGATGTCCATGGTGAAGGCAAAATCAGCCAACCATTCTTTATCTTGCAGTTGAGGGAAATCCACATATTTTCCTTTCATTTGCAAAAACTCAGCAATCTCCGACTTCAGGTCTCACACCCTTTTAAGCATCTTCCCCAAACTCAGCCATCTCACATTTGTGTGGCAGGGGAGATATGCATGACCTGACTCTCTCTTCCAACAGTGAGACAAACTGCCTGTGGTTTAAAGATTTTGCTCCTATGAAGTTTACCACTTTAGTGACTGTATCCACAACATGGCTCATTTTCAGAACACATTTACGGAGAACCAACTGATGAATAATGCAATACAGGAAAATACTTTTCTGATCTGGATTTAGCTCAGCTACTTGATCTTGTATCCTTTTCAAAAGGCCAACGTTTTTTCCTGTCAAGTTGGGCACCAATCAGTGGTCACACTGGATAACTTTTCAAAACTCAGTCCCAGCTTTGCCACACACTTATTAACATCCTCCAATAAATTGTTCCCTGTGGTTGTGCTCTTCATTGACTCCACTGAAGCAAGCTCCTCTGTAATTTAAAAGTCTGGGGTTATGCCTCTTAAGAATATCAACAACTGCGCTGTGTCACGTGCATCACTGCTCTCATCCAGGGCAATGAGAGCAGGTGAAATCCTTTACCTTGTCTTTCAACTGTTGTTCCATATTCTCTGTGATGTCCTCAATACGCCCTGTCACTGTTCGTCTTGACAGGGAAACATTTTCAAACAGCTCTTTCTTGTCGGGGCAAAGTATTTCTGCAGAGTCAATTAAACATTATTTAATGAATTCGCCCTCAGCGAACGGCTTGCTATGTTTAGCAATTTTGTGGGAGAGTACATAGCTAGCTCTTTGCTGAATGCAATTTTGTGAAAAGTCCTTGCTGCTTTTGCAACTAGGAAAGCAACTCTTTCGATGCACTTGCCCTCTGCTCAGAAGACATAAAACTATATTTCTATGCATGCTTCGTCTGGAAGTGTTCGGGACAAGTTGTAGTCTTTCAAGACAGCGATGCTCTCTTTGCACACGAAGCAAAAGGCTTTCCCTGACACCTCAATAAATAAATATTTTGATGTCCACTCTTGCTGGAACACCCTACATTCAGTCTACTTTCCTTTTCTTAGAAATATTTGAAAAACTAAATTTTGCGCAATTTCTAGCGAGCTATTATTTGTAACTGTGACGTGTGTTAGCCTGTCAGTCACTGTCTGTCCTCGTGCAGTTCTTTATACATGCCTTCAAAATAAATGTCCCACTAGCGGTGGGAGTTAAATCATTACACAAAGGTGAGTATTCATTGGGCTTTTAATTTGAATAACAAATACGTTTTTTCAAAACTTTACTATCACAAATTCGTTGTGATCTGAGCATGATTCCGCGGGCCATATTGAATCAGGTCGCGGGCCTCATATGGCCCCGGCTACCCTAGAGGGTGCTGTTCGAGCTACTGCAGATCTTCATTGCAAAACAGTGTGTTATTTGGTGATGTGAATATATTTAGTATAATTTTATCCACAAATGTCTATAAGGTCATTTTCCACTTCCTAAGGCTTTCACTAGATGTCAATAGTCTTTGGAACCTTGTTTGATGCTTCTACTGTGAGTGGGGGCAAATGAGAGGGGAATGCGTCAGAGGTCTGCCAGAATGACTTGAGCTCGTTCACGTGAACGCGAGCTCTGTTCCATTGCTTTTCTACAGACAAAGGAATTCTCCGGTTGGAACATTATTGAAGATTTCTGTTAAAAACATCCTAAAGATTGATTCTATACTTCGTTTGACATGTTTCTACGAACTGTAATATGACTTTCGTCTGAACTTTTGCCTGAACCTGCCAGCACGTCATGAGTTTAGATTGTATACTGAATGAGTGAACTAAAAGGAGTAATTTGGACATAAATGATGGACTTTATGGAACAAATCAACACGGGAGTGCATTCTGATGAAGATCATCAAAGGTAAGTGAATATTTCTAATGCTATTTCTGACTTATGCTGACTCCAACATGGCGGATATCTTTTGCGGTTGTGTTGGTCTCTGAGCGCCGTACTCAGATTATTGCATGGTGTGCTTTTTCCTTAAAGTTTTTTTGAAATCTGACACATCGGTTGCATTAACCTTTACTGCTCCAGCATTCCGCCAGCGGAACTCCTCCCACATTCCACTGAAAAGGCAGAGCGCGAAATTCAAAATATATTTTTTCGAAATATTTAACTTTCACACATTAACAAGTCCAATACAGCAAATGAAAGGTACACATCTTGTGAATCCAGCCAACATGTCCGATTTTTTAAATGTTTTACAGCAAAAACAGCACGTATATTTATGTTAGCTCACCACCAAATACAAAAAAGGACAGACATTTTTCACAGCACAGGTAGCATGCACAAAGCCAACCTAACTAACCAAGAACCAACCAAACTAACCAACAAACAACTTCATCAGATGACAGTCTTATAACATGTTATTCAATAAATCTATGTTTTGTTCGAAAAATGTGCATATTTCAGGTATAAATCATAGTTTACATTGCAGCTACAATCAGAAATTGCACCAAAAGCAGCCAGAATAATTACAGACACCAACGTCAAATACCTAAATACTCATCATAAAACATTTCTGAAAAATACATAGTGTACAGCAAATGAAAGACAGGCATCTTGTGATTCCAGCCAATATTTCCGATTTCTTAAGTGTTTTACAGCGAAAACACAATATAGCGTTATATTAGCTTACCACAATAGCCAGAAACACAAGCCATTCCCCAGTAGCAAAAGTTAGCGTTCGTAACAAACCAGCAAAAGATATATAATTTTTGACTAACCTTGATAAGCTTCATCAGATGACAGTCCTATAACATTAGGTTATACATACACTTATGTTTTGTTCAAAAATGTGCATATTTAGAGCTGAAATCAGTGTTATACATTGTGCTAACGTAGCGTCTTTTTCCCACAACGTCCGGATATTTTACTGACACTTTTTCTGACACACATATTCTGACCAAATAACTATTCATAAACATAACTAAAACATGTTGTATAGGAAATGAGAGATACACTAGTTCTTAATGCAATCGCCGTGTTAGAATTCTAAAAAATAACTTCATTACGACATCCAGCTTAGGTATAGCGAGAGAGTACCCAAAAGCTGGGCGCAAACGACTAGCACAACATGTTCGACAGATATATGAAATAGCATCATAAAATGCGTCCTACTTTTGCTGATCTTTCATCAGAATGTTGTACAAGGGGTCCTTTGTCAGGAACAATCGTTGTTTGGATTTAGAACGGCCTTTTTCCCTCTCGATTTAGCAAGCACACTTGCCAAGTGGCGCGAATCTCTCCATCGTCGACAAACAAAGAGAACGGAACACGGCAAAACTCCCGAAAAAATGTCAATAATCTGATTAAACTATATTGAAAAAACATACTTTACGATGATATTGTCACATGTATCAAATAAAATCAAAGCCGGAGATATTAGTCGTCCATAACGACAGCTTATCACAAGGCAAATCCAGGTCCCTTGACGCGCTCTCCAGAAAACAGGAAACTGGTGACACGTCATACAAAGAGCATTTATTTGAGCCCAGATCAAGTTACACACTCCATATCTTCTCTCACTCCTTGTCGACATCTAGTGGAAGACGTATGAAGTGCATCTAAACGAATAAATATCAAGGACTTTAATAGGCAGGCCCTGGAAAGAGAGCATCGATTTCAGATTTTCCACTTTCTGTCAGAAAGTTTGCTGCAAAAGAAGTTCTGTTTTACTCACAGATATAATTCAAATGGTTTTAGAAACTAGAGTGTTTTCTATCCAATAGTAATAATAATATGCATATTGTACGAGCAAGAATAGAGTACGAGGCCGTTTAAATTGGGCACGACTTTTCCCCAAAGTGTAAATAGCGCCCTCTATCCTCAACAGGTTTTAAGCTACTTGTATTTAACCCTCTGTTTCCCATCATGTTTTGTGTGTAATTGTTTTCATGTTAGGTGGTGTTAGTTTACACGCTCTACTTTCATGTTCCGTTTTTTGAGTGCGTTTGATTTATGTAGTGCTCTCTTTTTTTGGAACTATAAAAGTGTGCCTGTTCATTATAATCTGCTCTCCTGCACTTAACTTTGCCTCCACTACACCATCCTGACACCATAACATATATCCAGGGCACCAGGAGTTTTTCCTCATCAGGACAAATGATCAGGAAAAACTCAGGAAAAACCTAGACGTACTGTATTTCTTCTTATGGTCTTTGATACACATTAATCTTTGTAGGCCACTAGCGGCCCCTCACCCTGCTGTCCCAGAGCAGTTTCCCAACTCTGTCGCAGTGAAAGGTCACACTCCTTGCCCCAATCCTATGTGCCATATCCATCCTGCTGTGTTCCTTATGGAAACACTGCCACCCCAGAGTGGGGATCAGAGATGAGGTTGGACAGGAATAGCGGACCCTTTCGACAGTGGCAGAGAAGCCAAAGTGTTGTTGAGAACGAATGTGAGTGTGACCGTTCCATGCTCAATATGGAATTGATGTGATGTCGAATGTTTGTTTACATCCTGTGAATAATCATTACCAGCAGTATCTTATAAACCTATATGGACTGGGCAGCTGTGAGTATATGTCTGTGTTTGTGACATAAAGACACTAAAATCAATCCCAAAGCAATTAATCAATCAACCAACCCCACAAACAAAATACCAAACAGCATATGGAACTGAGAGAAAACGATATACAGGGTCTATGCCTAGTATGTTTTTAAATAGAAGGATAAACACTGACGATGATGTAATATAGTACATTCTAATTTGTCACTAGAGATTCTATACTATTTGCATATGTTTTTCATCAGCAGGGACATTGAAACTGGTCAGAAATGAAGAAATTATGGATGGCGCTAAATACAGGGAAATTCTTGAGGGAAACCTGTTTCAGTCTACCAGAGATTTGAGATTGGGACGGAGGTTCACCTTTCAGCAGGACAATGACCCTAAGCAAACATTTAAATGTCTTGGTATGGCCTAGTCAAAGCCCAGACCTCAATCCAATTGAGAATCTGTGGTATGACTTAAAGATTGCTGTACATCAGCGGAACCCATCTAACTTGAAGGAGCTGGAGTGGTTTTGCCTTGAAGACTTTCGCAAGCCACTGTACATGTACATATTACCTTGACTAACCGGTGCCCCGCACATTGACTTTGTACCGTTACCCCCCTGTATATAGTCTCGCTATTGTTATTTTACTGCTGCTCGTTAATTACTTGTTACTTTTATTTCTTATTCTTATTCATATTTTTTAACTTCATTGTTGGTTTGGGGCTTGTATTCGGCGCATGTGACTAATACAATTTGATTTGATTTGAAACTCGGGTAGGGTGAGAAACTGACTGTTAAAGGGCTTTAGAATTCATCACTACGTTACATTTTCACCCTCAGCTCTTTTTTCTGAGAAAGTTCCAAGAAATTACAGTTTGAAGTGGGAGTCTGTTCTGTCCCTTATTCCCAATTCAATATGAAATGCAATTGCTTTGTCTCCTATTTTACTCCCAATCTGCCACTCTACCACCCAAACCATATAATCTCATTCTGCAGCAAAGAGCTCCACTGATATTGAGAAAGAGAGCGGGAGAGAGGGTATTTTGGGCAATACATTAACATTAACTTAAAACGGCACCTCCCTGTATTCGAACACAACACTACTTTTGAGTCGCATGACATTTTCCAGGTGAAATCGGAGACCTTCAAGAAATGCAAAATGTCATGAAGAATCATCCTGAATTGAATTCCGCTACTCTATCGATCGCTCCATACATTCAGTCAGAAACTGCCACCCTAGAAGTTGTTTGTGCTGATGAGGGGCGTTGTACTAAACAATTTCATCAGCTATTGGATCGTCTCTTACCAATCAGACTATCAAAGCCAATGACGTGATTCATAATTCGTGTTGGCCGGCTCTGGCCCAACCCATCGGTTTTTGGGACCAAACAGAGAAGTCAGAATGTGTTTGTATTCTGCAAGACATCGGGAAGGAAAACAAATCCAAACTCATCGTGGAGAAGAAACGCTAGTGGGTGTGACGTGGATGGGCAGTCAGACTAGCAAAATGTACAAGTACTGTACTTATTCAACTACAGAAGAACTATGAATATTCAGAAACAACATATTTTAGTCATAGAAATGTATTTCACTTTTTCAAGTTAATTCATAGACTCGCTCTCATCATCCAGTGCTGTACAGTCATCTATGTGCATATTTATAGACCTATACTGTATAGTATATGTACCAGTTCACTGCTTAAGACACTAAAGAGTAAAAATAAAACAGCATGTATAAAATGTCCATGCATACTTTTTGGACAAATGTCCTCTGGTCTGATGAAACAAAGATTGAACTGTTTGGCAATAATGACCATCTTTATGTTTGGAGGAAAAAGGGGGAGGCTTGCAAGCCGAAGAACACCATCCCAACCGTGAAGCACGGGGGTGGCAGCATCATGTTTTGGGGGTGCTTTGCTGCAGGTGGGACTGGTGCACTTCACAAAATAGATGGCATCATGACGACGGAAATTTATGTGGATATATTGAAGCAACATCTCAAGACATCAGTCAGGAAGCTAAAGCTTGGTTGCAAATGGGTCTTCCAAATGGACAATGACCCCAAGCATACTTTCAAAGTTGTTGGCATTTAGGGCATAGTTGATTTTCAAAAATGCACATACTTTAAAACGTTCTATTGTCGCATCCTGAGTGCGTCATGCACTATTGCGTTTTTTCCAACTATTCGTTGATTTCGTTCGTGCACCCCAATATCTAATTGATCAGCTGTTGTCAAAGTCGAAATGAGTGTGACTTCTGAGCTTTTAAAGTATACTTGATTTTCAAAATGTCACATACTATACTATAAAACAACATTTTTCGAATACTCAAACGGCCTACAATTTAGGACACAAGAATGGTATCCGGACACAGCCACCATCAGCAGCGTTTCTAGAGCTGACTCAGAGCTAAGGTATTTTGTTTCTTATCTCAGACCTTTAGCCTGTGAAAGGGCAGAGTTAGCCGTTTGAGAGAGTGGTGAATGTGCTGCTAAAACAGGAAATCCGGGGGACGCAGGCGAACATAACGAACAAACAAACCACTGTTCGTGATTGCAATCATTCGCAAAGAATATAAGCATTCAGAGCTTTAATCAACGCTGGGAGCAACATTTAGATGTTGACCCATAGTTGATGTTCTGTATTGTGTACAAAATATATATTTTTATTATAATAGATTTCTATTCTTCAAAATAGAGCTTGAGATGACTGAAATGCTTTCCAAATATAGTAACAATCAAATTATGAACGACTTAATGTACGATTTTTCACCTTTCTTATCACTGTAAAATCAATGATCATAGCCAGTAACAGTACAATATTGGCACCATTTCATTTAACTTCTTAGTGGGGGCGGGGGGGGGCGTATTGAAAAACTGGAAAATATGTGCACATTTTCAAACGGCCTCTTAATCAATTTTTGCTCTTACAATATGCATATTATTACTACTATTGGATAGAAAACAGTCTCTAGTTTATAAAAACGTTTGAATTATTTCTCTAAGTGGAACAGAACTATTTTTACAGCCCATTTCCTATCCGGAAGTGAGTTTTCCAAAATCGATGTCTCTCTTCAAGACCTTGTCAATAAAAGGGCATGTCACTTAGGACTGTAGAAACACGTCATACGCCTTCCACTGGGTGTCATGCGGAAGTGAGAGCAGAAAAGACTTGAATATCTCGTCCTGGGACTGAACACAACCTCTTGGAGTGAGACCTGCGCACTTTATTTTTTTTTCTTGGCGCGAAGTAGAACCTGGACTCGGCTCCTGGAAAACGCTCGTTAAAGGTGAATATGATCTCTGGCTTCGATATTATTTGATACATGTCACAATATCATCCTAAAGTATGTTTTTTCAACATAGTTTAATTATATTATTGAAAATTATTCTGGACTTGAGACGTGATGCGACGCAAGAATTTTGTCAAGATGGAGAGGTTAGCGTCGCACTGCCAGTGTGCTTGCTAATTCAAGAGGGAAATCGTTCGTTCTGGATCGAAATAAAGCCGTTTCTGAACAAAGGACCCCTTGGAGAACATTCTGATGGAAGATCAACAAAGATAAGGACCCAATTTGGGATGCTTTTTCATATATCTGTCGAACTGTGCTATGCTACCGTTTGACTAGAATCAATGCTGCTTTGTGCTAGCTAATGTAGTAAGCTAATATAACGATATATTGTGTTTTCGCTGTAAAACACTTCAAAAATCGGAAATATTGGCTCTATTCACACGATCTTTGTCTTTCATTAGCTATCCACCATATATTTTTCTGTAATGTTTTATGATGTGTAATTAGTAGTTGACGTTGGTGTCTGTATTTTCTCTGGCTACTCCCGTGCGATTTTGGACTGTAGCTATGATGGGAGCAGTAATGTAAAACTGATTTATAGCTAAAATATGCACATTTTTTGAACAAAACATAGATTTATTGTGTAACATGTTTTAGGACTGTCATCTGAGGTAGTTTTTTCTAGGTTATTTAGGTTGGTTCTAGGTTAGTTAGGTTGGCTTGTGCATGCTACTTGCATCCTACTTGTGCTGTGAAAAATGTCTGTCCTCTTTTTTATTTGGTGGTGAGCTAACATAAATATATGTGGTGTTTTCTCTGTAAAACATAAAAAAAATCGGACATGTTGGCTGGATTGACAAGATGTTTATCTTTCAAATGCTGTATTGGACTTGTTAATGTGTGAAAGTTAAATATTAAAAAAAAAATAGATTTTGAATTTCGCGCCCTGCACCTGAGCTGGATGTTGTCATAAGTGTACCGGTGTCGGGCTGCAGCCATAACAGGTTAACTGATGACAGCGACTTTTCCACCAAACGTCCAATGAGCGGCGTAGAGACACCATTCAAATGTGTGCAAACTTCTTGCAACTTCGGCTTTAAGCTCAAATTGATTTAATCTTCTGTGACAAAGAGAAAGTGGTCTCGTTTCAATTCTGCGATATGATTTTGTATATAAATCAACCCGAGAAAAGCGAGATGAAACTGCTATTGTTGCAAGTATAGCTACGAGGTTCACAGGCACATGAAATCGTCCCTTTGTGTGGATAAGCCAGAAACTGTGACGTGTTGCTCCTGTGTCTGTGAACCTCACAGCTGCGCTTGCAATAGCGCATATGAGCTTTTAGGGAGTGTAAAGCAATTGATGTTGCGTCGTTCACAGAGCGTGCTGTACACAGACATATCGGTCGGAATCAGTCCATAACCACTCAAACTAACCTAAATAGGGAACTTAACATACAATAGGTTTTTAATGGCTGTTTATAGGCTGCTATCTACAGAGGATTGCATCTTTAGGGAGTCATAGACCTCGGAGCAACCCACCCTAATCATGTATCATATTCATAGCATTCTCCCATCAGCGAGCCATGATTGGCTTCTGCATTATTCTCCAACAGGAGAGGGGACACGCATCATGAGGACAGTCTGACACTGATTTCAACTGGCCACCATGGAGAAAACAAGCCACAGTAGGCAACCAGAGGATAGAAAGGTCTTCCCACATTGGAAAGGCATGAGAAGTTTCACAAACTTTCAGAACACCAACACGAAGGAAGCGCACCCGTGCACACACACACACACACACACACATCATTCTCTCCTGCTAAACAACTTTCAGCGGTACTCTGGAAGGTCATATCCCTGATAAAGATTTTGTGGGTGCTAATTTGGGCTGACAGCTCATGTCATCGCTAATGTTATTTTTTTCCTGAACCTGATTATCATCAGAGCTGCCCATGCAAATGACAGGGAGACCTTAAGGGATATAATTTTCTATTAAAATAGGGAAGAGTATAATTATAGATAAATGTCATATTAGCTGTGTGTGTGCGAGGGAGACCTGGAATGGATTGGATGGCATACTAACGGGAGGAAGGATGGACTCACGCTACAAGGAAGGACGGCAAGAAGTCCTGCACGGGTCAGTTTTTTGGAGCCGCACCAGCCCCACATCATCAATTCCGAGCCCCACTTCATACCCGACATAAGGAGAGATTTTTCTCCGCATCTCAACCCACTCGCATAGAATTATTCCGAGAGCCGATCCATGACCCGTAAATAATGAGTTCCTGGGTTTGTAAAAAATGTATTATCTTGATTTTAAAAGTTTCTGACCAGAAATATAATTGTTCTGAACCGCAAAATATTTGTTTTATTCCACCCGCAAGCTGTTTTTTTTTTCAGGTCTCCTGCTGGAAACTTTGGGTGTCCGACCCGATTTATTGAGGAGTTAGGGGTGTACTGGATTAGCATCATCCAACATCATCTTCGGCAAGAATTGTCAAACTGATTATTTAAATTAATGATCAATTAACTTTATGTGCATGTGTGTATTTGTGTGTGGTTGCCAGTTATTAAGTAGCATCAGTCTAGTAACTAAGAACGTATAGAGGACACTGTATGTTTGAATAATTTTAATGATCGTTTCCATTCAAATACTCTTCAGTATACAGCCTTTTCTGTCAAACTAAGACTATTTAGACAGTGACACTTTTTGAAGCAGGAAGCAACAGCAACAGGGGCCATCACTGACACTGTGATTGCATCACACACAGTTACACATCTCAGTTTGTCCATGTCATATGGTTCCCCAATCTGCTTTAAAAGTGCAGTGCTTATCTCCTAGGAAAATGTTCAACTTTTAATGAACAAACTCATTAAAACAGTGTCTATTTCCAGAGAGATCCCGGTTGGTTTCCATGCACCAGATTAAGCACTTTTCAATTACACACAGCTCCAAAAAGGCCCAGGGCTTTCATAGTCTCTTCTAAAACCACATCATTAAAACCAGACTCAGGCCAGTCCAACCAAACCCCTGGACGGACAGAGACACTCAGCTAGTCCCAACGCCCCTCTCCCCCTCCAACCACACACCTCCTGGCCACCCCCAAATCCCCAGCTACCATGGATAAATGTTATGTCTGCTCTTCCTCCATCCATCCCTCCCTTATAGATGTTATGTTGCTCTTCCTCCATCCCTCCCTCCCTTATAGATGTTATGTCTGCTCTTCCTCCATCCCTCCCTCCCTTATAGATGTTATGTCTGCTCTTCCTCCATCCATCCCTCCCTTATAGATGTTATGTCTGCTCTTCCTCCATCCATCCCTCCCTTATAGATGTTATGTCTGCTCTTCCTCCATCCATCCCTCCCTTATAGATGTTATGTCTGCTCTTCCTCCATCCATCCCTCCCTTACAGATGTTATGTCTGCTCTTCCTCCATCCATCCCTCCCTTATAGATGTTATGTCTGCTCTTCCTCCATCCATCCCTCCCTCCCTTCCATCTCCAGATGCCCACATGAAACATAGATGTCTAGCACATTAGCAAATACCCTTAATTTCCAAATACTGGTCTGGTATTTCATTTGAGAAATCCTCAAACAAGATTACCAAATGTGATAATTTGGATAAAAGTTGGATTTGGATTTGGATAAAAATTATTTTGACAGGTATTCCCACTGTATACAGTTATTTAAAATGATTGCTGTACTTGAGTCAGTAAGGGACATGGAGAACATGTTGATTGCATGGTTCCACCCCTACCCCCACCAGCCACCCCCACCACTCCTACCACAGATGGACAGTTGGAGTTGAGAAAAGTTGATTGTTCCACTCTCTCTTTCCAAGGCCCTGAGAGAAAGAGAGACTGGTTCCGGAATGACAGCCTGGAATGACTGCTGCTCCCTAAGAGGACCAGAAAGAGAGGGATAAGGCAGTGGTTTATTTAAAGGACAGAAGGCGGGGGAGAGCGAGTGAATGCATAAACAACAGAAAGAGAGAGTAGAGAAAACACATCCTGGACACGGTGGACACAGTGGCCCGGGTGCCAACCAGGCCATACACCCGGTATGACAGCTGGATGTCGGGGTTTGGCCATGTATAGTAAAAGCTGTCAATGCCCTCTCTCTTCCACTCCCTCCGCTCCTCTCACATCGCAGAGAAAGAAATCAAGACCATAGTGATGAGATTTCCTCTCGTTTATCTGGTTCAGGATGTCCATTCACAAGGGGCTTCTGATACACAGCATGGGAGGTTTGGTTCTCCACTGTGTTTGAAAATGAAACTTATTCTAGACCCATTTGATTAGAGAGGGATTTAGGGAAGGAAAGTTTGTCATAATAACTTAAGGCCTATAATTTCTTATGACTCGTGAGAAATAGGCCTTTGTTATAGCCTAAAAGTTCATCCTGTTTCTCAGGAATTATGCACATGATGTGGCCCAAGTTGACTAAATCATTTTGAAAAGATTGCTCAACTAGTTAAGGGGAAATGTTGGGTTAAATGACACCATCTTCACGTTTCCTTTATCGGACCTCTTTTCAAAACACGCAATAATTAAGTTTAGTTTTGTGTTTTGATTGAATATTTCAAATGCGCCTTAATTAAACCTTGGGTAAATGTGCATTTGAGTGAATAGCCCACCAGATGGGATGGAAATTAAAAGTACCAGAGAAGTGTGAAAAGATTGTTGGGAAAATGTCTGAGACATTCTGCAGGCATAATTCCAGATCAGTGTCATTAAAGATTTAAGCGTAGCCATGATAGACAGGGGAGCGGAAAGACACAGCTGTCCTCTGACTAAGAAACGGCAGAAGGTGAATAAAAGAAGGATGTTAGTGTTGGCTGGGCTCAGTGGAGAGAAACAGAAAGCAGACACAATGACCAGAGTGCCCCTCTGAGATGGTTACTAAGAAGATAAGGTGAGGAGATATTTGTTAAAAGGAAAGTAACATGTCTGCTCACTTTGTTGCTCCAAAATGTGATCTTTAAGGAAGCTTAGTGATGCAACAGTTTCAATTGACAATGAAGATTTAGTTTTTTACTCCTCATCATAAGACCATGTATCTTATTAATGCATAAGGTTTACATTTGTGGTATAGCAATGTCAATTCATTGTCTTTCTATGTATTCATCTCACATACAGCATTGTTATTTGGTGTTGAATTGATCCATGTTGCTGACGACTGTCTAGATCACAGGTGTCAAACTCATTCCACGGAGGGCCGAGTGTCTGCGGGTTTTCGCTCCTCCCTTGTACTTGATTGATGAATTAACATCACTAATTAGTTAGGAACTCCCCACACCTGGTTGTCTAGGGCTTTATTGAAAGGAAAAACCAAAAACCTGCAGACACTAGGCCCTCCGTGGAATGAGTTTGACACCCCTGGTCTAGATAGATGTTAAAGGGCAGAACTCACCATCATATGTCCTCCACATTGTGATATAGTCGAGAGAGGAGGATGAATCGCCCCTAGAGGTCCCATCACTGCTTTCACAAGTGTCCTTTCAGCTGGCAAGAGCATGTGTACTGTAAACACTTTCATGTTTGATGTCTCTCTCTGTCTCTGTCTTCCTCCCTCCCTCCATCCCACCCACCCTCTATTTCTCTTACTCTCTCAACATCTCTGCTCAAGAAACCATGAACTGAGGGTGGCACTTCAAATGCCAGTATGGTAATGTGAGGGCTGTAGACTACAATCCAAATGGCTGGGCTGTACAAAGCAAATCAAAGTCCCATTCTACTTGTTGAACACAAAAATGATGGATATTTTTTCAAATAAAGCCCTTCGTTCTGTTCAATGTGAAGACACAAAAAGCTATCAACAGTCCCAATCCCCTACTGTATTGTAACTGCAAAGCAGTAGCACTACTCACATTCGTAATGTTAATATTGTATCATGTGTAATACAAAAGCCTACAATCATGGGTGCTATAGAGCTTTTTGTGATCAAATATTTATATCACATACACCATCAATTAAGTGAAGATCTTGCATTGCTATCCACTTTGCCTCTGCACTTTGATATGCAAAACTGTGGTCCATTATACTTGCATTTACAGTGAAGGCTCACCAAAACATCTGCATTTATCTGACCGTTTCATCCTCAGCAATCCACACACAATATCCCCTAATGACGAAGTGAAAACAGGTTTTTAGAAATGTTTGCAAATGTATATAAAAAAACGGAAATACCTTATTTACATAAGTATTCAGAACTATGAGACTCGAAATTAAGGTCAAGTGCTTCCTATTTACATTGATCATCCTTGAGATGTTTTACACCTTGATTCGAGTCCACCTGTGATAAATTCAATTGATTGGACTTGATTTAGAAAGGCACACACCTGTCTATATATGGTCCCAGAGTTGACAGTGCATGTCAGAGCAAAAACCAAGCCGTGAGGTCGGAGGAATTGTCCGTAGAGCTCTGAGACAGGATTGTCTTGAGGTATAGATCTGGGCAAGGATCCCAAAAACCAAAAAATGTCTGCAGCATTGAAGGTCCCGAAGAACACAGTGGCCTCCATCATTCTTAAGTGGAAGAAATTTGGACACACCAAGACTCTTCCTAGAGCTGGCCGCCCGGCCAAACTGAGCAATCGGGGGAGAAGGGCCTTGGTCAGTAAAAGGCACATGACAGCCCGCTTGGAGTTTGCCAAAAGGCACCTAAAGACACTCAAACCATGAGAAACAAGATTCTCTGATCTGATGTAACCAAGATTGAACTCTTTGGCCTGAATGCAAAGCGTCACGTCTGGAGTAAACCTGGCACCATCCCTACGGTGAAGCATGGTGGTGGCAGCATCATGCTGTGGGGATGTTTTTCAGCGGCAGGGACTGGGAGACTAGTCAGGATCGAGGGAAAGATGAACGGAGCAAAGTACAGAGAGATCCTTCATGAAAACCAGCTCCATAGCGCTCAGGACCTCAGACTTCCAACAAGACAATGACCCTAAGCACACTACCAAGACAATGCAGGAGTGCCTTCGGGACATGTCTCTGATTGTGCTTGAGTGGCCAAGCCAGAGCCCGGACTTGAACCCGATCGAACATCTCTAGAGAGACCTGAAAATACCTGTGCACCAACGCTCCCCATCCAACCTGACAGAGCTTGAGAGGATCTGCAGAGACAAATGGGAGAAACTCCCCAAATACAGGTGTGCCAAGCTTGTAGCATCATACCAAAGAAGACTCAAGGCTGTAATCGCTGCCAAAGGTTCTTCAAAAAAGTACTGAGTAAAGGGTCTAAAAACATATTTCTAACACATTTGTAAACATTTCTATAAAACTGTTTTTGCTTTGTCATTATGGAGTATTGTGTGTAGATTTATGAGGGGGAAAAAATATGTAATTAATTTTAGAATAAGTGTACCGTAACAAAATGTGGAAAAAGTCAAGGGATCTGAATACTTTTTGAAGGCACTGTATGTGACAAAGCGGCTCGATTTGGTAGAAACATTTTAAATTCTGTTTTTTACATTGGATAAAAGTAGAGACTATAAAAAGTTATATCATACACTACAGTTGAGGAGCAATGGGAAAGTAATTCTGCTTTGAAAGTTCATAAACCTGTAAAATCACTTTTGAGAAAATGGCCCTTGAATATTTTGGCACACATACTGAGGAGCTCTTCTTTGTCTAAACGCATTCAGCATCGTTCACACCCTCTAAAGCTTTATCCCCACTCAACTCTTTAAGGATTCATGTGAGGCCATGTACTAAACAACCAAAGATTGCAAGACTAAAGGCTGGTTTATACTACAGGTGTGTTCATAATTAATTCTGAAGTGCCTGAGCGTCAGATTGTCCGTTCGTAAATTCAGAGTGTTTTTCGAACTCGGAGCATTCAGAGCGCACACTGGACGCTCTGGGCCGAGGAGTAGGGTTGATTCAAGCGTTCTGACCTAACAATAGCAGTCACGCTTGCTATCTACTTCCAGACACAAATGAGAGAACAGCTCACACTGACCATTTTACTCGCCCTAGCAGAGCTGGTTAAGCTGTTTTTATGTTATCCAGAGCGTTGGTGACTGCAACTGTGCTGCTGGCAACAATTTATTACAGTTTTTTGCCAACGTTTACTGACACCGGCCATATTCAATGGGTGTTGAGCGTTCGTAAATTTGTGCTCTGGAACACTCAGACGAGAGCGCTCTGAAATCGTAGTTGATACCCAAAGCTAATTTACCAGCTACGTCTATTGACAGTTGCCGCAGTGACATCATAAAACATTCTGTTGAAATGGTTACTTGCATAGGGGGGGCCTGTGTTTACATGTAGCTAGCTAGTTAGTTACACTGTGAACCATAATCCCAACTCATAATTTTACTACCCTGCATGAATCTGCAGGTAGCTAACCAGCCAGCTAACATTAGGATAAACTAGCAACGCAAATGGCTCTGAGATATGAATAATATTACTACACAGATCATACATGTAACGTTAGCTAACGAGCCAGCCAGCTAACAATACACTTTAACTTGAAAACAACTTTCTGACAAAATTAGAAACGTGTAATATCTGAAAATGTAGCTAGCAAAACTATCTTACCCATGTGCATGGATGGACGCTTCACCCTCTCTGTCACAGATGCCACGGTTTCCCTTAGTTTGAAGATGTAATCCGGAGACGTGTGTGTTCTCTTTTCAACTCCATCTGCATATTTGCAGTCAAACGCCATAATTGTCTCCATCTCCTTAGCTATCATACTCTAATTCCACTGATTTCAAAACTCCGTCCACCAGAAAGTAGAGAGCAACACTTGCAGTTCTATTTCATCAGGTATTCCCAAACAGGGGTATGCAGGTTTTTTTCTCACCTGAGTATCCTCGTTTCACTGCCAAAAATACAATTAAACCATGTAGTGTTCAGAGAAATAACAACACAATGTCAAATACAGGTAGCCTAGTCAAATAATTAACATCCAATCACATTAACCGTTACTCTCTCGCAGGAATTCTACTAATGTTCCGAATGTAACCAAACATAGCTACTGCTCATGTTGGTATTTGTACTGATGGCGCAAAACCCATAACAAGGAGAAATAGTGGAGTGGCAACGCGCGTGCAAGCTGTTGCTCTTGTCGCAAATTGGGTACACTGCAGCATCCACAAAGAGGCTCTTGCTGCCAAGGGAATGCCTGACAGATTGAAAAACGTTTTGGACACTACAGTGAAAATGGTTTACTATGTAAAGCAAGGCCCCTGAACACTTGTGTATTTTCTGCACTATTCAATGATATGGGCAGCGACCATGTCACGCTTTTTCAACATACAGAAGTCCGCTGGTTATCAAGAGGCAAAGTATTGACACGTCTGACCGCTTGCATGATGACGAGTTTCTCACACGACTGGCATATCTGGGTGATATTTTTTCTCACCTGAATGATCTGAATGAAGGATTACAGGCTCTCCGCAACTATATTTAAGTACCACCGCATATGTTCAATTGGTGTGATTACCAGAATATAGTTCATTTCCCCCCAACTTCTGATGTTCACAGAATCTCTATGTTAACCAAGGGGTTTTCTAATGTCACATCAGTAGAGTAGAGAGAGGGAAAAGGGGGGAAGAGGTATTTATGACTGTCATAAACCTACCCCCAGGCCAACGTCATGACACATTGAAAGTTAACATTATGTTTTCGAACGACATCCCCAAGAGGTAAAAATTATATTGAAAACAATAGTGGTCCTAAAACGGAACCTTGAGAAACACCGAAATGTACAGTTGATTTGTCAGAGGACAAACTGATATCTTTCCGACAGATAAGATCTAAACCAGGCCAGAACTTGTCCGTGTAGACCAATTTGGGTTTCCAATCTCTCCAAAAGAATGTGGTGATTGATGGTATCAAAAGCAGCACTAAGATATAGGACCACGAGGACAGATGCAGAACCTCGGTCTGACGCCATTAAAAGGTAATTTAGCACCTTCACAAGTGCAGTCTCAGTGCTGTGATAGGGTCTAAAACCAGACTGAAGCATTTTGTATACATTGTTTGTCTTCAGGAAGGAAGTAAGTTACTGTGCAATAGCGTTTTCTAAAATTGTTGAGAGGAATGGGAGATTCGATGTAGGCCGATTAGTTTTTTAAATATTTTCTGGGTCAAGGTTTGGCTTTTTCAAGAGGCTTTATTACTGCCACTTTTAGTGAGTTTGGTACACATCCGGTGGTTAGATAGCCGTTTATTATGTTCAACATAGGAGGGCCAAGCACAGGAAGCAGCTCTTTCAGTAGTTTAGTTGGAATAGGGTCCAGTATACAGCTTGAAGGTTTAGAGGCCATGATTATTTTCATCATTGTGTCAAGAGATATAGTACTAAAACACTTAAGTGTCTCTCTCGATCCTAGGTCCTGGCAGAGTTGTGCAGACTCAGAACATTACATTTTACATTTACATTACATTTAAGTCATGTAGCAGACGCTCTTATCCAGAGCGACTTACAAATTGGTGCATTCACCTTATGACATCCAGTGGAACAGCCACTTTACAACAGTGCATCTAAATCTTTTAAGGGGGGGGGGGGGGCAGAAGGATTACTTTATCCTATCCTAGGTATTCCTTAAAGAGGTGGGGTTTCAGGTGTCTCCGGAAGGTGGTGATTGACTCCGCTGTCCTGGCGTCGTGAGGGAGTTTGTTCCACCATTGGGGGGCCAGAGCAGCGAACAGTTTTGACTGGGCTGAGCGGGAACTGTACTTCCTCAGTGGTAGGGAGGCGAGCAGGCCAGAGGTGGATGAACGCAGTGCCCTTGTTTGGGTGTAGGGCCTGATCAGAGCCTGGAGGTACTGAGGTGCCGTTCCCCTCACAGCTCCGTAGGCAAGCACCATGGTCTTGTAACGGATGCGAGCTTCAACTGGAAGCCAGTGGAGAGAGCGGAGGAGCGGGGTGACGTGAGAGAACTTGGGAAGGTTGAACACCAGACGGGCTGCGGCGTTCTGGATGAGTTGTAGGGGTTTAATGGCACAGGCAGGGAGCCCAGCCAACAGCGAGTTGCAGTAATCCAGACGGGAGATGACAAGTGCCTGGATTAGGACCTGCGCCGCTTCCTGTGTGAGGCAGGGTCGTACTCTGCGGATGTTGTAGAGCATGAACCTACAGGAACGGGCCACCGCCTTGATGTTAGTTGAGAACGACAGGGTGTTGTCCAGGATCACGCCAAGGTTCTTAGCGCTCTGGGAGGAGGACACAATGGAGTTGTCAACCGTGATGGCGAGATCATGGAACGGGCAGTCCTTCCCCGGGAGGAAGAGAAGCTCCGTCTTGCTGAGGTTCAGCTTGAGGTGGTGATCCGTCATCCACACTGATATGTCTGCCAGACATGCAGAGATGCGATTCGCCACCTGGTTATCAGAAGGGGGAAAGGAGAAGATTAATTGTGTGTCGTCTGCATAGCAATGATAGGAGAGACCATGTGAGGTTATGACAGAGCCAAGTGAGTTGGTGTATAGCGAGAATAGGAGAGGGCCTAGAACAGAGCCCTGGGGGACACCAGTGGTGAGAGCACGTGGTGAGGAGACAGATTCTCGCCACGCCACCTGGTAGGAGCGACCTGTCAGGTAGGACGCAATCCAAGCGTGGGCCGTGCCGGAGATGCCCAACTCGGAGAGGGTAGAGAGGAGGATCTGATGGTTCACAGTGTCGAAGGCAGCCGATAGGTCTAGAAGGATGAGAGCAGAGGAGAGAGAGTTAGCTTTAGCAGTGCGGAGCGCCTCCGTGATACAGAGAAGAGCAGTCTCAGTTGAATGACTAGTCTTGAAACCTGACTGATTTGGATCAAGAATGTCATTCTGAGAGAGATAGCAGGAGAGCTGGCCAAGGACGGCACGTTCAAGAGTTTTGGAGAGAAAAGAAAGAAGGGATACTGGTCTGTAGTTGTTGACATCGGAGGGATCGAGTGTAGGTTTTTTCAGAAGGGGTGCAACTCTCGCTCTCTTGAAGACGGAAGGGACGTAGCCAGCGGTCAGGGATGAGTTGATGAGCGAGGTGAGGTAAGGGAGAAGCTCTCCGGAAATGGTCTGGAGAAGAGAGGAGGGGATAGGGTCAAGCGGGCAGGTTGTTGGGCGGCCGGCCGTCACAAGACGCGAGATTTCATCTGGAGAGAGAGGGGAGAAAGAGGTCAGAGCACAGGGTAGGGCAGTGTGAGCAGAACCAGCGATGTCGTTTGACTTAGCAAACGAGGATCGGATGTCGTCGACCTTCTTTTCAAAATGGTTGATGAAGTCATCTGCAGAGAGGGAGGAGGGGGGGGAGGGGGAGGAGGATTCAGGAGGGAGGAGAAGGTGGCAAAGAGCTTCCTAGGGTTAGAGGCAGATGCTTGGAATTTAGAGTGGTAGAAAGTGGCTTTAGCAGCAGAGACAGAAGAAGAAAATGTAGAGAGGAGGGAGTGAAAGGATGCCAGGTCCGCAGGGAGGCGAGTTTTCCTCCATTTCCGCTCGGCTGCCCGGAGCCCTGTTCTGTGAGCTCGCAATGAGTCGTCGAGCCACGGAGCGGGAGGGGAGGACCGAGCCGGCCTGGAGGATAGGGGACATAGAGAGTCAAAGGATGCAGAAAGGGAGGAGAGGAGGGTTGAGGAGGCAGAATCAGGAGATAGGTTGGAGAAGGTTTGAGCAGAGGGGAGAGATGATAGGATGGAAGAGGAGAGAGTAGCGGGGGAGAGAGAGCGAAGGTTGGGACGGCGCGATACCATCCGAGTAGGGGCAGTGTGGGAAGTGTTGGATGAGAGCGAGAGGGAAAAGGATACAAGGTAGTGGTCGGAGACTTGGAGGGGAGTTGCAATGTGGTTAGTGGAAGAACAGCATCTAGTAAAGATGAGGTCAAGCGTATTGCCTGCCTTGTGAGTAGGGGGGGAAGGTGAGAGGGTGAGGTCAAAAGAGGAGAGGAGTGGAAAGAAGGAGGCAGAGAGGAATGAGTCAAAGGTAGACGTGGGGAGGTTAAAGTCGCCCAGAACTGTGAGAGGTGAGCCCTCCTCAGGAAAGGAGCTTATCAAGGCATCAAGCTCATTGATGAACTCTCCGAGGGAACCTGGAGGGCGATAAATGATAAGGATGTTAAGCTTGAAAGGGCTGGTAACTGTGACAGCATGGAATTCAAAGGAGGCGATAGACAGATGAGTAAGGGGAGAAAGAGAGAATGACCACTTGGGAGAGATGAGGATCCCGGTGCCACCACCCCGCTGACCAGCTGCTCTCGGGGTGTGCGAGAACACGTGGGCGGATGAAGAGAGAGCAGTAGGAGTAGCAGTGTTATCTGTGGTGATCCATGTTTCCGTCAGTGCCAAGAAGTCGAGGGACTGGAGGGAGGCATAGGCTGAGATGAACTCTGCCTTGTTGGCTGCAGATCGGCAGTTCCAGAGGCTACCGGAGACCTGGAACTCCACGTGGGTCGTGCGCGCTGGGACCACCAGATTAGGGTGGCCGCGGCCACGCGGTGTGAAGCGTTTGTATGGTCTGTGCAGGGAGGAGAGAACAGGGATAGACAGACACATAGTTGACAGGCTACAGAAGAGGCTACGCTAATGCAAAGGAGATTGGAATGACAAGTGGACTACACGTCTCGAATGTTCAGAAAGTTAAGCTTACGTAGCAAGAATCTCATTGACTAAAATGATTAAAATGATACAGTACTGCTGAAGTAGGCTAGTTGGCAGTGGCTGCGTTGTTGACACTACACTAATCAAGTCGTTCCATTGAGTGTAATAGTTTCTACAGTGCTGCTACAGTGCTGCTATTCGGTGGCTAGCTGGCTAGCTAGCAGTGTTGATTACGTTACGTTGCGTTAAAAGAACGACAATAGCTGGCTAGCTAACCTAGAAAATCGCTCTAGACTACACAATTATCTTTGATAAAAGACGGCTATGTAGCTAGCTATGTAGCTAGCTACGATCAAACAAATCAAACCGTTGTACTGTAATGAAATGAAATGAAAATGTGATACTACCTGTGGAGCGAAGCGGAATGCGACCGGGTTGTTGAGTGCGGAAGTTCTAATCGGTAGACGTTGGCTAGCTGTTGGCTAGCTAGCAGTGTTTCCTACGTTAAGGACGACAGATAGCTGGCTAGCTAACCTCGGTAAATTAAGATAATCACTCTAAAACTACACACTCTGAACTACCCAATTATCTTGGATACGAAGACAGCAAAGACAACTATGTAGCTAGCTAACACTACACTAATCAAGTCGTTCCGTTGAGTGTAATAGTTTCTACAGTGCTGCTATTCGGTAGACGGTGGACGTTTGCTAGCTGGCTAGCTGTCTAGCTGCTGGGCAGATAGCAGTGTAGACTACGTTAGGATGACGAAATACGATAATTACGCAATTATCTTTGATACAAAGACGGCTATGTAGCTAGCTAAGAAGAAGTTGCTAAGATTAGACAAATCAAACCGTTGTACTATAATGAAATGTAATGAAATGTAATGTAAAGTTTTACTACTATTCGGTAGACGGTGGACGTTTGCTAGCTGGCTAGCTGGCTAGCTGCTGGGCAGATAGCAGTGTGGACTACGATAGGACGACGAAATACGATAATTACGCAATTATCTTTGATACAAAGACGGCTATGTAGCTAGCTAAGAAGAAATGGCTAAGGTTAGACAAATCAAACCGTTGTACTATAATGAAATGTAATGAAATGTAATGAAAAGTTTTACTACCTGCGGAGCGAATGCTAATGCGACCGCTCGCTCCAAACCGGATGTCCGTTAGAACAACTGAGCTTTGGAGTAATACGCAGATTTAAAGAGGAGTTTTAAATTTGAAAAATAGGATGATCGAGCAGCAGTGAGGGATTTTCGATACTGCACGGTACCGTCTTTCCAAGCTAGTCGGAAGACTTCCAGTTTGGTGTGGTGCCATTTCTGTTCCAATTTTCTGGAAGCTTGCTTCAGAGCTCGGGTATTTTCTGTATACCAGGGAGCTGTCATGCCCTGACCTTAGAGAGCCTTTTTATGTCTCTATTTGGTTTGGTCAGGGTGTGATTTGCGGTGGGCATTCTATGTTTTGTTTTCTATGTTTCCTTATTTCTATGTTTTGGCCGGGTATGGTTCTCAATCAGGGACAGCTGTCTATCATTGTCTCTGATTGGGAATCATACTTAGGTAGCCCTTATTCCCTCCTTTCAGTGTGGGTAGTTGTCTTTGTTTGTGGCACTATAGCCCTTAAGCTTCACGGTCGTTTTGTATTGTTTATTGTTTTTGTTGGCGTCATTCCAAAATAAAAAGTAATGCACGCTCACCATGCTGCGCTTTGGTCCAGTTCTTTCGACGGCCGTGACAGGAGCTAGATTCTTATGACAAATGTTTTTAGTTTGTAGGGGTGCGACTGCATCTTGGATATTGCGCAAGGTTAACTTGAGTTCCTCAGTTAGGTGGTTAACTGATTTTTGTCCTCTGACGTCCTATTACATTGACAATCCCCAACACACACACACATTTGTTTTGTACACTGCTGCTACTCACTGTTTATTATCTATGCATAGTCACTTCACCCCGCACACTGACAAATGTTTTACTTTAGTTTATTTGGTAAATATTGTCTTAACTCTTCTTGAACTGCACTAATGGTTAAGCTTGTAAGTAAGCATTTCACAGTAATGTCTACACTTGTATTCGGACCATGTGACAAATAAAGTTGATTTGATGTTCCAGAAGGCATTTCCGCCAAAAAGCGCACTTTGATTTTCTTTTTAATTTTGTTCAATTGGCTCTCCTGTAAAGTAGTGACACACGACATATGCCTAATTTCCTGAAATGAGTCACATTTGGAGACAGGACCTGGTAAGGGCAACAAACAGATTACTCTTACTTGTTTGTCACATTTCTGTAATGTCTTTGGAGAAAAGGGTGGCACTGTGCTCAGAGGGATACTGATTAATCAGCTTATGATTAATCAGCTGTGATTAGAACCATCTCAGAGTACTTCACTTCCCCTTCCAAGGGTCCTTCACTTCTTCCCTCTCCCTGCCCCTTACCTTGATCATTCCAATTGCTTTGAGCAATATCGCCAATGAACTCATTATAACCCCACATTATATTACATATTCAGAGAGGTTAGTAGGGTAAATGGTAGTGTGTAATAAAGGCTTTCCAAAAGGCCTTTTTGTGAAGGCGGTCTGAGTGACTACATACAGTACAGTCGTGGGCAAAAGTCTTGAGAATGACACAAATATTACTTTCCACAAAGTTTGCTGCTTCAGTGTCTTTAGAATTTTTTGTCAGATGTTACATTGGAATACTGGAGTACAATTACAAGAATTTAATAAGTGTCAAAGGATTTTATTGACAACTACATGAAGTTGATGCAAAGAGTCAATAACAACAGTGTTGATCCTTCTTTTTCAAGACCTCTGCAATCTGCCCTGGCATGCTGTCAATTAACTTCTGGGCCACATCCTGACTGATGGCAGCCCACTCTTGTATAATCAATGCTTGGAGTTTGTCAGAATTTGTGGGTTTTTGTTTGTCCACCTGACTCTTGAGGATTGACCACAAGTTCTCAATGGGATTAAGGTCTGAGGAGTGTTCTGGCCATGGACCAAAATTATCAATGTTTTGTTCCCCAAGCCACCTAGTTTCACTTTTGCCTTATGACAAGGTGCTCCATCATTCTGTAAAAGGCATTGTTCGTCACCAAACTGTTCCTGGATAGTTGGGAGAAGTTGCTCTCAAGGATGTGTTGGTACCATTCTTTATTCATGGCTGTGTTCTTAGGCAAAATTGTGAGTGAGCCCACTCCCTTGGCTGAAAAACAACCCCACACATGAATGGTCTCAGGATGCTTTACTGTTGGCATGACACAGGACTGATGGTAGCACTCACCTTGTCTTCTCCGGACAAGCTATTAACTGGATGCCCAAAAAATCGGAAAGGGGATTCATCAGAGAAAACGACTTTACCCCAGTCCTCAGCAGTCCAATCCCTGTACCTTTTGCAGAATATCAGTTTGTCCCTGATGTTTTTCCTGGAGAGAAGTGGCTTCTTTGCTGCCTATCTTGACACACTCAAACCTGCCTGCTGCCATTCCTGAGCAAGCTCTGTACTGGTGGTGCCGTGATCCCGCAGCTGAATCAACTTTAGGAGACGGTCCTGGCGCTTGCTGGACTTTTTTGTTCACCCTGAAGCCTTCTTCACAACAATTGAACCACTCTCCTTGAAGTTCTTGATGATCCGATAAATGGTTGATTTAGGTGCAATCTTACTGGCAGCAATATCCTTGCCTGTGAAGCCCTTTTTGTGCAAAGCAATGATGACGGCAAGTGTTTCCTTGCAGGTAACTATGTTTGACAGAGGAAGAACAATGATTCCAAGCACACCCCTCCTTTTGAAGCTTCCAGTCTGTTATTCGAACTCAATCAGCATGACAGAGTGATCTCCACCCTTGTCCTCGTCAACACTCACACCTGTGTTAACGAGAGAATCACTGACATGATGTCAGCTGATCCTTTTGTGGCAGGGCTGAAATGCAGTGGAAATGTTTTTGGGGATTCAGTTCATTTGCATGGCAAATAGGGACTTTGCAATTCATCTGATCACTCTTCATAACATTCTGGAGTATATGCCATTTGCCATCATACAAACTGAGGCAGCAGACTTTGAAAATTAATATTTGTCATTTTCAAAACATTTGGCCACGACTGTATGTGCAAGGAATAGGGCTGTTGGGGTGACCGTATTACCGTCACGCTGGCAATCATGAGTCATGACCCTAGTAATTTAACATATGGAATTGTTTGAAGATGTCATAGTCACAAAAAACATAAGAAATATCAGGAATGTATTTACATGTATTTATCATCTTATTCTAGGAAATAAACTATCACCATATATACTTCCATTCATTTTTTAAACTGGTACCAGGGACCACCTAAAGCAAGACCGATTCAAGACCAAGAATGGAGCAAATCGAGTCCGAGGCAAGACCAAGACCGATTCAAGACAGAGACCAGAAAAATGCGAGTCCAAATCAAGAGCACGATTGTAATTTTGTCATAATAAGAGTTAAAAATATCCAGAATTTCTGTGCTCATATTTCAGAACAACACATGGATTCTTTAGACATTCAGAATAGTGAAAAACTGCATTCTGATGGAAAATAGAGCCACTCTACAAATTATTACTAACCCAAACACAGTGGGGAACAATGGGCCTTTTATGCCCATTGAAGGGCTAAGGATTTATAAAATAATTATAATAATAATATAATTACAATTATATTATTATTTTCAATTATGTTTTGATTTAATCTCTTCAGTTTGTGTTGGAAAGGGTTAACACTGAAGAGAGAAAAAGATCCAAATACGATTTTCATTTTCTGGTCTCTGGGGAGATAAATCTAGCTAGCTAAGTTAGCTATTGGCTAGGCCATCAGAAGTTACAGTAGATAAAGGCATCTTTCATTCAACTGTTTTAGGGTAACATTTGGAGTAACAGTGGAATCAACCAATCACATTTTGACTTAATGAATGGGACCTTTTTTTTGCAAAAACGTGTGGAAACTTCTGCCTTCTTGAAAGCCAAGATCACCGCGCAATGGCAAGGAGTATTTTCCCATGGTCTTAGCTAGCTAGCTTTTGTTGTCCACTAGACAACAACACCAGGCTCCAGAGCATTGAAGCTGTAAAACAGGAAATAACAACAAAATGTTTTGAAGACATTACAACCTTGTACATTATGAATTCAAATCCCAAGTTTAGATAAGAATACTGTCATAAAAAGCAATGAAAATGATATTCACCTGAAGTGAACTGCTTGATCTGTGGCAGCGGCCTGAAGTACGGAGTCAGGTGTTGTTGCCAGCCACAGCTTTCTACCAGCACCGTACCATCCTCCAGTCCAACCAGCTGTGGGATGTTGACCGCTGTCACAGTGCTGTCTTTCACAACACCAGCAATCTCAGACAAAGTGTTCCCTCTGGTCTTTCTGAAGCGTTTCTTGATGAGGCCGAAGCACGTTGGGGGCAAACTTGGTGTGGCCTGTGATCAGAAAGTGAAGGTCCAGACTGTGGGGGAGCTTGTGCATGGTCCGCCAGGCACAATACCAGATCACAAACGTGTTCTTGTTTTGGCCACTGCATTTATCATAATTCAGGTCCACACATGTTTCCCCAACTCCGAAGTTGGTGAAGAAATGGTGCATGTAGTTGATGACTGCGCTGCTGCCTTTGCTGGATGACATGCCTTCAAGTAGTTGACTTGTTGTGCCATTCCTTCAAAGCAGACACCAAACAAGCCACACTTGCGAGGAGTTAAAAAGTAGATGGGACCTGGCTGCATAGGGTCAGAAGGATAGTGCCCCTGCAAACAACAAAGGAACATTAAAAACTTCTTATGGCTGCAAGCCCGAAGCCGGGCACAATATGACAACAGCCACTTCCAAGTGTAGGGAGTAAAATTCAAAATATATTTTTTAGAAATATTTAACTTTCACACATTAACAAGTCCAATACATCAAAAGAAAGGTACACATCTTGTGAATCCAGCCAACATGTCCGATTTTTAAAATGTTTTACAGCGAAAACAGGACGTATATTTATGTTAGCTCACCACCAAATACAAAAAAAGGACAGACATTTTTCACAGCACAGGTAGCATGCACAAAGCCAACCTAAATAACCAAGAACCAACCTAACAACTTCATCAGATGACAGTCTTATAACATGTTAGTCAATAAATCTATGTTTTGTTCGAAAAATGTGCATATTTCAGGTATAAATCATAGTTTACATTGCAGCTACAATCAGAAATTGCACCGAAAGCAGCCATAATAATTACAGACACCAACGTCAAATACCTAAATACTCATCATAAAACATTTCTGAAAAATACATAGTGTACAGCAAATAAAAGACAGGCATCTTGTGATTCCAGCCAATATTTCCGATTTCTTATGTGTTTTACAGCGAAAACACAATATAGCGTTATATTAGCTTACCACAATAGCCAGAAACACAAGCCATTCCCCAGTAGCAAAAGTTAGCGATCGTAAAAAACCCCAGCAAAAGATATATAATTTTTGACTAACCTTGATTAGCTTCATCAGATGACAGTCCTATAACATCAGGTTATACATACACTTATGTTTTGTTCGAAAATGTGCATATTTAGAGCTGAAATCAGTGGTTATACATTGTGCTAACGTAGCATCTTTTTCCCACAACGTCCAGATATTTTTCTGACACTTTTTCTGACACACATATTCTGACCAAATAGCTATTCATAAACTTAACTAAAAAATACATGTTGTATAGGAAATGATAGATACACTAGTTCTTTTAAAGCAATCGCCGTGTTAGAATTCTAAAAATAACTTCATTACGACATCCAGCTTAGGTATAGCGAGAGAGTACCCAAAAGCTGGGCGCAAACGACTAGCACAACATGTTCGACAGATATATGAAATAGCATCATAAAATGGTTCCTACTTTTGCTGATCTTTCATCAGAATGATGTACAAGGGGTCCTTTGTCGGGAACAATCGTTGTTTGGATTTAGAACGGCCTTTTTCCCTCTCGATTTAGCAAGCACACTTGCCAAGTGGCGCGAATATGCACATCAGCATATGTGACAGACGTGACAGAGCCTGGAGACGCCGTGGAGAACGTTCTGCTTTGGGGTGCGGAAATTGTAGGCTCAGTGTTAAATGTTGATTTTATTTTTTATTTTTTATTTCACCTTTATTTAACCAGGTAGGCCAGTTGAGAACAAGTTCTCATTTACAACTGCAACCTGGCCAAGATAAATCGAAGCAGTGCTACAAAAATGTGTAACACAGAGTTACACATAAACAAATGTACAGTCAATAACACAATAGAAAAATCTATGTACTATGTACTGTGTGTGCAAATGTAGAAGAATAGGGAGGTAAGAAAATAAATAGGCCATAGAGGCGAAATAATTACAATTTAGCATTAACACTGGAGTGATAGATGTAAAGATGATGATGTGCAAGTAGAGATATTGGGGTGCAAAAGAGCAAGAGGATAAGTAACAATATGGGGACGAGGTAGTTGGGTGTGCTATTTACAGATTGGCTGTATACAGCTGCTCTGACAGCTGATGCCTAAAGTTAAAGAGGGAGATATAAGACTCCAGCTTCAGTGATTTTTGCAATTCGTTCCAGTCATTGGCAGCAGAGAACTGGAAGGAAGGGCAGCCAAAGGAAGTTGATGTTCCAAAGGTGACTTGTATGCAGCTTATAGGCCTATTTGCTGAGGCCTGGAGATGCTAAACGTGTTTATTGTAATTTACGGTAGTTTACCTTGAGACCAGCAGTCTTTTGTTTGACAATAACTAGCTGACAAAATGTCATGACTGCCAGAACCCTAGCAAGGACAACAATATACTGGAGAACTGGACTTCAATCACCTATATTTAAAAGGAGCATATTTTTCTACCAGCTAACATTAATTAATTAAATCAACACCCTTTGAATATGTTTTACCCATATCAGTCTGCTCTCTTTGGTGGTTATGAACAATTGGTGAAGTGAAATGACAAAAAATACTTGTTTCAAAACATTTGAAAAAACAAACGTGAAAGTGGTTTGTGCATATGTATTCACCCCTTTGCTATGAATCCCCTAAATAAGATCTGGTGCAACCAATTACCTTCAGAAGTCACATGATTAGTTTTAAACAAGTCCACCTGTGTGCAATCTTAAGTGTCACATGATCTGTCACATGATCTCAGTATATATACACCTGTTCTGAAAGTCCCCAGAGTCTGCAAAACCACTAAGCAAGGGGCACTACCAAGCAAGCAGCACTATGAAGACCAAGGAGCTCTCCAAACAGGTCAGGGACAAAGTTGTGGAGAAGTACAGATCAGGGTTGGAGTATAAAAAAATATCAAAAACGTTGAACATCCCACGGAGCACCATTAAATCCATTATAAAAAAATTGAAAGAATATGACATCACAACAAACCTGCCAAGTGAGGGCTGCCCACCAAAACTCAGAACAGGCAAGGAGGGCATTAATCAGAGAGGCAACAAAGAGACCAAATATAACCCTGAAGGAGCTGCAAAGCTCCTCAGTGGAGATTGGAGTATCTGTCCATAGGACCACTTTAAGCCATACACTCCACAGAGCTGAGCTTTACGGAAGAGCGGCCAGAAAAAAAGCCATTTCTAAAAGAAAAAAATAAGCAAACTCATTTGGTGTTCGCCGAAAGGCATGTGGAAGACTCCCCAAACTTATGGAAGAAGGTACTCTGGTCAGATGAGACAAATGTAGCTTTTTGGCTATCAAGGAAAACGCTATGCGTGGTGCAAACCCAACACCTCAACACCCCGAGAAAACCATTCCCACAGTGAAGCATGTTTTTCATCGGCAGGGACTGGGAAACCGGTCAGAATTGAGGGAATGATGGATGGTGCTAAATACAGGGAATTTCTTGAGGGAAACCGTTTTCAATGTTCCAGAGATTTGAGACTGGGACGGAGGTTCACCTTCCAGCAGGACAATGACCCTAAGCATACTGCTAAAGAAACACTCGAGTGGTTTAAGGGGAAACATTTAAATGTCTTGGAATGGCCTAGTCAAAGCCCAGACCTCAATCCAATTGAGAATCTGTGGTATGATTTAAAGATTGCTGTATACCAGCCGAACCCATCCAACTTGAAGGAGCTGGAGCAGTTTTGCCTTGAACAAAGGGCAAAAGTCCCAGTAGCTAGATGTGCCAAGCTTATAGAGACATACCCGAAGAGACTTGCAGCTGTAATTGCTGCAAAAGGTGGCTCTACAATGTATTGACTTTAGGGGGGTGAATAGTTATGCACGCTCAAGTTCATTTTTTTTGTCTTATTTATTGCTTGTTTCACAATAAAACATATATTGCATCTTCAAAGAGGTAGGAGTGTTGTGTAAATCAAATGATACAACCACCCCCCCAAAAAAATCTATTTTAATTCCAGGTTGTCAGGCAACAAAATAGGAAAAATGCCAAGGGGGGTGAATACTTTTGCAAGCCACTGGGATGGGATTGTCTAGAATATTGTCTAGAATATTCACATGTACCTGTTATACTCATAGACCACAGAAGAAACTGTTTCCCGTTGTTGAGCTGTGTCTTGTTTCCCAGAGCTCTCCAGGCTCCCAGCTGTCATTACTGACAGGCCCTCTAAAGACAGGCCCTCCAGATCATTCTACTTAACGTCTCACTCAGGGGTAGGAACATCAAGTTTCACAATGCCTGCTTATGGGGAAAGGGAGAACATATGTGACTTGACTGCTAACATATCCATAGCCATTATAAGGAATAGGGATTTGTACATGCTTGACAAAGCCAGATACTCATGCTTTTAAGAAATGTCTAGATGCATCAGCATTGGACCCACCACAAACCCAGTTGCACCACTATGACAGAGGAGTTTAAAAAGTTAAGAGTGCTGGCATGGCAATGTGCTACAATGTTGTTTTAAGAGCCAAAGGCTTGTGTGAGTTACAGCGCCACAAAGAGTGGCAGCCCAAAAAGGCCTGACAACAGAGAATAAGGAATTTATTTAGACAAGCAAAGGCATGAAAAATGCAGGATATGAAGGTTTGAATTATGAATAAATTCATGTCTAACTAGAGGCGGGCAAGGCAATCAATGTCAATGATCTCGCCCACAGATAAATCTGGTTGACTTGAGTGTGTTTGTACTTTGTCAGGTGTGCGTGTGAGTTTGTCAGCTAGCGGAACATCTACCACAGGCACAAACAGCCTTGTAACCCATTTAGAAACTCAACTAGCTCTCACAGTTTCATGTCAGATTCAGACGTTCATCCATGTTTCTCAACTTTTGAAGTGTTTAAGGTTAAGTTCAGGCTCTAACTCCACATTTTTAAGGTTAAGCTTAGGTTAGGCATTAACTTTGAATGGTTAAGTTTAGGTTAAGGTTTGGTATATGGTTAAAACAAAAATCTCAAACAACTTTCTATCGCTGGATTCAAACTTGCAACCTTTGAAATTGACGGCGGATGCCAACAGCCATCCACTACTCCCGTCCACAATACCATAGCAAAACCGAAACCTACTTGAAAGTAACAGCGATCACTGTTGTCCATAGTGGCCACTTTCCACATCATCTCCCGAAGTTCTCAGACATGGATGGATGTCGAATACTGACTTGTATCATGGATGACCTGGCTGTAAAAACTTGTGGTGGAGAGCAGAGATGTCTTTAACGGGTCAGTCTATGGGGCTTTCAGACTTGTTTCAGAAGTTTAAATGTTTTTTTCTCTGAGCAATTGAGTTATGGCTCAGAAAAATAAAATCATTCTGCTTTCCAAGTTTCTACAAATACCATGTGATTGTGACATTTGAATGTATTTGTTGTTTAGGAACAAATAAACACAATTTCATCCAAACCAGAGGGTATTATCTTAGTGTTAATATTGAAAATGTAATGGAAATGTTTGATCTCGTTCAATCCACCACCTGTGACACTGTGCTCTCTAATCTGTCTTTAGCAAGAGTCATGGCCAGGTCCTAAAACTTGTAGTCCATGATTTATGGTTGTTTCACTAACCGCACGGTCCATTACTCTGCAAAAGCACCAGAATTATTCTTGTTTCACTGATCTAGCTCAATGGTATACTCCAGGGGCCTCATTTATCAATATTGCATAGAAACTATTCTAAAATACTACTTACGAACAGAATATAGAACGTTCGTATGCATAGAAAAACTGTGATAAATCAAACAATACTACGAGCGTTCCCTCCTGTAGGCGTATAGGCCAACTTTGCTGTTCTGCAGAATGAACGAGTCGTGCGTTCCACCTGGCCACCAACACATTCAGCAGCGTTTTTTGTTCATCAGATAATTTAATCAAGTTAATGTCATGTGCACAAGTACAATGAAATGCCTTTCTTGCAAGCTCTAAACCCCATTATGCAGCGATCAATATCAATGTAAAACTACAAAATTGAATAGGGTAAAAAAAGAAACCCACAAATAAAAAGGAGGAAAAAGAGGAACATGTGAAAGTAAGAAGCTCTATACATGGTCAGTTCTAGTACCATATTTACAATGTGCAGGGATACTGGAGTGATAGGTAGATATGTATAGGGTGGTGACAAGGCATCAGGATGTATAATAAACATAGTAGTAGCAGCGTAACTGAAGATTGTATGTGAGTGTGTGTGTAGAGTCAGTATAAATGTGTGTGTGCATGGTATGTGTGTGTTGGAGTGTCAGTGTGCCTGAGTGTGTAGAGTCCTGTGAGTGTGCATAGAGAGTGCAAAAATGAAATACATATACTAGGGTCAATTCAGATAGTCCATGTAGCCATTTTGTTAGCTATTTAGCAAGATTTTGGCTTGCAGATCGAAGCTTTTCAGGAGCCTGTTGGTGTCAGACTTGATGTACCGGTACCACTTTTCGTGCAGAAGCAGAGAAGTCTGTGGCTTGGGGGGCTGGAGTCTTTATTGATTTTCCAGGCCTTCCTTATACACCGTCTGATATAGAGAAGCTGGATGGCACTTAGTTTTGCCCCAGTGAGGTACTGGGCTATCTGCACCACCCTTTGTAGCGCCATGCGATCGAGGGGCGGTGCTGTAGGCACACCAAGCAGTGACGCAGCCAGTCAAGATGCTCTCAAAGGTGCAGCTGAAGGAACTTTTTGAGGATTTGAGGGCCAATGCCAAACTTTTTAAACCTCCTGAGGTGGGAAATGCACTGTCGCCTTCTTCACGACTGTGTGCAAGTGTGTGGACCATTTTAGATGCATCATATGTGGATCTGTTGGCGCGGTATGCAAATTGGAGTAAGTCTAGGGTTTCTGGTATGATGGTGTTGATGTGAGCCGTCACCTGCCTTTCAAAGAAATTCATGGCTACAGACGTGAGTGATACAGGTCGGTAGTCCTGCAGGTTACCTTTGGGGTTCTGTGGCAGAGGGACTATGGTGGTCTGCTTGAAACATGAGATGTTACAGACTTGGTCAGGGACAGGTTGAAAATGTCAGGGAAGACACTTGCCAGTTTGTCAGCACATGCTCTGAGTACATGTCCTGGTAGTCTGTCTGGTCTTGCGGCCTTGTAAACGTTGACCTGTTTAAAGGTCTTACTGACATCGGTTACTGAGAGCGTGAGCACACAGTCGTCCGGAAGAGCTGGTGCTATCATACATGCTACAGTGTTGCTTGCCTCGAAGCGCGCATAGATGTCATTTAGCTCATCTGGTAGACTCGTGTTACTGGTTAGCTCGCGGCTGTGCTTCCCTTTGTAGTCCGTAATAGTTTGCAAGCCCTGCCACATCCAACGAACGTCAGAGCCGGTGTAGTAGAATTCAATCTTAGTCATGTATTGACTGTTTGATGGTTCGTCGGAGGGCATAGTATGTTTTATTATAAGCGTCCTGCTCCATGAATGCAGCAACTCTACCCTTTTAGCTCGGTGTGGATGTTGCCTGTAATCCATTGTTCTGGTTGCGGTATGTACTTACGGTCACTGTGGACGACATCCTCAATGCACTTTTTGATGAAGCCCGTCGCTGATGTGGCATACTCCTCAATGCCATCGGATGAATACCGGAACATATTCCAGTCTGTTTTAGCTAAACAGTCCTGTAGCTTAGCATCTACGTGATCTGACCACTTCTGTATTGAGCGAGTCACTGGTACTTTCTGCTTTAGTTTTTGCCCTTAAGCTGGAATCAGGAGGATAGAAATATGGTCAGATTTGGTAAATAGTGTGGTCTACAGTTTATCATGAGGTTCTCTACCTCAGACGAGCAAAACCTCAAGCTTTATTTAATATTAGATTTTGTACACAAGCTGTTATTGACAAATAGACACAGACTACAACCCCTCGTCTTACCAGAGGTTGCAGTTCTGTCTGGAACTGCCCGGAAAACCCAGCCAACTGTATATTATCCATGTCGTCGTTCAGCCACAACTCGGTGAAACATAATGTATTACAGTTTTTAATGTCCCATTCGTAGGATAGTTTTTAACAGAGCTCATCTAGTTTATTCTCCACTGATTGCACATTGGCCAATAGGGTGAATGGTAGAGGCAGGTTACCCACTTGCCGACAAACTCTCACAAGGCACCCGGATCTGTGTCCTGTGTATCGGCGTCTCCTCTTCATGTGAATAAAGACCTGGTCTTGTAGAGACCCCTCTTGACTTCAACCTGTTGTATGTTATAGTTCATTTTGCTGATGATTGCATCCAAAATATTGGCTCACTGAGTGATGTGAGATGCCTATTGGCAAACTCCCGCTGAAGTGCCCGTTGCCAAAAAGGGTGGATAGCACTATGATGTCCACCGGAATAGCATGCGTTTGCCTTTCTAAAGTAGGTCTTAAATCTTCGCCAAGATCCATTAAGATTGGATCAACAGATATTGTTTCCCAAAACCAATCTGTACTTTCTGCAAAAAGATCTCACCTCTAAAAACATGCTCTGTGCGAAATGCAGTGTGTGCTGATTATTCCAACAGAGCAAGACTGGTGTTTTGCAGATACTATTTAATGAAGCTGCCAGTTGAGGACTTGTGAGGCGTCTGTTTCTCATCAAACTAGACACTCTGTCCTCTTGCTCAGTTACGTACCGGGGCTTCCCACTACTCTTTCTATTCTGGTTAGAGCCAGTTTGAGCTGTTCTGTGCAGGGAGTAGAACACAGCGTTGTATTAGATCTTCAGTTTCTTGGCAATTTCTCGCATGGAATAGCCTTGATTTCTCAGAACAAGAATAGTCTGACGAGTTTCAGAAGTAAGTGCTTTGTTTCTGTGTCACGGTTTTCTAACGTAGAACCCAGAAGCAGACCAGGACAAGGAGAGTAAGACGAAGGTGAGTATTTATTTACAAGTTTAAGTGTAGAGATAGAAAGATCCAGGTAGCGGAGCGGGCAGCGGAGTTGAGTTGATGGGATTGAATTGGCAGATCCAAGGGAGTAACAGAAGCCACCGACGACCAGGTAGGGATGGAATGAGTGTTCCGGGTGAATGATGTTCATGGCTAACGATCCGGCAGGGAATGGATGTCAGGTCAGTGCTTATGAAGTGGAGGGGTGATGATCAGGACCAGGTGTGCAGATAGCGGATGGGATACAGGTGCGGTAAATCAGAGATCTCCCAACTAGCTACGTCGCCCAGCAACCAGACAGGGTGCGTTCCAGGACACCGGAAAAAACACTCCAGGACAGAACACAAGCAAAAACAGACTCAGGAAGCGGGATTCGTGACATTCTGGCCATTTTGAGCCTGTAATCGAACCCACAAATGCTGATGCTCCAGAACCTCAACTAGTCTAAAGAAGGCCAGTTGTATTGCTTCTTTAAACATGATCTACTGATCAATTAGCCTTTTAAAATTATAAACTTGGATTAGCTAACACAATGTGCCATTGGAACACAGGACTGATGTTTGCCGATAATGGGCTTCTGTACGCCTATGAAGATATTCCATAAACAAATATTCAGTTTCCAGCTACAATTTTCATTTATAACATTAACAATGTCTACACTGTATTTCTGATCAATTGGATGTTATTTTAATGCACAAAAAATGTGCTTTTCTTTCAAAAACAAGGACATTTCTGTCAACGTCGTGTGTATAGGTGGCAGGGAAGTCAGGCGCAGGAGAGTAAACGAAGTGTAGATGGAGACTTTTAATAAATGTCCATGACATGCTCCAAACACGAGAAATATACATACATCAAATAAAAATGGGTACGAGGACCCGTCGCGCACCTATACACCAATAAAACAACACTTGACATAAAACAATCTCTGACAAACACATGAAGGGAAACAGAGGGTTAAATACACAACAGGTTATGAATGGGATTGACAACAGGTGTGGGAAGACAAGACAAAACCAATGGAAAATGAAAAATGGATCGATGATGGCTAGAAGGCCGGTGAAGTCGACCGCCGAACACCGCCCGGACAAGGAGAGGCAACGACTTCGGCAGAAGTCGTGACATTACCCCCCCCCCCCTGACGCGCGGCTCCAGCAGCGCGTCGACACCGGCCTCGGGGACGACCCGGAGGGCGAGGTGCAGGGCGATCCGGATGGAGGCGGTGGAATTCTTTTAACATGGAAGGATCTAAAACGTCCTCCACCGGAACCCAGCAGCTCTCCTCCGGCCCGTACCCCTCCCAGTCCACAAGGTACTGAAGGCCCCTCGCCCGACGTCTCGAATCCAAAATGGATCGAACAGAGTACGCCGGGACCCCCTCTGTCTAGAGGGGGCGGAGGAACTTCACGCACTTCAGCCTCCTGGAGCGGGCCAGCCACCACCGGCCTGAGGAGAGACACATGGAACGAGGGGTTAATACGGTAATTAATGGGCAGTTGTAACCTATAACATACCTCGTTCACTCTCCCCAGGACTTTAAACGGCCCCACAAACCGCGGACACAGCTTCCGGCAGAGCAGGCGGAGGGGCAGGTTTCGGGTCGAGAGCCAGATCCTGTCCCCTGGTACGAACACCGGGGCCTCACTGCGGCGACGGTCTGCGCCAATTTTCTGGCGCCTTATGGCACGCTGAAGGTGGACGTGGGCTGCCTCCCAGGTTTCCTCAGCGTGCCGAAACCAATTGTCTACCGCAGGAGCTTCGGTCTGACTCTGATGCCAAGGAGCCAGAACCGGCTGATACCCTAATACACATTGAAAAGGGGTAAGGTTAGCGGAGGAGTGACGTAGCGAGTTCTGGGCCATCTCTGCCCAGGGCACGAACTTCGCCCACTCCCCCGGCCGGTCCTGGCAATAGGACCGCAGAAACCTGCCCACATCCTGGTTAACTCTCTCCACCTGCCCATTACTCTCGGGGTGAAAACCTGAGGTAAGACTAACCGAGATCCCCAGACGTTCCATAAACGCCTTCCAGACCCTTGACGTGAACTGCGGACCCCGATCAGACACTATATCCTCAGGCACCCCATAGTGCCGGAAAACATGTGTAAACAGGGCCTCCGCAGTTTGTAAGGCCGTAGGGAGACCGGGCAAAGGGAGAAGACGACAGGACTTAGAGAACCAATCCACAACGACCAGGATCGTGGTGTAACCCCGTCAAGGTGGAAGATCAGTCAAAAAATCCACTGACAGGTGCGACCACGGCCGTTGAGGAACGGGTAAAGGTAGAAGCTTACCTCTAGGCAGGTGTCTATGAGTCTTGCACTGGGGGCACCCCGAACAGGAGGAAACATAAATCCTCACGTCCTTAGCTAAAGTGGGCCACCAGTACCTCCCATCAAGACAGCGCATCGTCCGACCTATCCCAGGATGACCAGATGAGGGTGATGTGTGAGCCCAATAAATCAATCGGTCGCGGACAGCAGACGGAACGTACAGACGACCAGCTGGACACTCAGGAGGAGAGGGCTCTGCACGTGACGCCCGCTCAATGTCCGCGTCCAGCTCCCACACTACTGGCGCCACCAAACACGACTCTGGGAGTGGGCTCCATGGGTCGCTCCTCTGTGTCATACAGCCGAGACAATGCGTCTGCCTTGACGTTCTGGGAGCCTGGTCTGTAAGTAAGCGTAAACACAAAACGAGTGAAAAACATGGCCCACCTTGCCTGGCGAGGATTTAGTCTCTTCGCCTGCCGGATGTACTCCAGATTGCGGTGGTCAGTCCAGATGAGAAAAGGGTGATTAGCCCCCTCAAGCCAATGCCTCCACACCTTCAAGGCTTTTACGACAGCTAACAGCTCTCGGTCCCCCACATCATATTTACGCTCCGCCGGGCTGAGCTTCTTCGAAAAGAAAGCACAGGGGCGAAGCTTCGGTGGCACACCCGAACGCTGAGAGAGCACTGCTCCTATCCCAGCTTCGGATGCGTCCACCTCTACTATGAATGGCAAAGAGGGATCCGGATGAGCCAACACAGGCGCCGAGGTAAACAGCCTTCAGTTGTCCAAAAGCCCTATTCGCCTCGGCCGACCACTGCAAGCGCACCGGTCCCCCCTTTAGCAGTGAGGTAATGGGAGCTGCAACCTGTTCAAAACCCCGGATAAATCTCCGGTAGTAATTGGCAAATCCTAAAAAACGCTGCACCTCCTTTACCGTGGTTGGAGTCGGCCAATTACGCACGGCTGTAATGCGGTCGCTCTCCATTTCCACTCCTGAAGTGGAAATCTGATGCCCTAGGAAGGAGATGGATTGTTGGAAGAACAAGCATTTCTCAGCCTTGACATATAGATCATGCTCCAACAGGCGACCAAGCACCCTGCGCACCAAGGACACATGCTCGGCGCGTGTAGCAGAGTATATCAAAATATCATCGATATACACCACTACACCCTGCCCGTGCAGGTCCCTGAAGATCTCATCTACAAATGATTGGAAGACTGATGGAGCATTCATCAACCCATATGGCATGACCAGGTACTCATAATGACCTGAGGTGGTGCTAAATGTTGTCTTCCACTCATCACCCCTCCTAATACGCACCAGATTGTACGCACTCCTGAGATCCAATTTTGTGAAGAAGCGGGCCCCGCGCATTGACTCCATTACTGTATTGATCAAAGGTAGCGGGTAACTATATTTTACCGTGATTTTATTAAGGTCTCGATAATCAATGCACGGGCGTAAACCGCCATCCTTCTTCTTCACAAAAAAGAAACTCGAAGAAGCGGGTGAAATGGATGGCTGAATGAACCCCTGACGCAGGGATTCAGAGATATAATTATCCATAGCCACTGTCTCTGCTTGCGACAGAGGATACACGTGACTCCTGGGATATGCAGCGTCTACCAGGAGATCTATCGCACAATCCCCCTGTCGATGGGGTGGTAATTGAGTCGCCTTCTTTTTACAGAAGGCGAGTGCCAAATCGGCATATTCTGGGGGAATGCAAACGGTGGAAACCTGGTCTGGACTTTCCACCGTAGTAGCACCAACGGAAACCCCTACACACCTACCTGAGCACTCTCGCGACCACCCCGTGAGAGCCCTCTGTGGCCAAGAAACAGTGGGGTTATGAGTAGTTAACCAGGGTAGGCCTAGCACCACAGAATACGCAGGGGAATCAATAAGGAAAAGACTAATCTTCTCCTTGTGACCCTCCTGCGTTATCATAGACAAAGGTGCGGTGACCTCCCTGATAAACCCTGACCCTATTGGTCGACTATCTAAGGCATGAATAGGGAAAGGCATATCCACAGAAACAATAGGAATCCCTAAACTATGAGCTAAATTTTTATTAATGAAATTCCCAGCCGCGCCTGAATCTACTAGCGCTTTACACTGGGAATGCAGGGAAAAATCCGGAAAAGTGACAGAGACAAACATAAGTGCAGCAGAGGGCTCTGGATGAGTATGGTGCCTACTCACCTGGGGTGATGCCAGAGTGCCCTGCCTGCCTTCTCTATTCCCAGAGGAACCAACCCGGCACCGATCAGCAGTGTGATCTCTGCGATCATAGATGGTGCTCGAGCGGGTACCCCCTCCGGTCTCCCTGCGCACCATCCCTCCCAATTCCATAGGTTCGGGAGAGAGAGTGCGGGAGGATGGAACAACCAGACCCCGATCTAGACGTCCCCGAGTAGCCAGCATGTTGTCCAGCCTGATGGACATATCCACCAGCTGGTCGAAGTTGAGGGTGGTGTCTCTACAGGCCAGCTCCCGACGGACGTCCTCGCGTAGACTACAACGGTAGTGGTAGATCAGGGCCCTGTCGCTCCATCCAGCGCCGGCAGCCAAAGTCCTAAACTCCAAAGCGAACTCCTGAGCACTCCTCGTCCCCTGCCTCAGATGATAGAGGAGCTCACCTGCTGCTCTGCCTTCGGATGGGTGGTTGAATACTTTCCGGAAATGGCAGATGAGCTCCTCAAAATGGTCCAACGCCTTATCCTCTCCACACACAGCGTTGGCCCACTCCAGGGCTTTCCCGGTAAGGCATGAGACGAGGGCGGAGCTTTTCTCACGGTCTGATGGTACTGGAGAGACCGTGGCCAGATACAAGTTCAGTTTTAGGAGAAAACCCTGGCAGCTGGCAGTATCTCCATTGTATCCCGTGGGTAGGGATAACTGGATCCTGTTCTGTTCCGGAGGAGAAAAAGCGTTCAAAGGAATTCCAGGTGGTGGTGGAGGTGCTGGAAAAGCTCCCTGTCTCTCCCAGCGTTCCATATTCTGGACAATGCGATCCATGGCAGCGCACAGACTGTCAATCTCCTCCGCTTGTTCCATGACGCGTTCCTCAACCTCCATTAGCGAAGTGCCTCCTCCTGCTGACTTCATTTTTAAGGTCAGAGATTCTGTCAACGTCGTGTGTATAGGTGGCAGGGAAGTCAGGCGCAGCAGAGTAAACGAAGTGTAGATGGAGACTTTTAATAAATGTCCATGACATGCTCCAAACACGAGAAATATACATCAAATAAAAATGGGTACGAGGACCCGTCGCGCACCTATACACCAATAAAACAACACTTGACATAAAACAATCTCTGACAAACACATGAAGGGAAACGGAGGGTTAAATACACAACAGGTAATGAATGGGAAAGAGGAGGAAGGGAAGCGCTACTAAGGTACACTATAGTATATTTTGGTAGATAGAAGGTGCTCTTTGGTAAAAGGTGTAAATTGGTCATCAAAAAGAAAGGAGGACCAAGGCACTCTTCATATAATTAATTAAAATGCCTTTATTAGTATGGCATGTTCAATAGAAACAAAGTTGTTTAAAAACCGACGCGTCGGTTTTTAAACAACTTTGTTTCTATTGAACATGCCATACTAATAAAGGCATTTTAATTAATTATATGAAGAGTGCCTTGGTCCTCCTTTCTTTTTGAGGTAATGAATGGGATTGACAACAGGTGTGTGGGAAGACAAGACAAAATCAATGGAAAATGAAAAATGGATCGATGATGGCTAGAAGGCCGGTGAAGTCGACCGCCGAACACCGCCAGGACAAGGAGAGGCAACGACTTCGGTAGAAGTCGTGACAATTTCTAAGTGACCACAAACTTTAGAATGGTAGTGTGCGTGTGTGTATATGTATATACAGTATATATAATATCATTATGTGTTGCTGAATTCATAAGAATATTTACTGCCATTGTAGTAAGGTTGGCAATACGAGAGGTCTTGGGACTAACCATTTTTGTATTATTTTCTTTGAAAGAACAACTAGTGGGTTTTGTGTGCTTCTCCCCTATTTGGGAAGATGTTCTGCCTGCTCGTCAGTCAGAGATATTCTGAGAGCAGGTTCGTGTCTCCTTCCTCTGTATATAAAAACTGTTTTAAAACTGTATAACTGTCACGTTCCTGACCAGTTTTCTGTTTTGTATGTGTTTAGTTGGTCAGGGCGTAAGTTGGGGTGGGCATTCTATGTGTTGTGTTTCTATGTTGGGGTTAATGTGTTGCCTGATATGGTTCTCAATTAGAGGCAGGTGTTTGACGTTTCCTCTGATTGAGAACCATATTAAGGTAGGCTGTTCTCACTGTTTGTTTGTGGGTGATTGTCTTCCGTGTCTGTGTATGTCGCACCACACGGGACTGTTTCGTTGTCGTTCGTGTATGTAGTCTGTTCCTGTTCGTGCGTTCTTCGTGTTTTATGTAAGTTCACATGTTCAGGTCTGTCTACGTCATTTTGTAATCATTTCAAGTGTTCTTCGTGTTTCGTCTTGTTTAAATAAATATCGTAATGTCTGCATAAAACGCTGCATTTTGGTCCGACCCTTACTCCTCCTCCTCGTCCGAGGAGGCATTAGACGAGCGTTACAATAACACAATATTGTCTTTGGAAAACGGGTTCATAAATCCTAAAGTCAATAGCAAATGTGACTATGCATATATTTATTTTGCCGTTAATGTATTTAAGACCTATTTCGGGGAAATTAACCCAAGTTTTTGCTGGCTTAGCTAGCCATGTTCATGACGAGCTAACTAGCACTGTTGGTCACTGCACTACAATGTCACGCTAGCTATTGCTAGCAGGTGTTTTGCTAGTAGGTGATTTATTGAAATATTAATTGAATGTTTATTTTCTTACTACCTTAAAATGTTTATATGAAAAGGGTTGTACTTCTGTTCTGTATTTATGGATTAATATCACTTTACATTGAGGGCACGTATCACTACTGTTGCTCCTATCTTAAAGATATATTGTGTCCTACCTAACCAGTGAACGTGAGGCTGTGACCGTCCTGTCAATGCCTGTCATCACTCTGAGATCTTTTACTGCAGGTATGCTGTTCTGTATTTTTGTTATTTTCTAAACACAACGCATGTATACTACACGATCACTTTGTGGATTGAGTCAGAGAGATATTCTGAGAGCAGTGAACATGTGGCTGTGACCGCCCTGTCAATGCCTGTCATCACTGTTTGATATATTTTACTGCAGATACAAACCGAGTCAACCTGAAGTGTGGGTGCCGTGTGCCTTTCTTCTGGGGGGCTATGTGAAGTTGGTTACAGGTGCTTCATAAAGGACTGATTTAAAGGGTCTGAATACTTATGTAAATGTATTATTATTATTTTTTTATTGGTAATACATTTGCAAAAATTTCTACAAACCTGTTTTTGCTTTGTCATCATGGGGTATTGTGTGTAGATTGAGAGAGTGCAAAAATTTAATAGATTTTAGAATAAGGCTGTAACTAACAAAATGTTGAATACTTTCCGAATGCACTGTGTATATATTTTATTTGTATTATATTTTTTGCACCTTGGGTCTGAGAAAAGCGATTTAGAAATTAAATTAACTATTAGGTAGACTGTCAAGATATGTTGCATGAATTCACAATGGAAATACAAATACAAAGATTTTATTTATTATTAGGCCTACTCTCACAATTTCACACATTTTACACTTGACAAGCAGTTTCCTTATTCCACCACTTGGTACTGTGCGTACGCATGGTCCGGGCTGTGCGTAAATGTATATTTATGCACACTCTCTCAAGCAAACATTCATATTGATTAATCTCACACTTTGCGTGGAAATGAGCCCATACACCGTTTACGCTCACATTTCTGCTTACTCCTGAGTGATAAATGAGGCCCTAGGCCTTTGTGCATTACAGGACGAATATGTTTTGCACTGTCAGGAGTAGACATCTTGAAACTAGTTGATGAGAGTAAATTATGTACTGATACTGTAGATCGCCTTCAAAAAGACTGCAAAGAGTAAAAAAACAAACGATTAACTGTTGTTATAGATTAAGGAATATCTTATGGTCTCAATTGCTCCGAACAGACTAAACTCAACAGTCATTGGTATTATTTTCAATATTGTTTAATGCTAATAAGCCCACAGTTAGTATTTTGTTAAAAAAATTGCAGAGCAAGTGGATGGTGGAAGAACGTTTCCTTACTGTGGAAAAGCAGTTTTTCTACCAGTGAAAGAGCTGGATGTGTCATTGAGCTCCTGATGTTGACACAGCTAATGGAAGAGCTTCCCCCCTTCTAGCATTGATAGCTACTTTACTGAGGAAAAATGGACTTCCGATAACTGGGATATGTGGTTGTCCCACTTAGCTCTCTTAAGTTGCTCTGGTTGGAGAATCTGCTTAATGACTAAAATGTAAAAAGAACAAGGAGAAGGAGACATGATGGTGTTGGTAACTCATCTCTTTGATGTAATTCAATCTGGATTTTCCAACAAAAGTGTGACGCATTGAATAACTTAAGAGTCAAACTCAATTATTTATCTGATCACTCAGTGTCAAAATGATGTTACCACACTTCCTTGTAACATCTCTAAAAGCACAGCCTGAAACACCCACTCAGCAGGCCAGGGCTACCCTCACATCCGGCCTATTAGGCCCCCTTTAAAAGTGAAGTAGTGAGACACAAATTGGTCTAGGCTGCATCTCCAGGCCTAAGCAAAGTCCAATGAAGATTGGCAGTGTAACAGAGGAGTGTTTGAACTGGAAGGTGGAGAGGCTGCAGCTGCCACCTCTCTCCCATCCCTCTTTTCTTCAAGCCTGTTCCCATTTTAGTTACCCCCAAATTGCCTCTTTTGAACTTTAATCTGATCCAATAGAGGAGTGGACGAGGTGTAGACAGGGGCTGAGAAAAACAGTGGGCAACAGTGGAACGCTTGGCATTTCCATAACTGACCCCTCGGATTACCCCGACTCACACAGCCTCCATTTTTATTACTTTTTTTACAATCTTGTGTTCTTTCATAATTTTATTCCCTCTATGCATGATGGAAAGGTGTGTTGGAGAGAGAGAATTATGTTTTAGTAAGTGGGTGTGTTGAGATTATTCATTCATGCCATGCACACAGACACAATTCAGAATGGTTTACAATTAAATTATGTTTCCTCATTTTCTGTCAACTGCAGACTTGGCCTGATACTTGTACACATTGTAAAGAGTGGGTGAGGGATAAACAATGAATTGTGAGCATGTGTGTGTGAAATGCCGGAATACACACCTCAAGAGGGAAAGGGGAGGGATCCCGTTGAACGTCGCTGTACATATAAAACTAGCTGAGATAATAGTGTGAAAAGTAACCGCCAGGCAGCTGAGCCCCTCGTGGGATTAGTAGTAGAAGATGGAAGGCCTACTCCGACTCTGGTCTGAGACATCTCCTTCCCTCAGCCTTTTTCCCTCACTATCTCAGCTGATGCTGCCTCCCCAGCCACTTCCCTTCTTCATTTGTAGTTCTCCCTGCTGCACCAATTCACAGACCAGGCCTACCCCTCACTTCCTCTTTCCTTCCCCAGCCCCCAAACCACATACCTCATTACAGTAGACTGAGCATACAACATACAGGGAACTTAGCTCTGCAACAGACACACACATGAACAAATGCACGTATATACACACACACAAACACACACACACACACACACACACACACACACACACACACACACACACACACACACACACACACACACACAGATAAATGCACATATATATATACACACACAAATACACACACACACAAATGGTTGTACACATACACACACACACACCACATTCCCCTCCAGGGGAAGTCAGTTGGCTCAGATAGCCCATAAGACCCAGGCTTATCGTTCAACCCGGCATCCTGCGTCCTTCAGCCCCCCCTATCCTCCTACCCATCTCACAGCTCACTGATAATCAACTGCCTGTTTAAACTGAGGGATGCCTGGATACCCTTGGGAAGGATATGAGATTCAAACACAGGGGCATTATTGTCTCAATGTGCAGATACAGTACAGCTGCAGTGAGGGATGAGCGGATACAGTATGTTTCCACTGGGGCCCATGCAGCATGTGGGTAATGTTTTCCCTAGGAAACACGAGGTGCTGCAGTTGTTTACTGTGAAGCTAATGAGTGGCTTTGGACTTAATACGAAACTAAGAGGCCCCGGCTCAGATCACAGACAGACCGGCTATCATTTGTCTTGGTCTAACATCACATGCTGGCTCACTCCAGTAGCCTAGGCCGCCAATTGTGAAAAACCAAGGAAGAGTGGGGGGAAAAGAAGAGAAAACAATGTTGGAGGTTGGGGTAAAATAGAGAATAGGGTAAGAAAATGGAAAAATAAGCCACATGAAGTCCTGGCTTATCCCTACAGCCTTCCCTAATTGAGGGAGCTAATACGCTACAAAGACAGTGTAATCCTAGATGTCAGAAAGCAATTATGTGGCTAATGACAAAATAATTAATGCAAATAGTTCATCCGGAATGACCGATCTGCCAAGTTGCCTGGAACTGTGGGTTTCATATTTGTCTCCGTTTAGAGGTTAATTCTGAGCCCTTAGGCCTCTTGACACTCCCAGATCCCCTAATTCTCTCTAACGCCAGTGTAAATGCATAGTTGATGTAAGGGCTTATTCAATATTTACCAGCCGGCTCAGTAGAAGATAGGCCTGTCTCTAATGAGTGGGATCACACTGTTCCTAGACAAAAATAAATGTCAATCCCACACAGATAACTGGTACCTAGAAATCATTACTATGTGAGCCATTACAGCTATTTCTCCAATTTCTGAGCCACAATTCAGCGCCACGTTATTCTCCTTTCGTTGCCTTCCAGGCACTTCAATACATGTGCTACTAACAGCACCATGCAGGCTTTAACTTTATGTAAAGGAGGAAAAGCCCTAGTCTGGGTTTAATAAAAGCAATTTGAATATAACAATTTTGCCCAGAAGAAGCTCCAATTTACAACTGCAAACCTGCAGCTGAATGTTGTAATTCAGTATGACGCCTTGAAAGGCAACTTCTGGCTTGAAGTGTAGAGAATGTTGCTGAGGAAAACTGTTAATGACATCCTAGCGACCTAGCCAACCATGGGACCTTTTTCTAATGGAAGCCTTCCTCAAAGTCATAAGCTTATAAAATATACATTATTGAAATTGCTGACAGGGCAAGGAGGAATTGAAGCAAAATAATAGTTTGAACATGGTTAGGATGTTAGGGCTGACTGGCTGTGACCCCAGGATTCATTTTGCTACACATTAATGGAACTAGAGTGTGGTCAGTGTTAAGACTTCGACCCACACAAAATAATAGCTTTCAGACTAAATTCCATCCAGTCCGAATGGCCGACTAAGCTACTCCAACAATTATGTGCAATTTGCGTGATATGCCCATCTTTTCTCCCGAAACCCTACTTCCTCGTGAGACTGAGATGAGGGAAGAATATGTCCTGTGTAACGTACCCCTGGTTGCACCTCTCCACTTTCATATTACTGGAACGTTCATCCCCACAGGTCAAGGAAAATACTATATTTGATCACCTAATGTATTCCTTTATCTGAATAATAGTTTTTTCTCTTTGTTTTAAAGTTTTAAGTTGCACTATGCAGAACTCACTCTTCCATTTCCTGGTTGCTAAAACTCTAATTTCAGTTTGTGACAAAATAAGACAGTAAAATGTAAAGAATCATCTAAACCGTTACGAAATACATTTTTCATAACCAAAAATGGTTGTTTCAGCTGTTTGAAGCTGGTATACAAAACCGAAAGTAAAAGATGCAAAAACCAAACTTGCAATCCATTCTGATTTCTAGTCGTTGATGTTCCTGGCCACAGATTCTCCCATCCCTATACAGCTTACTCATGAGTAGCACATTTTTGGCTTTCTTTGGCACGTAGGACACTAAGCACGTGTCGGCCGTGAACACAATCTTAGAGGAATTGATAGATCTCTCGTGTATTCAACAGCTGAGGTGGGGGCTCTGGCTTGTTTTTTCGTACTGTTCCTACCATCATCAGCTTCCTCTTGAGGAGCTCCTGTCCCAGTTTGTGCGAAGTAAAAAAGTTATGTTATGGCCACAGAGTCCCTGTGTCACATCCAGGACAACCCGGTTCCCTTGGTTCTTCTCAGGGGCTCCTCCATCTGGCTTCCCCGTATACACTTGCAAGTTCCAGACATATGAAGGGGCAGCGGCTGCTAAATGGCAACCTGCTCATCAACAGTAATGTTAGGCTCAGGATTGTAAAACAGGGGAAGGCCCATACTGGCCCATACTGACCTGATTGCAGCTAGCTTGTCTCTCTGCGGCCGAGCTGGTCTGGTGTCTCGGTTATCGAAGGAGATAATCCTGGAAATAATGTGGAAGTTTTCCAGAGACATTGTTGCACGGAAAAGTTCTCTGCCAGTTTCTGCATCCCACAGGGATTCTTTGGATTACCCATTGGATCTGAAAAAACCAGCAAGGATAAGAACCCCAAAGTATGCATGTAAATTTGTTTGGTCCATCTCTCTCCAAAAACACGCCTTCCCTCCAAATTAGTACAGTTCAGAATGATTTTCTGGATGGTGTCTGGTAGTTAAAAAATACTTTGTCCTGCACATCTGTAACCGCCATCCGCGTCGCCCCTTTTTATATCCTAATCACATTGGCAGCCATGCGGGATAGCTTATTCATTGGGCAAGAAGACCATTCAATTCACAATTTTTTTATATCCATATTTCTCCTCCTGTAGGCTGCTGATAAGCTGGTTTCTGATGGGCTGGTCCTGGGGCTGGCTGCTGACGTGTTGGTCCTGGGGCTGGCTGTGTGTCAATCTCATCCTCTTACGACTCACTGTCTGACTCCGAATTAATAGACATGATCATCATATTCGGAAAATTCTTAATCTTCCAAAGTGGAAGACGCTCCTTCCACACTAGCTTCTCTCTCTGCAAAAATGATTTCTAAGGTCTTCTTAGCAGAGATTATGTTTGCCATACTGGTTGATTGTGGTAAGGAGCCACACGTGCAAAGCTATTTATTTGTTGTGTCCCTTCCCTAATTTGCACCAGGCTGGGGTAGAGTGTCGAAAAATACAGATTTAAAAAAATAATGTATCAAAATAATGCATTGTAATACTTTTTTTACCCTCGGGTCCAGTGGTCGCGAACACCACATATGTAATACACTGCTCAAAAAAATAAAGGGAACACTTAAACAACACAATGTAACTCCAAATCAATCACACTTCTGTGAAATCAAACTGTCCACTTAGGAAGCAACACTGATTGACAATAAATTTCACATGCTGTTGTGCAAATGGAATAGACAAAAGGTGGAAATTATAGGCAATTAGCAAGACACCCCCAATAAAGGAGTGGTTCTGCAGGTGGTGACCACAGACCACTTCTCAGTTCCTATGCTTCCTGGCTGATGTTTTGGTCACTTTTGAATGCTGGCGGTGCTCTCACTCTAGTGGTAGCATGAGATGGAGTCTACAACCCACACAAGTGTCTCAGGTAGTGCAGCTCATCCAGGATGGCACATCAATGCGAGTTGTGGCAAGAAGGTTTGCTGTGTCTGTCAGCGTAGTGTCCAGAGCATGGAGGCGCTACCAGGAGACAGGCCAGTACATCAGGAGACGTGGAGGCCGTAGGAGGGCAACAACCCAGCAGCAGGACCGCTACCTCCGCCTTTGTGCAAGGAGGAGCACTGCCAGAGCCCTGCAAAATGACCTCCAGCAGGCCACAAATGTGCATGTGTCAGCATATGGTCTCACAAGGGGTCTGAGGATCTCATCTCGGTACCTAATGGCAGTCAGGCTACCTCTGGCGAGCACACACAAAGCAATGCCACCCACACCATGACTGACCCACCGCCAAACCGGTCATGCATGAGGATGTTGCAGGCAGCAGAACGTTCTCCACGGCGTCTCCAGACTCTGTCACGTCTGTCACATGTGCTCATGTGCTCAGTGTGAACCTGCTTTCATCTGTGAAGAGCACAGGGCGCCAGTGGCGAATTTGCCAATCTTGGTGTTCTCTGGCAAATGCCAAACGTCCTGCACGGTGTTGGGCTGTAAGCACAACCCCCACCTGTGGACGTCTGGCCCTCATACCACCCTCCTGGAGTCTGTTTCTGACCGTTTGAGCAGACACATGCACATTTATGGCCTGCTGGAGGTCATTTTTATTTTTAGGATTGAGAACCACTGATCTATAGCCTTGGTATTATGGGAACATACTTGTGCCTGTGGATTATTACTGTATGCATAACTGCTCAGACATCAGAGGCCTATTCAGACCCCCATAGTTGTGTTGATGCCCACACCAAATAGATCTGACATTAACGGCTTCAGATCAGCCAGTAATGCTATTCATGGTATCTGTGGGTCCCTTTTCCGTGTGATATTATTAAGAAAATGTTTATTCATGATATCTTCTCCAAATTGTCCTTGGGAGGGCTGGGAGATTACGGCGGACCACTGATCCGTGGGTTGTGAATAAACATGAAAAACAATCAGCGTTCCATTTAAAGGAGGAATGGCGCTGATGCCTCAGCCTCCAGGGGTCTCGCAGATGAATAATGAACTTGTTACAAATGTATTGAAATGCAAATAAATGACATTGTGCACTAATACTCCATCCTGTTATGTAACTTACTTCTCGCTACCTAGTTCCTATAATGTGGGTGTAAGTAGGCTACTGTATATTCCTACACTGTGAACACCAAAAGGGGCCTATATACAACATAGTAGCCTCAAAGAGTTTACTAAGCATGTGGGAAGACATCTGCATCATAAAAAAAGTATCTGTGGCATTTTCATTATTAAAATGGATGTTGTTTTTTTTTTATTATGACTTTTACTTGAGATAAATATGTAATTAGGAGCTAATACAGTGTGTTTTTGTGAATCTCTCCATAGTTCCCTTTTTCCTGTGTTAATAAAAGTAACAAAGTAGCTACTTTGTCCTTGGATGAAAAAGGATAGATCAAGCAAGAGAGTTCAAATTGATCTAGCTCTATCAGCAATAGTTCAAGTAGCTACAGTAATGCCAAATATAATGACCCAGTGGGCCAGAGACACAGACAGATAGACAATGAATGAGACAGAGGGAAACAGTGAGAGAGAGATATGGGGTCTAATGTCAGTCTTTGACAGTAGTTAACTCCCCAGCCTGCTGGCAAACAGACATCTCAGAGAGAGAGAGGCTCTACAGACATTTAGGGAGTCCAGACTGATTAGGGCCCTTCTCAAAAGGTCACGCCTTCTAAATGTTTGAAACCTACATTTTTCTTAACTATCCTGAAGTCTTAACTTTCCTTGCCTTGCAGTGGACAAACCATATTACTTTTTACTCTTGTCCTGCTACACAATGAGCACTGAGGAGAGAATATTTTCAATTATATTGGAGAGGGAACGTATGAATGGAAAACCCATTGAAAATATGAGTAATATGAAGGGTCACAGAAAACTGGGGGGAAAATTCACTCACAGTATGAGAATATTTCAATCACATAATATCAATCCAATGGCACCTTTCTAAAGGGCATGGCTACTAATAATGACCAACGGGTAAAGGGCCAATTCAGCTTGTATGATGGTGTGTACGTGTGTCCGCTTGAGTGGGTTTTACTTGATATTCTATTATACACTGAAAAAAATAGATATTTTTATTATTTAATTCGGCAAGTCAGTTAAGAATAAATTCTAATTTACAATGATGGCCTACACCAGCCAAACTTGGAAAACGCTGGGCCAATTGTGCGCCACCCTATGGGACTCCCAATCATGGCCGGTTGTTATAGTCTGAATTTAAACCAGGTTGTCTGTAGTGACGCCTCACTGAGATGCAGTGTCTCAGACCACATAAATGCAACTTGCAACAATTTCAAAGAGTTTACTGAATTACAGTTCATATAAGAAGGAAATCAGTCGATTTAAATGAATGCTTTAGGCCCTACTCTATGGATTAAACAAGACAGAGAATACACTACTTGTATTTGTATATATTGAATGTGCCGGGCTGTTTTTTTGAACTACTTGGCACACAGCTCGGACACTCATGCATACCCCACTACATGCAACCAGAGGTCTCTTCACAGTCCTCCAGAACAGTTTATGGGAGGAGCACAGCACTACATGGAGCCATGACTACATGGAGCCATGACTATTCCACATGAAGTAACTCATGCCAGCAGTAAAATATGATTTACAAACTGATGAAAATGCACCTTATGGAACAGCAGGGACTGTGAAGCAACACATAGACACATACGATACACACATTTACGCATGGATTTTGTGTTATAGATATGTGGTAGTAGAGTAGAGGCCTGAGTGCACACACTTAATATGTTGTGAAATCTATTATATGTTGTAATATTTTTAAATATATAACATTTTAAAAAACATTGGGGGGGCAGGTATCCTAGTGGTTTAGTGGATAGAGCGTTGGACTAGTAACCGAAAGGTTGCAAGATTGAATCCCCAAGCTGACAAGGTAAAAAGCTGTTGTTCTGCCCCTGAACAAGGCAGTTAACTCATTGTTCCTAGGCCGTCATTGAAAATAAGATTTTGTTCTTAACTGACTTGCCTAGTTAAATAAAGGTTTAAAAAAAGAACAACTACCTTTTATTTTGCTGGACCCCATGAAGAGCAAACCACTCGCCCAAGCTTTCTGCCATCTGCCCGGTACAGTTGAAACCGGAATTCATCCATGAGGAGCACACTTCTCCAGTGTGCCAGTGGCCATCGAAGGTGAGCATTTGATGTCGGTTACGTCGCCGAACTGCAGTCAGTTTAAGTCCGTGTTGAGGAGGACGAGCATGCAGAAAAGCTTCCCTGAGACGATTTCTGACAGTTTTTGCAGTTGTGCAAACCCACAGTTTCACCAGCTATCTATGTGGCTAATCTCAGACCATCCCACAAGTGAAGAAGCCGGATGTGGAGGTCCTGGGCTGGCGTAGTTACATGTGGTCTGCAGTTGTGAGGCCTGTTGAACGTATTGCCAAATTCTCTAAAAGGATGTTGGAGACAACTTATGGTAAAGAAAGGAACATTCTATTCTCTGGCAACAGCTCTGGTGGACGTTCTGGCAGTCAACAAGCCAATTGCACACTCCCTCAAAAATTTAGAAATCTTTGGCATTGTGTTGTGTGACAAAACTGCACATTTTGGTGGCCTTTTATTGTCCCCAGCACAAGGTGCACCTCTGTAATCATATTGCTGTTTAATGAGCTTCTTGATACACCAAACCTATCAGGTGGATGGATGATCTTTGCAAAGAAATAATGCTCACTAACAGGGATGTAAAGAAATTTGTGCACATAATCTGAGTATGAACATTTTGGGGGATCTTTTACTTCAGCTCATGAAACATGGGACCAACACTTTACATGTTGCGTTCATATTTTTGTTCAGTATAGATTTTCTTTCAGGATGCATTGCTGTTTTGGCCCAGACACAAAACTAAACCACCTACTTCATTGGCCATTGCATATCACAATATCATTAACTTGGCACAGTATAATAGCAAACATATGAAGCCTATAGCAATTATAATCCAGTCCACTGAGTCAAGCACACAGCAATGACTTGCAGTAGGGGGATAACTCAAATCAAATAAGACTAGGGTTAACCCTGTAAGTAGTCAGAGATGGATTGGCATGTATTTTGTTTATGTAAGGAATACATCTCTGTGCAGCTCTATGCAGCGCCCTGTCGGCATCCCGCTGCTCCACGCCAGTACACTTTTAATGTGAGAGAAACTCTGCCTAATGACGACCTTTAGGAGGAGAAGAGGAGGAATTGAGTCTGTCTCCTGCGTCATCATCCATTTTAGGCTCTCAAATATTTACTGTCATTAGAGCAGAGAGGAGAAACAGGTAGTATAAGGGCTGTGGATAAAACTTTCCAGAGAGGGAAGAGCAAAAGGTAGAGAAAGAGGGCAAGAGACAATGAGAGAGAGAGACAGAGACAGAGGGTGACACAGAGTGCAAGAGACGAGGGGAGAAAGAGATAGGGAGACAGAGAGAGAATGGAGTGAAATAGAGCAGTGGGAGCAGGTAACTCTCAGATGGTTTGAAACTGGGTCTGTCACCTGAAGAGCAAATTGAGTTGCGTCCACTGCTCCCCGGAGCAGCAACCAGAGGCATTTTGTCTTTTTGATCTTGACAGTCCGGTTAACAGACCAAACTGAGGCCAGAGAGGTGGCAGTCCCTACGTCGGGGGGCTAGGGGTGTTAGATATTCCCCATCAGTACCCTCCAATAACAGGGCCGAGACTGACGGGGCCAGGGTGTCAGAGGAGATGTAGAGGATAGCTGCTGAGGGCCCTCAGGCTCCAACCAATCACTGATAAAGAGAAGCTCTGCCTGCCTGTGCACCAACCCTACAAAGCAGGTCACTCAGCCAATTAACTCTTCACTCCCCATATACCTGATTAGTGACAGTCTCAATTCCAGGCTGCATTGTGTTTGACATATTGGACATGGTCAGTTAACCCTTTGTGTCTCTCTGCACCTCTCCATTGGTTAGCAGGTTTGACAGGGTCAGCAGCATTCAGTATCAGGAGAGGGCAGGGCTGTTTGATTATAGGGAAAGGGGAATACGTTGACAGTTGTACAACTGAAATGTGTCTTCTGCATTTAACCCAACCCCTCTGAATCAGAGAGGTGTAGGGGGCTGCCTTAATCTACATCATCGGCACCCGGAGAACACTGGGTTAACTGCCTTGCTGAGGGACAGATCAACAGATTTTTACCTTGTCAGCTCGGGGACTCAATCCAGCAACCTTTCAGTTACTGGCCCAATGCTCCTACCCACCAGGCTACCTGCAGCCTCTGTGCACCCATCCACATCCACCTAGTGAGAACGTGCAAATCTTATTCTGAGAATACTCTAAATTGACCCAGCAAACAAATGTGATGAACCACAAAATGTGTAGCTTAGTCATTAGTGTGTTGGAGATTGCAATACAGGTTCATATTCTAAATGTGATTAAAATATAATAAATGGGCTAATATCTAAGCACAGAAAAAATATGGATAAAGAGAGATGGGAGACAGAGAGAGATTTATCCTATTTGTCACCACGATCTCCATCTATTCAACATCTTGCAATATTTTTCAGGCAGGCATTTGTTCTCCGTCACTACAACACCTGCTTCCATAGTATACTATACATCCTCAAACTCTTGTATGATTCTGATGGAGATTGACAGAGAGGGTGTAGGGCTACAGAGACTTATTCAAACATCTGAGCCTCTGTAACAGAGTTTTTTTCATACACTGACAGACTGACCAGGTAAATCTAGGTGAAAGCTAGGAACACTTATTGATGTCACCTGTTAAATCCACTTCAATCAGTATAGATGAAGGGGAAGAGAAAGGTTAAAGAAGGATTTTTAAGGTTTGAAACAATTTAGATTTTGTATGTTTGCCATTCAGAGGGTGAATGGGCAAGACAAAACATTTAAATGCCTATGCATTGGGTATGGTAGTAGGTGACAGGCGCACCGGTTTGAATGTGTCAAGAACTGCAATGCTGCTGGGTTGTTCACACTCTACAGTTTCCCGTGTGTATCAAGAATGGTCCACCACCCAAAGGACATCCAGCCAACTTGACACAACTGTGGAATGCATTGGAATCAAAATAGGCTAGCATCCCTGTGGAACACTTTCGACACCGTGTAGGTGTTCCTAATGTTTTGTACACTTTGTATATTCCTGTACCCCTAATGTGTGCATGCATTGCCTATTTTGCCTTTCCCTCGCTATCCCTGTTGGTAGTGTGAGAATATAAGGACAGTTTGAGGCTGTGATTAGACTGACCCTGGTGTTAATGAGCTGCCGACAGATAAACGCTGTTCCTCCATGCCTGCTAATTGACACGGCTGCCTTGTTCTCTGCAGCGCCAATTACCTGTGTCAATCTGAAGGCAACTTCCCGCAAGTCAGGGAGACGTCCCTCTGTCAAAGCCATTTGTCCAAGCCACCATCTCCTCTCCGGGGCTCTGCCTACATTCTCATCAGCCTTCCTAAAGTGCTCTTTAATTTATCATATCATATTCTTCCGTGATTTTTATTTATATTTTTTTCCACACATGGGTGCTTGTGGTAAACAAATGCACTTGCTTTATTGTGCTCAACACTGGAGAGGCCAGCAATTGGAAAGTAATTTTCAAGGGGCAGGGGTATTAAATACACTGCTTTCATGTCACAGAGACCTGGGTCTGGCTGTGTGCATCGCATTTGGAGATGTCATTCCCTACAGTAAAATGCTAAGACTTGTAAATTCACTTCAATCACTGTCTTGTCTATTGAATTGTCAATAAAAGCAGCTTTATGTGGTATCACAAGTGGTCCTAGATTCCAGTTCCTCTGGTTTGTTTATCCAAACAAAACAACATTAATTATCTTGGTTTAATTGTTAGCTATTAAACAAAGGGATGGCTTGGCAGACACCATATTGGAAGTTTTTCTATTTGTGTCTTCTTCCAGTGTCGATTAAAACAAATTTAGTTTCCACTCAAGACCATTTGGGGGGGATTTTGGTGTTATTTATTTCATGAGTGAGCCAATCTGTGGGGGGTTGTGGCTTTGCTCATCCTTTTCAAAGCTCCAATTTATTGTTTTATTGGATTTGCAATATACATATAATTTCATCAAATGCTGTATATTTGTGATGGCCGTCATAAAGATTGGTACTGGAGGATGACTATCTCTGTGGGCTGTGACCCATGAAATGCCTGCGCAGAACCCTATATTATCATACATTACTCATTATTTCACAAAAATGTCCTCTGCTGATGCTCAGCTTCTTGCCACAGTGACCTTAGCATTCTGGATGGCTTCTCAGTGAGAGCCCTATAGTGTGTGTGTGTGTATACGCACAAGACGTGCCTGTGACAAAGACTGCCTACGAAGATAATTCAAATGTTATGGACAGAACAGGTAAAGTGTGTAAAGTTCAACAGAATCATCACAGAAAATGAACAGAACATTTTAATTCAAATGGGCCCCCCATGTAAAAATAGCATTGTGACAGACATAGAATTGATTTTGTGAAATGTTTTCTTTCTTATTTTACCCCCAACCTCTCATTATTGCAAAGAAGCATAATGGTTTCTGCTTGCTTTAGATCAGTGGTTCCCAAAATTCCATCATTGGGGAACATCACCCGGGAACATCTATTTCACACCCCTCTTGTTGGTGGAGAGAACATTTTGCAGGTTTAAATAGCTTTATAATGTCTGTAATGACAAGAGGAAAACTGCTGATGTACTATCCAATTTCAGAATTTCACCTTGTGCAATCTACTACTACACATGTCAAGAGTAAGTTGAAAGCCCAACTGAGTTCCGTACATCTTCCTGAAGGTCAAATAATGTAGGCATGGGGAGGAACTGTGGCACTGTCACTTCTTGGAATTGGTCCATTTTCTTTTATTCCTTTAGATTAGTCTTACATTATGAATATATGTAAATAGGTGTTTGTTTTAATGGTTTTCAATATTTGCTATGTATTAGATACTCATAGCCACTAATATCTACATTGAATGTATTTTTATTTCTCAAATATAAAATATATCCTGTTCCCAGTGATGATGAAAGACTTATATCAAACGATTACCAACATTATGTGCAAAGCTACATTGAACACGCCAGGACCAAGCACTTTGGAGATGATTGAATCATAAAATAGAGCAGAAACTGAAATGTGGGATACCAGGCATTGTATTTACTCACTGAATAAACAATGTGCCCGCTTCACTAAGGTATTGTTTGTTGCAAGTAAAACACTCCTATTTTGATTTCCCAAATCACCCTCTGAAATAGGAATGCACGAGTGGCGCAGTAGTCTAAGGCACTGCATCTCAGTGCTATAGGCATCACTACAGACACCCTGGTTCAAATCCAGGCTGTATAACAACCAGCTGTGATTGGCCCGGTGTCGCCTGGGTTTGGCCAATGTAGGCTGTCATTGTTCTTAACTTACTTGCCTAGTTAAATAAAAATAAAATGTTTTTTTAAGTATCTGGCAGTGGAGTGGAAGCAATTCCTTAAAAATTGGTTTAAATCTCAACTTCTGCAGATTTCAGGGGCCATTGGAGAGGCTATGTGGTCCACCTCCTGTAATATGTCAGATAAGACACTTTGGTGGTTATTTAATTTTTTTCTCAGCGTACCAGATGGATACAAGATAGATCAGAGAGAAGTAGAGTAGGCCACCTGAAAGATCCCATATGATTATTTCACATCTCACAAATATCACATGCATATTTGGACAAAGAGAGGAAGAGCCCTCCTGGCTGTCAGGGCCAGTTGCCCGTTTTGGACCGTTCTTAGAACATCAATCACTGAACTCAGTGGGGGTAGTGGGCCTGCGCCCTCCATCACTCACCCATACCCTGCTGCCCTCAATGCTCTGGAGCAGAACATTTTAATCCACTATCAAAGTCAGATAGCGCACATCTGAGGGGGGGGGGGGACGGACGAACTGCCACACGATCACTGGTGATCAATGCTTCTTTCATTTTTCTGGATGCATTGGCGTGCTAAATCTAAATGGATTCTGAAGGATGTGAGAAAGCGAGAGAGAGAGGTGGAGGATGTGAAATCAGTCTGCCCAGAGACAGATCAGCTTAGAGATGGATGGTGCTGAAAGGGAGAATGTCTTAGTCATAATGGCACATCTGATGTCCCTGACAGTAGATGCTCAGATACATATTTTTTTACGACGACCCCACTGTACATTCACCACCACAATGATTGAAGACAAAAGATGAAGGTGAATGTATCAGGAGGGGGGAGTGTGTGTGTGTGTTTACATGTGCCTTGTGTGTTTTTCCATGCTACACATTTCCATGTGTCTCTCTTTATGTGTCCGTTAAGGGTGGAGAAACCTGCTCAGCCGTGGCAACATTTAAAACTAGAGAAAGACAATATAAAAGTATTTCTTTAATATATTTTAGATTAGGGGTTAATCAGTGTGAAACATCACATCTTTTATTTCCTCTGTAGCGCTCTGGGGAAGCAGACTAACTCTGGTGTGTTACATTTAGCTGTCACCCAAGCAAATGGCATCACCTCTCTCTGTTATTGAAGGCCCTATTTTTATGAGTGCCAGGGTGATACTGATCAAATCAACTCACACAAGATTATCATGGCTTTAAAATGAAACATTTCTATCAGAAAACACGATAATGCAAACAGAGGGTGAAACATCCCTGCATTAAAACTGTTGTACAAAGGCAATTTTCACATGCATCTAATGATATTACCCATATTTACACATTCACATGCAAGTATACAGATGTAGAATATTCATTTGAACCAGTTTGCTACAGCAGGAAAATAATCCCGCAGCAACAGGAAATGTGTATTATTATGTGGATTATAATTCATATGTTGTAATGGTTGATACATTTCACATTAGGGCAAATCAAGTCTGACATTTTTAAGTGGAAATTAAACTTTATAAGCCTCTAAACCTTGATTACACTACAAGTTTGCATTTCCTGCAGTGCAGGAAAATTCTCATCAACAAAAGAGTGATCAAATTAAGATCCTACATATGTAATGAACACTTTGTTTGGGGTATTAATGCAATGGTATAATGGACCATTTCAATATATCAAGCCAACGTCACTGTTATCCTTCAAGCTAATGATATGATTGACATGTGGTGTAGTTACTTGAATAGGAAAACATCACGTGATATCATTGCGCTCACCCAAAGTGTGTTGTAATTTCATGTTGGTATCGAAATGATGAGGTGTTTGCCAATGATTTACCCGAACACACTTAAGGTGAAGCTTATGTTAACACACGTTAACACCTTCCATGCCTTGCATCATCATATCACGTCATCCTCATATCAAAAACCTACAGAATTACCATAAATTGCATCATATCACGTCGTCTTCAAATCAAAATCTAACAAGAAATGCAATGGTACACTGAAAAAATTAAGATTCTTAAATGGTTCTTATTCAACTCTTAAGGTTCCTTGGAGAACTCTTGCCCCATAAACAGGCACTTTCCACATTGCACTAAAACCTGCTATGTTGAAATCCCTTCTGAAGAAAATGAATCTAGATTCTTCAGCTCTTAGCAATGCTTTGCCAATGTTCAACCTTCCATTCGCAAGCAAAATTCTGGAGAAATTGGTTTTCTTGAAGCTAAATTATTTTTTAAGTTGGAACTGCATATTTGACAAAATCCCAATCTGGTTATCCTGCCTACCACAGCACAGAGACAGCTTTAGTTAAAGTAGTAAATTATCTTAGAGCCAACACAGATGCCAAACAGCTCTCTGTCCTTGTACTCTTGGATTTAAGTGCTGCATTCGACAATGTTGACCATGATGTCTTTCTGAACAGACTGGAGAGGTGGGTTGGCCTCTCCGGTCCAATTCTAAATTGGTGAACATAACTCAGAGAAAATAGATATCACATGTGGTGTTCCACAAGGTACAATTTGTGGTTCAATACTGTTCAGTTTATATACGTTACCCCTTGGCAGTGTTATCAGAAAGCACAAAATTGATTTTTCATTGCTACGCAGACGATACACAACTTTACATTTCTGTGTCACCAAAGGATTTTAGCTTCACATATAAATGATTAAACTGTATTAGTTATTTAAATACTTGGATGGCTCACTACTTCCTCCACCTAAATCAAGATAAGACCGAGGTACTTATTATTGGAGCCAAAGCACAGAGCAAAAATCGGGATGCACATTTTAATTCACTGGCAATAAAAATAAAACACCAGGTAAAACTAGATGTCAATTTAGATTCTGAAATTAATTTCGAATCACACATTAGGAACGTGACCAAAATAGCTTTTACCACCTTAGGAACTTGCCATGGTGTGGCAATTTCTACCTCAGGCTGAGAGACTCATCCATGCTTTCATTACAAGCAGGCTTGACTACTGTAATGCTCCCCTGTCTGGTCTACCCAAGAAAGCCATTGTCACGATCGTCTAATGAATTAACGGACCAAGGCGCAGCATACGTAGAGTTCCACATGTTTAATAAAGTAAACTCACAAAAACAATAAACAGCAAACAAAACGTGACGCTCATGCAGTGCTCACAGGCATCAACACAAAAACAAGATCCCACAAAAACCAGTGGGGCAATGGCTGCCTAAATATGATCCCCAATCAGAGACAGCGATAAACAGCTGCCTCTGGTTGGGAACCATACCAGGCCAACATAGAAATCAACACACTAGATCACCCACCCTAGTCACACCCCGACCTAACCAAAATAGAGAATAAAAGGCTCTCTATGGTCAGGGCGTGACAGCATTGGTCAACTGTAAAACATACAGAATGCTGCAGCACGGGTACTGACCAAGACCAGACAGAGAGCACACATTACACCGGTTTTTAAAGTCTCTACACTGAGTTTTACAACTAATTTTAAGATTATTATATTGTTTTTTAAATAAACAAATCTACACGAATCTAAAAGCAAAAGAATGGAATTAAGAAATATATAAATATTAGGACGAGCAATGTTGGAGTGTCATTGATTAAAATACAGTAGAATAGAATACAGTATATATGCATATGGGATGAGTAAAGAAGTATGTAAACATTGTTAAAGTGACTGGTGTTCCATTATTAAAGTGTCCAGGGGTTCCATGTCTATGTATGTATATAGGTCTTGAAGCAAGTGGGGACAGCAGACTGGAATAGGGAAAGACTGAATAGGTCCGTAAACGCTCAGGCAGCTGGTGTGCGCATGCTCTGAGGACACGGCTAGGGATGCCGTCTGGGCCGGCAGCCTTGCGAGGGTTAACCCTCTTAAATGTCTTACTCACGTCGGCCATGGAGAACGAGAGCCCACATTCTTGGGATTGAGCCACGTCGTTGTCACTGTGTTAACCTCAAAGCGGGTGAAGAAGGTGTTTAGCTTGTCTGAGAGCAAGACGTTGGTGTGGTTTCTCCCTTTGTAATCCGTGATTGTCTGCCACATACATCTCGTGACTAAGCCGTTGAATTACGACTCCACTTTGTCTCTGTATTGACATTATGCCTGTTTGATTGCCTTCAGGAGGGAATAACTACACTGTTTGTATTCAACCATATTCCCTGTCACCTTTCCATGGTAAAGTGCGGTGGTTTGCGCTTTCAGTTTTGCGCGAATGCTGCCAACTATCCACGGTTTCTGGTTTGGGTAGGTTTTAATAGTCATGTATGGAAGTCTGCATATGTGTCCCTTTCATAGCACACAGCAAATTTGCAGTGTTAACTAGTGTTGGTTTTTCAGTGAACCATTTCTAGTGTTTCAAGAGTTAAAGTAACACTGTAAATAGTAAAATTAACACTCAGTGGTGTAAAATAACCTCAGCATTGGTGCTAATAACCAGAGTTTAACCAAAAGCACACCCATCATTGTAATATTTCCCAGCTTGCTCTGTTGCGGGTTGATTTTTAGAATTGTTTCTTTCAATATCTATGTTTTTGCATGTACATTGGTTGATTATTAATCTTATGAAACTAAAATATGAATAATACATTTTTCTAAGCTATTCCAATCTGTTACTTTGACTTATTGCATCTTTTACTGAAATGGTACAGTAGTTTAGAGTTAAGGTAGTCTCATACTGTATCATATTCTCCCCAATCCTGGCAGTCATTCTGAATGCAGGTTGCGGTTAAATAAAAATCCAAAATGTTGGATACTCAGGCTAGATTCCAATAGGAACTAATGATAACTTTTCAAGCCGGCATAATGTTATTTGCAGGCCTGCAGACCTGTAAACTATACCTTTTAGGCCGCTGCATTAGGGTGAAACTAGGCCCTTTAAGGAAGGTCTTATGAAATATGTTTTGGGGTGGCAAGTAGCCAAGTGGTTAGAGTGTTGGGCCAGTAACCGAAAGGTTGCTGAATTGAATCCCAGAGCTGACAAGATAAAAATATGTAGTTCTGCCCCTGAACAATGCAGTTAACCCACTGTTCCCCGGTAGGCTGTCATTGTAAATAAGAATTTGTTCTTAACTGACTTGCCTGGCTAAATATACACTGCTCAAAAAAATAAAGGGAACACTTCAACAACACAATGTAACTCCAAGTCAATCACACTTCTGTGAAATCAAACTGTCCACTTGGGAAGCAACACTGATTGACAATAAATTTCACATGCTGTTGTGCAAATGGAATAGACAAAAGGTGGAAATTATAGGCAATTAGCAAGACACCCCCAAAAAATGAGTGATTCTGCAGGTGGTGACCACAGACCACTTCTCAGTTCCTATGCTTCCTGGCTGATGTTTTGGTCACTTTTGAATGCTGGCGGTGCTCTCACTCAGTACATCAGGCCAGTACATCAGGAGACGTGGAGGAGGCCGTAGGAGGGCAACAACCCAGCAGCAGGACCGTTACCTCCGCCTTTGTGCAAGGAGGTGCACTGCCAGCTCCCTGCAAAATGACCTCCAGCAGGCCACAAATGTGCATGTGTCTGCTCAAACGGTCAGAAACAGACTCCATGAGGGTGGTATGAGGGCCCGACATCCACAGGTGGGGGTTGTGCTTCCAGCCCAACACCGTGCAGGACGTTTGGCATTTGCCAGAGAACACCAAGATTGGCAAATTCGCCACTGGCGCCCTGTGCTCTTCACATATGAAAGCAGGTTCACACTGAGCACATGAGCACATGTGACAGACGTGACAGAGTCTGGAGACGCCGTGGAGAACGTTCTGCTGCCTGCAACATCGTCCAGCATGACCGGTTTGGCGATGGGTCAGTCATGGTGTGGGGTGGCATTTCTTTGTGGGGCCGCACAGCCCTCCATGTGCTCGCCAGAGGTAGCCTGACTGCCAATAGGTACCGAGATGAGATCCTCAGACCCATTGTGAGACCATATGCTGACACGTGCACATTTGTGGCCTGCTGGAGGTCATTTTGCAGGGCTCTGGCAGTGCACCTCCTTGCACAAAGGCGGAGATAGCGGTCCTGCTGCTGGGTTGTTGCCCTCCTACGGCCTCCTCCACGTCTCCTGATGTACTGGCCTGTCTCCTGGTAGCGCCTCCATGCTCTGGACACTACGCTGACAGACACAGCAAACCTTTTTGCCACAGCTCGCATTGATGTGCCATCCTGGATGAACTGCACTACCTGAGCCACTTGTGTGGGTTGTAGACTCCGTCTCATGCTACCACTAGAGTGAGAGCACCGCCAGCATTCAAAAGTGACCAAAACATCAGCCAGGAAGCATAGGAACTGAGAAGTGGTCTGTGGTCACCACCTGCAGAATCACTCCTTTTTTGGGGGTGTCTTGCTAATTGCCTATAATTTCCACCTTTTGTCTATTCCATTTGCACAACAGCATGTGAAATGTATTGTCAATCAGTGTTGCTTCCTAAGTGGACAGTTTGATTTTACAGAAGTGTGATTGACTTGGAGTTACATTGTGTTGTTGAAGTGTTCCCTTTATTTTTTTGAGCAGTGTATTTTTTAAACAATTATTACATTCAAATGACAACATATTCACTTAAGATCTCTAGCAAACATAGTCATGGGTGGTACTGGTAACTCTAAAATTCAATTGAAATGCACGATGGGAAATATGCAGATAAGGCTTGAAACTCTACAGCAGAGCTATTCCGGTCCTGGAGGGCCGAAACATTTCTGGTTTTGGATTGTATGTGGTTTTTCAAAGAACCATCCTATATATGGTTCTTCAGAGACCCTAAAATGGTTCCCCTATGGCATCACTCTCAAGAACATTATTTGGTTCCAGATTGCACCTTTATTTTTAAGAGTGTAAGATCTGCAATTGTAGTAAGAGACATGAGCAAGTTTCCCGGTGACATGCAACACCCGTGCTGTTGAATGGATCACCATGATATTGTGATGCGCTGAAACCAGTGGAAACCTTCCATAGACACAAGCAAAAATTGTTAATAGATACACAGACACACACGCACACGCGCACACACACAAGACACAACTTTTGCAAGAAAATAAGTTGATGAACCTTAAATTATCTATATTATCCTAGTACCTAAACAGAGTTAGATGGACCAAAGACTCTTATTTGTAACCTTTTAGCAATGCCCCTAATGTCTGCCTTGGATGATAACCGTTTTGATCCAATAAAGAAAGGGCTGGGGAAGCACAGTAATTCGGTTTCCCCTCATGAGTGATCTGCAATGTTCCTCTAAATGGGAAAGGTCTCTGGGATCAAGGCAGTATGGGGTATAAACACACGACTGGAGAGAAAAGACATGCTATCAGCAGCGTTGAATGGAAAACTGTACAAGCTATCCATTCTGGAAACATTGGCTGCTCTGCTGCAAGCTATCACAGGTGCAAGTTAACTATTGTTCTTTATGAGATCTGGCTTGTTTGCCAAAAGGGGCCTGCAGATGCTCGATGTGCTAAAGCAGAGAAAACAGAGAGATGCTAATCCATCTATACCCAGTGTGTTAGCATCAATAGCACTTGATGAATTTATACACTTATTTCCCCCATTCAATCCCTCACCTCCCGTTTTCTGTTTCTCCGTCTTCCTCTGGATGTGGTTATATTTATCTAGGTGGAGAGGCAGTGGCAGAGTGATTGAGAGGCTGTCCTGTAGATCAGGGTGGTTTGTGGGGCCTGTCCGTGCTTTAATCCATCTTCACGACACAGACAGAATTTCAAACAGGCCACCAAAAAAAGCAGAGAGAGAGAGAGAGAGAGAGAGATATACACACACACACACACACACACACACACACACACACACACAGTGCGGGAGAGAGAGAGATACACACACAGTGCGGGAGAGAGATAAACACACAGACAGTGCGGATGAGAGAGAGAGAGATATACACATACACACACAGTGTGGGAGAGAGAGAAGTTCAACGAGTGTCTGGCCAATGCAGCAACGGTTGCAAAAAAAAGAGGCAATTCCTGCAGTCTCACTCCACTACTTTTCTTCATTTGACTCTGATTAGCTCTGATAATGTATCTCTGCCATTATGTGACTAATAAAAAGAGGCAGGTGGTAGATAGGGCGCAGGGGTAATGGCATCCAGCTCCTCTGTCTAAATAAACTCAGCGGTGACAAGCTCTCAAGGGGTCATGAAGAGTGACGTGCCCTGAGCATCAACGCCATGGAGGTACTGTAAACACAACAACAACAACAGCCCCTCCTTAGCGCCCTCCCCAAGTTGCAGAGGTCAGGACACAATACACCTGGGCCTCTACTGATGGAATTGAATTGTTTGAGATTTTTTCCAAACCGCAATATTTCAGGGGACAAAGGAAGTGGATCTAGTTTTGGCCCCTGGGGAGGAGGAATCATGGATGCCATGTCACTGAATTTACTGTTGGATCATCCTCATTTGTTTCTCTTTTCACTTCCTATGGCTTCAGCTTTCACTACTCCTGTGGGTTCAGGTGAAACATGAGCCCGTTGTGGCGCTGTATGCTTTGAGATAGTGCATATAACTTCCACAGTCATCCAGAAACCATGGAATGAATGGATTCTGACCAACCTAGGTCCTACTTGTGGGTTTACACATCTAGAAACACTATAGCACTCCAATACTGCAGAACTGACACACCCGGGTCACTTCAAATTGCCAGCTCCATCACACATCAGTGAAGTAGTTCTCTGCTCCGCTATACACTCCCCTGTCCTGCAGCAGCAACTTTATAAAGGACAACACAACAATGGATGGAGGATGCGTCATTTCCAGGTTCATGCTTTTAACAGAAAGGGCCGATGTATTCTATTTCTCCTCTGATTTGTCTGCTCTCTCTCTGTTAATCCAGTATCTACAGTACCTCACGCACCCAAATAACAACAACAAATAAAGGTCAGGGTGGGGTTGGCTGGAGTGCTGACAGGTTTATAAATGTCTTTCTTATTTGATGTATGTTCACTGATCTCGAGGGCAGCTTTGTTTGGAGCATTGTTCTTTTCTAGGTGAATTTGTTGGGGTTAGAGTTGTTGTTTTCATAGCTTTCAACCTTGGATAATCTTGTTTGAAAAAATCCTACCGATGACCCATCTCACGGCACTTCAAGCGTGACAATGTAGCAGATTTAAATTAAACACAATCAATTGTAAAGTTATTTGTTGCGATAAATTACATTTTAGGATGATGTGGCTGCATTTGAGTGTCACCCTTCAAGCCCAGTGATTGTGTTGGGGAATGGATAGGACTTGGAATGTCACCACACTCTATAAAAAGAAAAGACATTCATTCAAAAACAAAACAAAAACAGATCAGGGGCCGTATCCACAAAGCGTCTCAGGGTAGAAAATTGGTAGTAAGTACTGAAACATTTTACTCTTATGGGTAAAAAAAAAGATATGCATGGACCCTTATTTAGTCATGAGTACCACCTAGTCCATAAATATTTAGGAGACCTCATGAGCTGTCCTAATCAGTTAAGAGTTACCAGCAGCTGTCTTGATAAAAGAAAAGGGCAGCGAGTCCTACCTCGAGGGGGCACACAACCCCTGACCTCCAGGCCTGTGCCCTGCATGCCCATTCGATAATTTTGCCCTATTTTACAAATCAGTATCTCGTGCGCTTTTCACATTAATTTCACGGTCATAAAAAAACATACACATTCATCAGTAAAATGGTCTTCAATCAGCTTTCTGAATTTGCAAAGGTGCAAAAAAAACAAATAAAAGCTGATTTACTTAATTTAGGAGAGACAAAAGGATTTTCCAGAGTTAGCCATCCCTGAGACCGGGTGTGGTAACTTGTATGTCTAAAGTTTATTAATGATGTGGGACTTTTTGTAAAAGGGCTTTATGAATTAAAACATAACAACTTGCTGGTAGAGAATGCAGTGATTAGTACTAAAATTGTCACCCGTAATATAGTGCAGTGCGTTATAATAAATTGCATCTAACGGCTTTAAAGAATTGGCAGCTGCATTCATAGAGATGATGTCGCCATGTCGCCATAGTGTAGGGCCGATAGGAACATTGACTGAATAATCTGCTTTCTACTATTTAGCGAGAGGCAAGACCTATTTCTATAGAAGACGCCCATTTTTTTTCTCAGCTTCTTAACTAACTCATCAGTCTGAGACAGCTTTTCATCTATTCAGATGCCCAGACATTTGTAAGCAGGGACACATATGCTTAAATAATCAGTTATTTGAACAACATATACTTAGTTTTACATGCATGCAATACTAATTTCAGGTCAATAAAGTGTTTGTTAAACAATGAAGGGAGACAATAGTTCAGATAAAGCCTGGTGGGGGCAATAGAATACACAACAGTATCATCGGCATACAAGTGCAGCTAAAACTTTTTTTTACAGCCAAGTTGATATTATTAACGTAACACTAAAAAGTACAGGACCAAGAATTGACCCCTGCAGGACACCTTTCATAATACCCATCAGTATATACACATTTTGTTCTATCTGTCAAGGGATATTTAAACCAGGAACATGCAGCCTGGACTACGTCAATCAAACTGTCCACTTAGGAAGCAACACTGATTGACAATACATTTCACATGCTGTTGTGCAAATGGAATAGACAAAAGGTGGAAATTATAGGCAATTAGCAAGACACCCCCCAAAACAGGAGTGATTCTGCAGGTGGTGACCACAGACCACTTCTCGTTCCTATGCTTCCTGGCTGATGTTTTGGTCACTTTTGAATGCTGGCGGTGCTCTCACTCTAGTGGTAGCATGAGACGGAGTCTACAACCCACACAAGTGGCTCAGGTAGTGCAGTTCATCCAGGATGGCACATCAATGCGAACTGTGGCAAAAAGGTTTGCTGTGTCTGTCAGCGTAGTGTCCAGAGCATGCAGGCGCTACCAGGAGACAGGCCAGTACATCAGGAGACGTGGAGGAGGCCGTAGGAGGGCAACAACCCAGCAGCAGGACCGCTACCTCCGCCTTTGTGCAAGGAGGTGCACTGCCAGAGCCCTGCAAAATGACCTCCAGCAGGCCACAAATGACCTCCAGCAGGGCACAAAAGAACAGTTATTTTCTTTATCAACTTTTACAAGATCTATTGTGTTACATTCTCCTACATTCCTTTCACATTTCTATTCAAATGGTACCAAGAATATGCATATCCTTGCTTCAGGGTCTGCATTTTTTCTTTTATACCTTTATTTAACTAGGCAGGTCAGTTAAGAACAGTGGGTTAACCTCTACAGAGTACCTAACCCGGATCCGGGAGCACCCCCCCCCCCCCCCCACACACTGATTAGCATCGCTAGCATAGCGTCACAATTAAATAGTAGCATCTAAATATCATTAAATCACAAGTCCAAGACACCCAATGAAAGACACAGATCTTGTGAATAAAACCACCATTTCAGATTTTTTAAATGTTTTACAGGGAAGACAAAATATGTAAATCTATTAGCTAAACACGTTAGCAAAAGACACCATTTTCTTACTCCAACAGTTTCTTACTCCATCAGGTGCTATCACCAATTCGGCTAAACTAAGATATTGATAGCCACAAACCAACAAACAAATTTATAAGATGACAGTCTGATAACATATTTATGGTATAGCATAGTTTTTTTTTTTTAAATGTGCATTTTTCAGGTATAAATCACAGTTCTACATTGCAGCTGCAATCTGATATAGTGCTGATGCAGCTAGAACAATTACAGAGACCAACGTTATATAACTAATTACTTGTCTTAAAACATTTCAGAAAAAATACACAGCGTACAGACATTGAAAGCCCAACATCTGGTGAATCCAAACAATATTTCAGATTTTTTAAATGTTTTATAGCGAAAACAAAATGTATCGCTAAATTAGCATAACGAGGCCAGCCAGAACCGGCTGGACGCGCCCGACCAGTTCACATGCACGACAGATATATGAAATAACATCGTAAATTGGGTCTTACTATTGCTGGTCTTTCATCAGAATGTTGATCAAGGTGTCCTTAGTCCTGATGAGTCGTTCAATCCATTCACAATGGCAACCTCCCCTCTTCATTTAGCCTGGGTACTGGTCGACTGGCACGGTCCATGTCCAAAGTTAAAAAACTCAAAGAACGGAACACGGCAAAACTCCCGAAAAAATTCTAATAATCTGATTAAACTATATTGAAAAAACATACATTACGGTGATATGGTCACATGTTTCAAACAAACTTCGACACGGAGATAGTTTTCATCCATAACGTCAGCATAACAAAATACAATGCCACCTCTGAAAACGCGCATTTCAGAAACCGGAAGTTGTCGGTCACGCTAAAGAAATAGGTCTTATTTCACGTCAGTACAAGATAAACAAAAAATTTCTCCTCTGACGTCTTCCAGACACCCAGAGGAAGAAGAAGGAAGTGTGATTCGGGTCATAGGTCGCGTGACCATATATAGGCAGAGCTTTGAAGCGAGGATACACATCTTGCAATTTTCTTCTGGCTCAGGGAAAGTGCTGAGAAATGACCTGTGTTTGACTCAGAGACTCAATTGGAACGGTTTTAGAAACCATAGCTTGTTTTCTATCCAATGCTATATGGTTATATGCATATAGTAACAGCAATAATTGAAAAAGAGGCAATTTAATCTGTAGAGGCAATTATGCTAATGTGAAACAGCACCCCCTGTATTCTCAAGAAGTTAACTGCCTTGTTCAGGAGCAGAACGACACATTTTTTACCTTGTCAGCTCAGGGATTCGATCTCGCAACCTTTCGTTTACTAGTCCAATGCTCTAACCACTAGGCTACCTTCCACCATACTGGTATGAGAAAAATAACACTTTTTTTTGTAAAGTGGTCTCTTGCATCAAAAAACACATGAGCATTTTCAGTCACCTCCTTGTCTGAAGGATACGTGTAGCGTTACAGGATTTGGGTATGTCATTTTAGGAGAAAAAGGGGCAGATCCTTATTAATGTCAAGTCCTGCATGTTTTTTCCCCCCAAAAGTCTCATGGAATGTACATTGAACACCACACATTGGCTGCTACTGTAGGCTGAATGAAAGAACAGCTATTTCCCTATTAACATTTTAAAAGTTGCACAGAATTTTCCTAAAGGTCAAGTTTGGGCTCAGCAGACTTGAAATTTGCTCAGTGCCAGAAAAAATAGAAAGAGCCGTCTTTTCTTTGGGGTATCTCAAGCTGACGTGATTACCAGCTGAGAAACTTTTTGGAGTTGATTTTGCTCCTGGCTCAGTTTGTCTGAGCTGTGTTTTAACATCATCCAAAAACCTACCCTGAGTTTTTGTTTTAAAGCATCAAAGATGCTTTGTGAATATGTACCACGTTTGCCGTGAGACACTCACACACACGCACAGGCACACTCACACAAACACACACAAAGGGAGTCTTTTGAGAGCTCCCTTTCAAAGCCACTGTTTCCTGTACTTAATTAAATGCGGCTGAGGCAAGAGTCCTCAACGCCACTCCAACACAAAGTGTTTTCCTAACAAAATCAATTACACCTTCCTGCCTTTGTCTGAATGGAGGTTTGATTTGAATGTGAATTCTGTCAAGCAGCTCAAACACTTCATGGCAACACTGAGAAGAAACAGAAAAATCACACCAGCCCTTCCCAATGATGCCCACCCCAGTCCCTTCGCTCTGTTCTCATATAGCTGAACAGGCTGTGAACCACCATGAGGGGCATTTTGTGTGGCTGTCATGCGAGAAGTGCATATCACAATGTCGACACTTTCTGTCTTATTCATTTCGTCCCACGTGAAATCCGCTCCAGAAAGTGACGTGTTGGTTTTACAAACTCTGACACTCAACGGGCCTCTGACAGTTGCAAGATGTAATATTCACAGCTGACTGCTTTGCGGTTGTAACTCGGAGCTGTGCCACATCAACAAAGACGGCAATGGAATTGAGGCTCCCTGGATGTGCCTGGGTAACAAATATAGCTGTAGGGGAATTGGATACATTTCTGTGAAGACGACCAAGTGCTTCTGCTGAAACAGCAGATGATTTACGATCCCTCCCTCCAAGCTTATAAGCCAAACGGCACCCTGAAAGTCTTTGGTTTACGTGATCATGACACGACTGCATTTCAACATAACAAACATTCCCCATTCCTAATCAATTGGTTTCTGTGGAATTCAGTGGTGTATTTGGTCAATATTTCACTGCAATGTATACATCAGTCACAGGGACAAGGGCTGGGACAAGGGGTGAAATCTTCGGACACCATATGTCATCTGGAATATCTCGTATTTTTGGGGGATTGAACTGACACTCTTGTGCTGGTTGTATGGACACATACTGGACTCTACCCACAGACTCACACAATACAGTGACACTCCAACACACACACACACACACTAGATACGCTCACACAAACAAAACAAATACATGCACACGCATATTGACCCCGCACACACACTCACACACAGCCAAACTTTCACACTCTTCACATTCGCTGCTGATACTCTGTTTATTATCTATCCTGATTGCCTAGTCACTTTCACCCCTACAGTGGCTTCACCCCCCTTGGCATTTTAAATTGTTTGTTGACTTATAACATAGAATTAAAATGGATGTTTTGGGAGTTTGTATCATTTGATTTACACAACATGCCTACCACATTGAAGATGCAAAATACACTGCTCAAAAAAATAAAGGGAACACTTAAACAACACAATGTAACTCCAAGTGAATCACACTTCTGTGAAATCAAACTGTCCACTTAGGAAGCAACACTGATTGACAATACATTTCACATGCTGTTGTGCAAATGGAATAGACAAAAGGTGGAAATTATAGGCAATTAGCAAGACACCCCCAAAAAAGGAGTGATTCTGCAGGTGGTGATCACAGACCACTTCTCAGTTCCCTATGCTTCCTTGCTGATGTTTTGGTCACTTTTGAATGCTGGCGGTGCTCTCACTCTAGTGGTAGCATGAGACGGAGTCTACAACCCACACAAGTGGCTCAGGTAGTGCAGTTCATCCAGGATGGCACATCAATGCGAGCTGTGGCAAAAAGGTTTGCTGTGTATGTCAGCGTAGTGTCCAGAGCATGGAGGCGCTACCAGGAGACAGGCCAGTACATCAGGAGACGTGGAGGAGGCCGTAGGAGGGCAACAACCCAGCAGCAGGACCGCTACCTCCGCCTTTGTGCAAGGAGGTGCACTGCCAGCGCCCTGCAAAATGACCTCCAGCAACAAATGACTCATGATTTGGCTGAGATAAATTGATAACAGATTGTGGGGGCTGTTTTGTTATACTTCAGTGTGGCTTTTGACATTATCATATTCTGCTGCCGGAAAAACGTATATGTTTTGGCTTTACACCCCCTGCTATATTGTGCATTAAAGAGATACCTGTCTAACGGAACACAGAGGGTGTTCTTAAATGGAAGCCTCTCCAACATAATCCAGGTAGAATCAGGAATTCCCCTGGGCAGCTGTCTAGGCCCCTTTTAAAATCTTTACTAACGACATACCACTGGCTTTGAGTAAAGTGTGTCCATGTATGCGGATGACAACAATATACAGTATATGTCAGCTACTACAGCGACTGAAATGACTACAACACTTGTGTACGTTGCAGTTAGTTTCAGAATGGGTGGCAAGGAATAAGTTAGTCCTAAATATTTCAAAAACGATAGGCATTGTATTTGGGACAAATCATTCACCAAACACTAAACCACAAGTAAATCTTGTAATGAATAATGTGGAATATGAGCAAGTTGAGGTGTCTAAACTTCTTGGAGTAACCCTGGATTGTAAAATGTTATGTTCAAAACATATTAATACAACAGTAGCTTAGATGGGGAGAAGTCTGTCTATAATAAAGCAATGCTCTGCCTTCTTGAATCAATAAGGCAGGTCCTATAGGCCCTAGTTTTGTCGCACCTGGAATACTGTTCAGTCGTGTGGTCAGGTGCCACAAAAAGGGACTTTGCAATAGGCTCAAAACAGGGCAGCACTGCTGGCCCATGGATGTACACAGAGAGCTACACAGAGAGCATTGGGGCCGCAGGTAGCCTAGTGGTTAGAGCATTGGGTCATTAACCAAAAGGTTGCTGGAACGAGTCACCGTGCTGACAAGGTAAAAATCTGCCGTTCTGCCCTTGAACAAGGCAGTTAACCCACTGTTCGCCGGTAGTCTGTCATTGTAAATAAGAATTTGTTCTTAACTGACTTGCCTAGTTGAATAAAGTTACAATAAAAAATATATATAACTATGTATGCCAATCTCGCCTGGCTCAAATTGGAGGTGAGATTGACTTCATCACTAATTGTATTTGTGAGAGGTATTGAGATGTTCGGACACCCACAAGACATGCCACCAAACGTCTCTTCACAGTCCCCAAGTCCAGAACAGACAATGGGAGGCGCACAGTACTACATAGAGCCATGACAACATGGAACTCTATTCCACATCATGTAACTCATGCAAGCAGAACAATTTGATTTAAAAACAGCAGGGACTGTGAAGAGACACAAACACAGGCACAGACACATGCATACACACACACGATAACAAACGCACTATACACACACGTACACATGGATTTTGTGTTGTAGATATGTGGTAGTAGAGTAGTAGCCTGAGGGCACAAACTTCATGTGTTGTGAATGTATTGTAAGGTTTTTAAAAGTGTATAACTGCCTTAATTTTGCTGGTCACCCATTAACAGGAATGCTCTAGCAAAAATCAGATGGAACTGGGCAGGAGTGAGTGCCACAATAGTCCAGTTGTCGAGTTTCCACAATAGGATTAATTTCCCATAGAACACAAGGCCGACACTCGAGGCTGCCAAACCCAGGAAGACAAGACAAGCGTCTCTAAGGATACTAACTCGCTCTCCCCTAGAGGGCAGTAGATGGCAGTCAGGGAGTAAAAACAGGTGTATTAATGAAATGAGATCCATTACCAACATGGATAGAGTTTACCAACTGGACCAGAACAACAGGCATAGACGTCACTGCACTCCACTTACCATTTATCTGTGAATGATTTGTTTTGACACTAAAGAAAAATGGGTGAATATGGTCGGAGAGTGGCCTATGGAGGGACTGTAATAGAGCACAGGCTGTCTGGGTATTGTCTCCACTGTTTTCTCTCCTGGCTCTCTCACAAGTAAAAGATAGGTCTGCATTCTCCAATGAAAATATTTTCACTGAAATGGTCACCTAGAATCTGTCAAGGATGGAAATGGATGGATTGACCCTTTCACTTGCCTCCATTTACTTCACACATTTCTTGAGACTGACTGTGCCAGTGGTTGCTTTCCTAAATGAGAGCAAAGAATGTTCAAATGAAATGCAAGATGACATCAAAGACAAAACAAGCCATTCAGAATGATCCCACGATTAGATTTCCAAGTTGAACCCACACTCAGAACAACATCACCACGACAAAAGATCTGGCCTCTAGTTTCTCAGAATGGCATTGGAGTAATTTTGTTGTGAGCACATTTTCAAAATGTAATTAATCCTAAACCTGGGGGCACTGAACTCATTTCCAAACAAGTGTGAAACCCAAACATAACAGTAATAATTACATTCCGTCGAAGTCTAGCCACCTTTCTGTTTGCAAACTTGTGTATTTAATTAATTCCTCAAATTCCCAAACCAGTGGTAGAGCAGATTGTTTGGGGTGCCTCTTTTTAATTAGCTAGCCCTCGAGCGCAGAGACAGCGTGTTTCAATTAGACACCTAATGAAATTCAATCATCATGAAACAGCGTGACCACTGTGGTGCAGCTTCTCATTCAAACCAATAACAATCAGAGGAACACGTGAGGAACGGTCCTTTCATCAAAGCTTGTGTTTAGACCAATGAGGAGGTGGAGAGAGAGAAAAGCACCCTTGGGGCATGTTCAGCCTTTTTGTGTTGTCAGGGCTACCTCCCCCCACTAGGTGCTTCAGGACAAGAAGTGAGGCCTTGCACTTCACTGGGCTCTCCTGAGAGGAACAATTAAAGGATGATTTGTCTGGCTGTGTGACGCCAACATCAAAGTGCATATATTAACTAGGGGATACTCAGGACACTGTGCTGAGCCCTGCAGACTTATTCAGCTGGAGTAAAGAGATGCTCTATAGGTACTCCTCTACATTGATAGCATGAATAAAACATATTATTGTACCCTCTTAGACCCATAAAAGATCATCAAACATAGTTCCAAATATTCTGTCCATTTCACATCCTCTTCATGGTACCAGGTTAAGATATAGCATTGATTCAGTTCCCAGAGAGAGAGAGAGAGGTGTCTGGGAACCCACAACACAATTAAAACTCATACAAAACCATAGTTACACATCAATTAAAAACACAGCACCCACAGTAACTAAACACAACAGACTCTGAATACCCAATATACTCATAAACAGATCAATATTGTTAACCAGTTTGTAATGGGCAAACTCAACCCTCAGTCTCGCTGCCAACATTCGCTCCAGCATTCCCACCACATCCTGTCACGCCCTGGCCTTAGTATTCTTTGTTTTCTTTATTATTTTTAGTTAGGTCAGGGTGTGACATGGGTAATGTTTGTGTTTTGTCGGTTTTGGGTGATTATATGGTAAAGGGGGTGTTGGGTGTAGTGTATGGGTTTGTGTTGAGTGTATGTGTCTAGCTGTGTCTATGTTGGATGTAGTTGTCTATGGTTGCCTGAATGGGTTCCCAATTAGAGACAGCTGATTTCTGTTGTCTCTGATTGGGAGCCATATTTAAGGTAACCATAGGCTTTCGTTTGATGTGGGTAATTGTCTATGTTATACGTTTGTAGCCTGTGTGTGCACTACGTTTTATTAGCTTCACGGTCGTTTGTTTTGGTTAGTTCGTAAGTGTTTTGTTTTCGTTTTGCCTTCTTCTAAAATAAAATAAGATGGCTTATTTTCCAAATGCTGCGTTTTGGTCCGTCAATCCTCCACACGATCGTGACACATCCACAGACCCCTGTCCCTGAAAACTGTTCTTTCAGGTCTTCCATATTGCTAATTTAGCTGCCCCTAACACAAAATTATGCTAAATAATTACACCTCTTCAACTAAACCTGTACTTTAGCCCAAATATAAACAGTTGGGAAGAAAAAACCTCTCCCAAAGCTGAGAACCAAGAAGTGATCAGGTCAATCATCCCGACCAACCTGGGACAAAAACAGATGTGCCAATGTTTCAGACACCCCTCCCCAGCTGTCGGATTCAGGTGTACCAGATGCATTTTGGTGGCTATGGCTCCATTTATTATCCTCCATTGGAGGTCAGCTGTCCTCTTTTCAATAGGCAGTTTGTATAAAGACCGCCAACAGCCTTTTGGGGATGCACCTGGACCAAACACACCCGCCCACCTCGTCGATTTGACCCCTTCCAGGGAAGAGGCATGGGACACTAACACAAATGTTGTACAGGGTCTTCTTTCCCAACTCCTTGAACTCCCCCAGCTCCGGGGTATCGAATGAAAGCAGCATCCCCACGTCCTCCGCGAATGACCCCACCACAGCACTAATAATCAGTGCAGGGAACACATAATCCAGACCCTCCTTCCACCGATCAGAATTGGAAGTGTCAGTCACATACTGCAGATTAAGTATTGGGAAGGAATCACAGACCTCAGCGACAACCTTCCTCAGTAGGCGAGATGATCGGATCCCCACTCTTTCTCCTAGCTCCTCTAAAGATCTGCTCCAGCTCCGCATCAGATGACCCAGCTTAGTACACCCCACAACTAACAGGCATGAATGTAGGCTGGCTGAACCCAGAGCACGGGACTGGGTGGAAGTGTTGTAAAAAAGAGGCTCTTCAAAAAGCCACATCCCTGGTGGCATGCCGGCCTTACGGGACTTGACAAGAACTCTCCAAGCCTGCATAACAGACTCATAAAATGGAGTCAGGCCAGACAAATCACCCCCCTTCAGCTTTAAGAGGAAAATGTGCTTGTCTAAGCCCAAACATCCCGCTCTCCTCATCAATGTGTAGGCTGTGTCGACCCAGCTAGAACCGTCACTGTACAACAGTCTCTGGGCTACTTGAAGCCGGAAAGCCAGGATCCTGGAAGAAATGTCCACCAGGCCTTGCCCACCCTCGTGCAGTGGCAGGTACAGGGCTGCAGCTTTAATCCAGTGTTGTCCAGACCAGGAGAAATTGACAAGGGTCCCCTGACGTTTTCGTATCAGACCCCCCGGTGGCTGTAAAATCATTAGTCTGTGGCGCCACCGCGGACAGATGCCCATCCAGACCCTCTCCTATAGGTTCAGGTTTCGCCGCCGGAGTCCGCACCTTGAAGGGGGGGGGTTGGTACTGTCAAGTACTGACCATAGTTCTTTTGTATTTTCTTTGTTTTAGTGTGGTCAGGGCGTGAGTTGGGCGGGTAATATATGTTTTGTGTTTCTGTGTTGTATTTCTGTGTTTGGCAGGATATGGTTCTCAATCAGAGGCAGCTGTCAATCGTTGTCCCTGACTGGGAACCATATTTAGGTAGCCTGTTTTCTGTTGGGTTTTGTGGGTGGTTGTTTTCAGTCTTTGTGTGTCTGCACCAGATAGAACTGTTTCGGTTTCCACTTTTGTTGTTTTGTAATTTGTAGTGTTCAGTTTTTTGTTTATTGATTAAATTAAGATGAACACTAACAACGCTGCGCTTTGGTCCTCTCCTTCTTCCACCGACGAAAGCCGTTACAAAACCAGTAAGGTGATGACCTTCATGGACAGGACAAGTGAATATCAACAGTAACAATATGGTGATCAGAGAAACCCACAGGAGTAATATCACACCTTCCAACCCTACTACAGTAGTGCTCAGATACATACAACCTGTCTAACCTTGCTGCACTGACACGACCTTCATTAACTTTTAGCCATGTGTACTGCCTAAATTTTTTATTGCTTACTCTCCACACATCAGAAAGCTCAAACTCGGTTAATAGACCAGACAGGCAAGTAGCTGACCGCAGATGAGGTTCTTCAGCAGTGCGTTCAACAGTAAAATCTACTGTACAATTCCAGTCCCCCCCCTAAAACAATACACCCCTCTTGGTCACACTGTCTTAAGGTTTCCTTTATTTGATCAAATACAGCAATATGCTCTGTACCCTCATTAGGAGCATAACCATAAAAAAACAAATAAAAAACCCATAACATCCACCTTGACCAACATAATCCGTCCCTTGACAATCTCTGTTGTAGATACCACAGTCACCCCTAAGCCCGAGGAAAACAAAATTGCCACCCCAGCACTGAAATTAGTACCATGACTGAGTATATGCTGCCCCTCCCACCACATACCCCAGTCAACCTCATTAGCCTCATCACTATATGTCTCCTGTAGAAAAACTACATTAAGCCTTTTCTGTTTTATTACTTCTAACACCGAAGCCCTCTTATTCCTGTACCTTCCCCCATTAATATTGAGAGAACCTACCCTTAGTACCTCCATACAGAAAAGAGAAAGGAAAAGCAGAAAAAATGACAGAGAAACCAAAGAGAAAAAAGACACCCTATGAGGCATCATCATCATTTGTTTTAATTTTCTTTTAACCTGACCACGTTTCCCACTATCTTTTGCTGCTATGACAAGCAGTAACAAATTTCCTCAAGCGAAAACGCTTCTTCTCGCTCAACTGGTCTAACCCCACCGTCTTCTGTAACATCACAGCTGATCTCACAAACTTATCAACATCAAAAGAATCTGCCAATTTGACAGATTTCCCAAAAGTCTGATCCAGGAACCCATTTCCCTCCTCTAGACTGTAAATTGAGTCGTCACCAGCTGCTATCTTATCAATAGAGATATCCATATCCTTCTCCTGATCCTCCTCAACTGAGAACACAGACACCTGACTCCCTTCTAGCATATCCCTCTCAACACTCCCCACTTGCAGCCCATCGCTCATAGCAGGCATCTCCTCCACTACCTGTGAGACTAGCCCCACCTGAACCCCCTCCTGTACCCCATTACTCATAGTGGGCATCTCCTCCACTACCTGGGAGATTAGCTCCACATGAACCCCCTCCTGTACCCCAGCACTCGTACTGGGCACCTCCTCACCAGTCTGAGGAAATGGCTCTTCAGATCCATCCTTAGCTTCTACAACAAACATTTTCTGCTGCATAACATTTCCCTCTGGTACAAGTTGCAACTCTGTGCCCTCAACACGGACAACTTGTTCCTCAGCAACAGGTGCTTGTTGCTGCTCTACTGCTGTCGGCCCACCTCTCCCTACATCAGTGGGCCCAGGCGTTATGAGGACCACCTGCGCCCCTCCCTCTGCCTTCTCCCTGTTCGGGCAAGCACGTAGCTTATGGCCAACGTCCCCACACTCAAACCACCGTTGACTACCCGTACTAGCATAAGCCATATACAGTCTGTTGTCATACTTGACTTTAAACGATAACTCAAGTCTGCTCCGGTGAGTCCAAAAACATAAAGACCTGTGGCCGAAACGACATAACATGTTTCAAAGCCGGGTGTTTGCAACCTAACGGGACAATCTCCAAACCGCAATAACTCTCACTCCAATAGCTCATTGGGAATAAACGGCGGTGTATTTGAAATCGTTACCTTTGTTGACGGAGAAATAAGCTGCGTAACTTGAATTAACATTCCTTTAAGAAGTACGCCATGCTCAACCATACAATCAACAAGGCGCTCTTCTTTAAGAAAAACCACCACCGCTTTATTCATCCGTGATGCATAAGCAACATTCTCATATCCTACCTTCTCTCCTACGGCGACCAGAAACACCTCCACAGTGACAGTAGCTTCAGTAACACACCTAAAACCGTAACGAAGTGACAGGGACGGTGTCCCCATGTGGGTCGCCATCCCCGCCAAAACCAGGGTAATTTCGACACGATTAACAATATACTTAATTCTACCACAACAACTAAATAAAAATAATGATAACCTTATTAAATGCATAGGAAGAAAAAAAAGATAGCACCAAGGAGAGCGAGAGAGGGAGAGAGAGACTCAGTAGGAATGAGCAGGGAGATCAGGCTGATGCGGCTCGACTGCAGCCAAAAATTGGCAAGTGACCCTCGAGGCGGGTCAGTCCCAATTCACAGATGGCAAATTGTGTGGAAGGCATTGATTAATGGGGAAGACAAAACTCGTTATAGCCTACGGTGTCATCCTCTTCTTGCCTCCTCCCCTCTCAAACCCCCTCTCCCATCACCCCCTCACCCTCATCACTGCAATCAGGCCAGCGGCTAAAATAACAATTGAACAATTGATCTCACCCCACAATGAATGGCTCCTCCCCAGTGTAATTTGTGACCAGGCATTAGCTCTAATGTGATAGACGAAGGGAAGATGAGAAAGAGCCTCTCTCTCAGCACTGAAATGAATTATGATAATATTGTGCGATAATTTGTTATCAAATAGTGTCTAGTTGGCATAGGTGCATTCAGAGACAAATCTATGTTGACAGATGGGCTGTGTGGACTGAGAGGCAAGATACGGAGGTACACAGAAAAACACAACCTTTTGATACAGGTCAACAAAGTGGCTGCAAGGCTCAAAACCTTCATGACATTAGCAATTTAGAGGTGTTAATGAGAGAAACAAAAACAGATTACTAAAGAGTGAAAGCATTATTCTGGTTGAATATTCGTTTTGCCAAATAGCACATTATAATCAAGAATGTAATATAATTTATTTCACACATGGTTGAACAGTATATAGTTGCATCAAAGGTAGAGGAAAAGAAGGGAAAGGAAATATACACTGCTCAAAAAAATAAAGGGAACACTTAAACAACACAATGTAACTCCAAGTCAATCACACTTCTGTGAAATCAAACTGTCCACTTAGGAAGCAACACTGATTGACAATAAATTTCACATGCTGTTGTGCAAATGGAATAGACAACAGGTGGAAATTATTGGCAATTAGCAAGACACCTTCAATAAAGGAGTGATTCTGCAGGTGGTGACCACAGACCAATTCTCAGTTCCTATGCTTCCTGGCTGATGTTTTGGTCACTTTTGAATGCTGGCGGTGCTTTCACTCTAGTGGTAGCATGAGACGGAGTCTACAACCCACACAAGTGGCTCAGGTAGTGCAGCTCATCCAGGATAGCACATCAATGCGAGCTGTGGCAAGAAGGTTTGCTGTGTCTGTCAGCGTAGTGTCCAGAGCATGGAGGCGCTACCAGGAGACAGGCCAGTACATCAGGAGACGTGGAGGAGGCCGTAGGAGGGCAACAACCCAGCAGCAGGACCACTACCTCCGCCTTTGTGCAAGGAGGAGCACTGCCAGAGCCCTGCAAAATGACCTCCAGCAGGCCACAAATGTGCATGTGTCTGCTCAAACGGTCAGAAACAGACTCCATGAGGGTGGTATGAGGGCCCGTGGTATGACGGCCCGTGCTTACAGCCCAACACCGTGCAGGACGTTTGGCATTTGCCAGAGAACACCAAGATTGGCAAATTCGCCACTGGCGCCCTGTGCTCTTCACAGATGAAAGCAGGTTCACACTGAGCACATGTGACAGAGTCTGGAGACGCCGTGGAGAACGTTCTGCTGCCTGCAACATCCTCCAGCATGACCGGTTTGGTGGTGGGTCAGTTATGGTGTGGAGTGGCATTTCTTTGGGGGGCCGCACAGCCCTCCATGTGCTCGCCAGAGGTAGCCTGACTGCCATTAGGTACCGAGATGACATCATCAGACCCCTTGTGAGACCATATGCTGGTGCGGTTGGCCCTGGGTTCCTCCTAATGCAAGACAATGCTAGACCTCATGTGGCTGGAGCGTGTCAGCAGTTCCTGCAAGAGGAAGGCATTGATGCTATGGACTGGCCCGTCCGTTCCCCAGACCTAAATCCAATTGAGCACATCTGGGACATCATGTCTCGCTCCATCCACCAACGCCACGTTGCACCACAGACTGTCCAGGAGTTGGCGGATGCTTTAGTCCAGGTCTGGGAGGAGATCCCTCAGGAGACCATCCGCCACCTCATCAGGAGCATGTCCAGGCGTTGTAGGGAGGTCATACAGGCACGTGGAGGCCACACACACTACTGAGCCTCATTTTGACTTGTTTTAAGGACATTACATCAAAGTTGGATCAGCCTGTAGTGTGGTTTTCCACTTTAATTTTGAGTGTGACTCCAAATCCAGACCTCCATGGGTTGATAAATTTGATTTCCATTGATAATTTTTCTGTGTTTTTGTTGTCAGCACATTCAACTATGTAAAGAAAAAAGTATTTAATAAGAATATTTAATTAATTCAGATCTAGGATGTGTTATTTTAGTATTCCCTTTATTTTTTGAGCAGTGTATATACAGTACCAGTTAAAAGTTGACACCTACTCATTCAAGGGCTTTTCTTTAATATTTTAAAATCTATGTACATTGTGTGCAAATATAGATGAGTAGAGAGGTAAGCAATGAATAGGCCATAGAGGTGAAATAATTACAATTTAGCATTAACACTGGAGTGATAGATGTGCAGATGATGATGTGCACGTAGAGACACTGGGATGCAAAAGAGCAAGAGGGTAAGTAGTAATATGGGGATGAGGTAGTTGGGTGTGCTATTTACAGATTGGCTGTGTAAAGGTAGTGTGATCGGTAAGCTGCTATGACAGCTGATGCTTAAAGTTAGAGAGGGAAATATAAGACTCCAGCTTCATTGATTTTTGCAATTCGTTCCAGTCATTGGCAGCAGAGAACTGGAAGGAAAGGCGACCAAAGGAAGTGTTGGATTTGGGAATAACCAGTGATATATACAGTGGGGAGAAGAAGTATTTGATACACTGCCGATTTTGCAGGTTTTCTACTTATAAATTATGTAGAGGTCTGTAATTTTTATCATAGGTACACTTCAACTGTGAGAGACGGAATCTAAAACAAAAATCCAGAAAATCACAGTGTATGATTTTTAAGTAATTAATTTGCATTTTATTGCATGACATACGTATTTGATACATCAGAAAAGCAGAACTTAATATTTGGTACAGAAACCTTTGTTTGCATTTACAGAGATCATACGTTTCCTGTAGTTCTTGACCAGGTTTGCACACACTGCAGCAGGGATTTTGGCCCACTCCTCCATACAGACCTTCTCCAGATACTTCAGGTTTTGGGGCTGTCGCTGGGCAATACGGACTTTCAGCTGTTAGTTTTTCAGCTGTTAGTTTTTAGGACACTAGGGACGTGTCGGCCTTGAACACAAACTTAGAGGAATTGATAGGCCTGTTCTGTGTGTTCAACAGCTGAGGTGGGAGCTCTGGCTTGTTTTTCGTACTGTTCTTACCATCGTCAGCTTCCTCTTGAGGAGTTCCTGACCCAGCTTATGCGAAGTAAAAACGTTATTGCATGTGATGTTGTGGCTACGGAGTGCCTGTGTCACTTCCCGGACAAGCTGCATCCCTTGGTTCTTCTCAGGTGCTCCTCCATCTGGCTTCCCCGTATACACTTGCAAGTTCCACGTATATGATGAAGCAACATCACAGGCAGCCCAGATCTTGATTCCATATTTTGTGCGTTTAGACCCCTAAATAGCATAAGCTGATCATCAACAGTAACATTTGGCCCAGGGTTGTAAAATTGGGGAAGGTGGTCCACCCACTGATTGCAGCTAGCTTGTCTCTTTGCCGTCGAGCTGGTCTGGTGTCTCGGTTATCGAAGGGGATGATCCTGGAAAGTACGTGGAAGTTTTCCAGAGACATTGTTGGGTGGAAGAGTTATCTGCCAGTTTCTGCATCCCACAGGGATTCTGTGGATTCCCCATTGGATCTGAAAACCCCAGCAAAGATAAGAACCCCAAACTATGCATGTAAATTAGTTTGGTCTATCTCCTTTCATCTCTCTCCAATAGCATGCCTTCCCTCCAAATTAGTACAGTCCAGAATGATTTTGTGAATGGTGTCTCGGGTGAACAGTTCAAAAGAAGACTCTTTGTCCTGCACATGAGTAACCACCATCCACGTCAGCCCTGGTTGCTTCCTTACCACATTGTTAGCTATGCGGGGTGGTACATTCCATGGGCAAGAAGACGATTAAATGTAACAATTTTTGGACATCCATATCAAATCAATATGTATTTCTCACATGCGCTGAATACAACAGGTCTTACAGTGAAATGATGACTTACAAGCCCTTAACCAACAATCCAGTTCAAGAAATAGAGTTAATAAAATATTTACTAAATAAACTCAAGTAAAATAAATATTGTAACAACAGAAAATTACATAACAGCAATGAGGCTATATACAGGGGATGCCGGTACCGAGTCAATGTGCGGGGATACAGGCTAGTTGTGGTAATTTGTAAAGTGACTATGCATAGATAATAAACAGCGAGTATTAAAGAGCAGTGTTAAAACAAATGGAGGGGGGGTTAATGTGAATAGTCCGGTTGGCCATTTTGATAAATTCTTCAGCAGTCTTATGGCTTGGGGGTAGAAGCTGTTAAAGAGCCTATTGGTCCTAGACTTGGCGCACCGGTACCACTTGCTTCCGGCGCCGACAGAGACGGCCGCCTCGCTTCGAGTTCCTAGGAAACTATGCAGTATTAAAAAATGGTATGTATTATTTCTTACACTATTACCCCAGGAAATCTTAAGTTGTATTACATACAGCCAGGAGGAACTATTTGATATAAGAGCAACGTCAACTCACCAACATTACAACCAGGAATTAGACTTTCCCGAAATGGACACATTTTATCACCTCACAAATTATGAGAGGATAGAACGTCCAAAACACAACACAAAGATTGAACCCATCTTGATTTAGATCTCTGAATCAGGAGTCTAGGAATACAAGTCTGATTTGCGCTCTTCCTCACGTCTGCCTGCCTTCCGCGTATTGATCATCTCGGCTCTTTAGAATATTCCTTAGTGATTTTGCATGTGCTCTCTTGGATTCCCCGGCAATCTGTTCTCACCACGCCTTGCACATTTCCCAGCTCCTAAAATAATCTATGCCGGTTGCCACATAGAACAACAACATGACCAAGCCATAACAGTATATTTGTTGGACATTTTGAATGGCCTGAGATGTCGATGTTGTTGTTGATGTTATATTTTTCTGAATGTGGAAAACAGAGACCAGGAGATGAAGTTAAAAACATTTGATTTGATGTGGCTGCATGGACTGGCTTACTCAGAAAGCAATGTCAATAGCAATTACAGATCAGGACTTATCTTGAGCAGCTGCATAACTGTCCTACCTCCAGAGAAAGCTCTGCCAATTAACAATAGCAAACACCAAAATCAATTATTTAATTGACACGTCATGTGCAATACCACTCCCAAAACACACGCACAGACCTTCCCTGAGGTAAACTACAAAATATTATTATTTTTCGGACTCGCCACGCATGTCCTGTCTGACCAGGGCCGGTATCCCGATAGCAATGGAATTTTGGCTTATGAGTGTTTTAACAATGCTTCTTTCTTTCAATGGCCTAAGATGTAACATGCGTTTCCTAAAACACCACACAGGAGAACACACACACACACACAGACTTTCTACTTTGATGTCAGTACAGTCAGCATCTGTCTGGATATTACATGACAGAATGGCTGCCAGGTTCAGGCACTGTCCGTCAACATAATTGTTGTTTGTTTGTAGAAAGGAGTGAGCATGAAATATAAAATGAGCAACTGCTCTGCAATGACATCGTAATGTAACTTCAGGTAATTGAGACCTTGAGAAATGGTATGTTGTTGTATGCTTTTATATGTAGTGATGGGGTTGGGGAGCCTCATGCCATTGAAATATCTAAGTATAGCAAAACCAAATTGTTTCATCACTTCAGAAGTCGTGCAACATGAAATTGTGTCTGTCAGCGCCTTGAGAGACATTAGCCTTTGTAAATATAATTATAGAAACACCATTTAACTGTCATCAGCCACTGTGGGAAACACATTAATCCCCAAAGATCAATGTTTTCAACTCTGTATATGCAGCGCACAGCAATCCATCCATCAGTGCAGCCACCTTATTAGTCTAAAGGGAGAAAAGCCATCGATAATTACCTTGGCCCAACCACCAAAACAAAGGCATTTAAAATAGAAATTCACACATGGCTGCAGCAAGGTGGCCAACGGTTAGTGATTGGCTTACCACACAGAAAACTTGTTATAATGAGTAAATCTCTCCTCATCAAACTCAAACGGACATGGAACAGCATTTCAATTTGAGCTCAACCATTAAACTTGGGTCATTATTTTCTTCCTCTGTGCTATACCGAAAGGGATATCGCCATAGCCACTTGTGGAACAGTGCATATAGTGCAACATGAAATAGATGCATAATACACGCTATCAAGGCTGACGTCAAATACCAACATCAACCGGAGCATAACAGCTGACAGCAAATTCAAACTATGCCAAATAAATACTACACATGCATTGAAATAAAAGGCCTACATCAAAGGAATTACTTAGGCCTACAATCGACAAGGACATAGACACAAACAAACTCAACCAAGGAATGAAGGAAAATCTACACATTATCTACACCGTGATTCAGCACCGCCTCGGTACAGGTAGGCATAGTGGAGCTCCATGGGGTGAGGCTTAATAGACTGGGTCTCTGTCTAGTAGCCAGCTAGAATTAGGCTATTTAGTTTGTGGGCAGCCAAAAATGCTTATATGAAAATCATAACTGGCACGCAGATCTTTTGAAATGGTAGGATAAATTCTAAATTGTAAATTATCACTCGTATGACAAAGGTTGCAGACCCCCTGCTACAGCACATACAGTGTACTATGACAGTGTCATTGTCTCATGCGCTTCCCACCAAAATTGTTACTCTGCATTCAGAGATGTTCCTTGTAATGAGTGCGTCCAGCTCATGTCTGTATTATTTGCCAGGGAAGGGAAACATTCTATGAATATTGAAGCATTTTGTATCAACAACACTGCTCTGAGAATATTCATGTTGCAGCATAATAGCCAACGCGGAGGCGGCTCGTGAACATTTTTCACCGGGCCAGCTCTGGCTGATATTATAGTGTTGCCTAGGCAGCATCTGAGTGCTCATGATATGCCAAAAAAAACAGCTCTACATCCACACTATAGCTAAATAACTTAGCAGTGTTTAATGATGTTTTACCAGCAAGATTGATCTGTTAGAATATCTAACTTTAATTCAGGAAGATGGACCTCCAAGACTGAGTGAGAGGTGGAAATACATTATACCAGAAGCAGGTAGGCTACAGGTAGGGATGCAGGCAGAGGATGATGTAGGCCTACAGCAAGAAGTAAAACGTTATCCCAACTAAGAATTAATTAATGATTTGCATTTTCTCAAGTTATCATTATGTCACTGCATGACAATGCTCATTTGTTCTTACAATTGTTATTGTCTTTGAAAAACTAGACTAGACATGTATTTTGGGGAAATGCTTTAATTAGTAAGTTGTTCAGTTGTTTATTTTCATACCAATAGGACTACATCAGTGGAGGCTCCTCAGTGAAATTTATTTAAAATAAAAACAGTGAAACATTAAAAAAGTTATGGTTTTTAGATAAATTGATACTAAATATATTCATATGTCACCAAATAATGTATTAAAATAGACTGTTTTGCAATGAACGTCCACAGTAACTTCAACAGCACTGTCTGGGGTAGCACCATGGTGTAGCCGGAGGACAGCTAGCTTCCGTCCTTCTCTGGCTACATTGACTTCAATACAAAACCAAGGAGGCTCGTAGGCCTCAGCTTATGAGTGAAGAGTGATTGTTGAGCTTTTTTTTATTTATTCAAGTATTTTTTTTCAAATTACAGGAGACTGAGAAGATATATTATGAATTGTTTTCTTGGTTTTAGAACTTTATTTTTGTGTTCAGTTAGCAAAGCAAATTTTTATACATTTCACTAACTTCAGTAGCAAGCTAGCAATGAACACAAGTGTGCAATTTTCTCCGACAGAATGGCCAACGCTGCCGAAAATGTTGTGGACTTTTTGTTGAAGAGCCCCTTTTATTCTCTGGGGTACACGGAAAAGGTACGGATTAAAAGCGAGGGTCAACATCTGCCTGAGATCAGTTTCATGAAGACAGATGAAAAGGTGAGGCCATTCAATACTAGCTTCAAAAGGATAGCTGGTTAACAGGGAGCCTTTCATCAGGCCGCCTGTATTGCTGGCCTTACTTGCTTTTTGGAAAGTCTGAGCCTTGGTCAAAAGGTGGGTGCAGTGACCTGAAGAACATCGATCCTTCAGCTAAATGAAAAAACAAAAGCAGGGTATGCAAGAATTTGCTTTTAGGAGGACACGACTAGAGGGAAAGTTCTGTTAACAAGGGCAACTACAAGGCTCTGCAGAGGTAATTGCACGTTGTGATGCTTTACTTGCAGAACATACTGTATGGATTTGTCGACTGTCTTTTCTGGGATGTTGAAAACAATTCCAAATGATTTGATAGTTTCCATCGCCTCATCCATTAAAAGTTATATTAAAGAGACGCAGCACATTTTTTCGAGTGCTCTCAGGTAGGCTTTCCACTTTCCTCCGGTATTTATTTAGCAAAGATGATAACACATAGACAGACACAAGCAAAAACTCATGACATACATTTTGCAGCAGCCTAGGCTACACCTAAACATTAGAAATCGGACATGCTGTATCAGATGAAAACGAGAGGATGTTTCAGTCTGTTCAGCCTCTCTGGGTCCTGCACCAGTCTGCTTGCAGTTGTCAGTTATCGTCAGGTATGTTGATGATCAGTTGCCCATTATTATGGGAGAGATCTCAGTGACTTTGAAAGAGGAGTCTGAAAGGAACATAGGGCGTTTAAAGTGTGTGTGTGTGTGTGTGTGTGTGTGTGTGTGTGTGTGTGTGTGTGTGTGTGTGTGTGTGTGTGTGTGTGTGTGTGTGTGTGTCTAACTCACTAGATTTCAACACAATTGAACACTTATGGGAGATTCTGGAGCCGCGCTTGAGACAGCGTTTTCCACCGCCATCAACAAAACACCAGATAATGGAATTTCTTGTGGAAGAATGGTGTTATCCCTCCAATAGAGTTCCAGGCACTTGTAGAATCTATGCCAAGGCGCATTGAAAGTGTTTTGGGGGCTCTGGCAGCTCAACGCCCTATTCAGACAGTTTGTTGTTTCCTTTATTTCATCAGTTGAACGCAACTCTTATAAGAAGTTATGAATATTCTAGTTGATTGTAAATATTGAAGTCTGAAACTTAAAAACAAAACCCAGGGCAGTGTGTGTGTATATGTGGGTATGTACGTGAGTGTGTGTGTGTGTGTGTATAGTGTGTGGTAAAGTCTCCACTAGCCTAACCTTTTCCCTTGGTGTAGCAGCCAGCTCAGGCACTGTAAATTAGCCGCAGTGGAGAAGAGGGTTTGGTGACTCGTGTCCCCCGCATTTCAAATCCCATCTCTGTCAATTAAGTCAGGCGTCAAAGTTTGCAGAGGATGCGGAGAAAACAAGACAAACTTGATCACAGCTGGTGAGAAGAGCGATAAAATAATCCAGTAAATAATAGAGAGGCAGAACCAGATTCCTCTACAGTGCAGCGGTGCCAGCCTGGACAGGAGGCCACATAGGCGTTACAATGGCAACCATGCATGACATTACAGGCTGGCAGGCATGCCCAATATTAGGCGGTGTTTAAGAGTACAGCAGTGGCCTATAACTGTGTGTACAGAGGTAATACTGAGCCAAATCAATGAGAATAGATAGACAAAACATCAATAGGAATACACTGAGGGGCAGTGAAGTCGGTGGAACAGGCAGCCAGTTTAAAAAAACCTAAACCTATGGGTTGTGTTCGGTTGTATGGGATGCATGAGTTTTTTCAAAGTCAAGAGCCATTGAATTAACACATTTCTCAATTATTAAAATCAAATCAAATGTTATTGGTTTGTGTACATATATTCAGCAGATGTTGTTGTAGGTGTAGGGAAATGCTTTTGTTCCTAGCTCCAACAGTGCTGTAATATCTAAAAATACACAACAAAACACAAGAATCTAAAATTCCAGATGCAGAATGTGTTCATCCATTGTAGTCTAATGCTTGGCTCTGTCTCAAACTACCATTTTGTTCTACTTGGACCAAGGACATTTTTATTGTACTCTAGTTTGTGTTTTCAGCAGAGAAATGGGCCTCCATCACATCTCGTTTTGTCTAGATTGATAGAGGCTATGGGGATGAGGGTATAGCTGGCAGAGAGATTTAATCTAATTTTGAATGATTTGTTAGAAAGTCAAAATACATCACCGCAAATTGTCTTAACCCATAAGGGTATAAGCCCTGGCTATACCGGGGCGGTGGGTACTACTAAAATAAATGGAATTGTTCTAACTTCTTATGGCTGGGGGCAGTATTGAGTAAATTGGATGAATAAGGTGCCCAGAGGTGCCAAGAGTAAACTGCCGGCTCCTCAGTCTTAGTTGCTAATATATGCATATTATTAGTATATTTGGATAGAAAACACGCTGACGTTTCTAAAACTGTTTGAATGATGTCTGTGAGTATAACAGAACTCATATGGCAGGCAAAAACCTGAGAAAAAATTCAACAAGGAAGTGGGAAATCTGAGGTTGGTCAATTTTCAACTCAGCCCCTATTGAAGATACAGTGGGATATTGGTCATGTTGCACCTCCTAAGGCTTCCACTAGATATCAACTGTCTTCAGAAACCTGTTTGAGGCTTCTACTGTAAAGGGGGGCTGAATGAGAGGGGATTGAGTCAGAGGTCTGGCAGGGTGCCAGGAGCAGGTCATGCGCATTCAGATGAGAGTTAGCTCCCGTTCCATTGGCTTTTTCTGAAGATAAAAGAATTCACCAGTTGGAACATTATTGAAGATTTATGTTAAAAACATCCTAAAGATTGATTCTATACATCGTTTGACATGTTTCTACGGACAGTAACGCAACATTTTGTAATTTCGTCTGCAACTAGTGAACGCGCTTCGTGAGTTTTGATATGTTTACCAAACGTGCTAACAAAGGTAGCTATTTGGACATAAATGATGGACATTATCGAACAAATCAAACATTTATTGTGGAACTGGGATTCTTTTTTGAAATCTGACACAGCGGTTGCATTAAGGAGAAGTGGATCTAAAATTTAAATGTATAACACTTGTATCTTTGATCAACGTTTATTATGAGTATTTCTGGAAATTGATGAGGCTCTCTGCACAATCACCGGATGTTTTTGAACTACTGAACATAACGCACCAATGTATTCTGAGATTTTTTTATATAAATATGAACTTTACCGAACAAAACATACATGTATTGTGTAACATGAAGTCCTATGAGTGTCATCTGATGAAGATCCTCAAAGGTTAGTGATTCATTTTATCTCTATGTCTGCTTTTTGTGACTCCTGTCTTTGGCTGGAAAAATGGCTGTGTTTTTCTGTGATTGGCTGTGACCTAAAAATCATTTGTGGTGCTTTCGCTGTAAAGCCTTTTTGAAATCGGACACCGTGGTGCGATTAACAACAAGATTACCTTTAAAATGGTATTAGATACTTGTATGTTTGAGGAATTTTAATAATGAGATATCTGTTGGAATTTGGCGCCCTGCACTTTCACTGGCTATTGTCATATCGATCCCGTTAACGGGATCGCAGCCATAAGAATTAAGAAGGTCATACCAAGGATAATTTTGAAGTATTAGAAAATGTATAAAATAATTATTTGATGAAAAATGTTATTAGGCCTTACTGGTATTAGCCCATTGTCACTCCCTGACCTTGGTTTTCTATATTTTCTGTCAGGTCAGGGTGTGATGAGGGTGGGTATGTGTGTTTATGTCTTGTCTAGGGTTTTTGTTTATCTATGGGGATTTTTGTATGTTGATGTGTAGTTGCATGTCAGCACTCGTTGTAATTAGCTTCATGTTCGTTTTGATATTTTGTTAGTTTGTTTAGTGTTTTAGTGTTCTTCATTTATTAAAGAAGAATGTCTTCAAATCACGCTGCGCCTTGGTCTCCTCACTACGACGAACGTGACAGAACTACCCACAAAAAGAGGACCAAGCAGCGTGGTTACCTGGAGAGTTGGACATGGGAGGAAATCCTGGAAGGCATGGGACCCTGGGGACAGACGAGAGAACATCACCGTTCTGAGGAGGTGGCACAGCGGAGCAGGCACGAAAGGCAGCCCCGAACATTTTTTTGGGGGGGGGGAACACGAGGAGTTTGGCTCAGTTAGATTGTAGGCCTGAGCCAACTCCCCATGCTTACCGGGTGGAGCGTCGTACTGGTCAGGCACTCCTGTGCATCGAGCCAGGAGGGATGGTGCCCGGCTCAGCGCATCTGGTCTCCAGTGCGTCTCCTCGGCTCGGGTTATCCTGCGCCAGCCCTACGCACGTTCCCGGTTCGCCAGCACAGCCCAGTGCAGCCTGTTCCAGCTCCCCGCACTTGCCGGGCTACAGGGGGTATCCAGCGTATCCAGAGTTGTGCAGCTCTGCGCTCGAGAACGCCAGTGCGCCTCCGCGGCCCAGTGTATCCGGTGCCTCGGCCAAGGACAAGGCCTCCTGCATGTCTCCCCAGCCTGTTGAGTCCTGTGCCTGCTCCCAGAGCCAGGCCTCCTGTGTGTCTCTCCACTCCAGTGATGATCCATGGCACGAAGCCTCCAGTGGTTATCCATGGCCCGAAGCCTCCAGTGATGATCCATGGCACGAAGCCTCCAGGGGTGAGACATGGCACGAAGCCTCCAACGGGGGCCTCCAGTCCGGAGCTTCCAGAAGCGCCTTCCAGTCCGGAGCTTCCAGAAGCGCCTTCCAGTCCGGAGCTTCCGGTAGCGCCTTCCAGTCCGGAGCTTCCAGAGGCGCCCTTCAGTCCGGAGCTTCCAGAGGCGCCCTTCAATCCGGAGCTTCCAGAGGCGCCCTTCAATCCGGAGCCTCCAGAGGCGCCCTTCAATCCGGAGCCTCCAGAGGCGCCCTCCAGTCCGGAGCCTCCAGAGGCGCCCTCCAGTCCGGAGCCTCCAGAGGCGCCCTCCAGTCCGGAGCCTCCAGAGGCGCCCTCCAGTCCGGAGCCTCCAGAGGCGCCCTCCAGTCCGGAGCCTCCAGAGGCGCCCTCCAGTCCGGAGCCTCCAGAGGCGCCCTCCAGTCCGGAGCCTCCAGAGGCGCCCTCCAGTCCGGAGCCTCCAGAGGCGCCCTCCAGTCCGGAGCCTCCAGCAACGCCACCCAGTTCGGGGCCCACTACGAGGGCCCCCAGTCCAGAGTAGGCGGCGAGGGTCCCCGCTCTAGAGGCGCCACCTAAGTGGGCCAAGCCAGAGGTGGATCGGGGTCTACGTCCCTCACCAGAGCTGCCAGCGCGAGGAAATACCCACCCAGACCCTCCCCTATAGGTTCAGGTTTTGCGGCCGGAGTCCGCACCTTTGGGGGGGGGGGGGGGGGGGGGTACTGTCACGCCCTGACCTTAGTTTTCTATATTTTCTGTATTATTTTGGTCAGGTCTGGGTGTGACGAGGGTGGGTATGTGTGTTTTTGTCTTGTCTGGGATTTTTGTATGTCTATGTGTAGTTGCATGTCAGCACTCATTGTAATTTGCTTCACATTCGTTTTGTTATTTTGTTAGTTTGTTTATTGTTTTAGTGTTCTTCATTTACTAAAGAAGAATGTCTTCAAATCACGCTGCGCCTTGGTCTCCTCACTACGATGACCGTGACACCCATACAAACTCAATGAATAACATATTCACTACAATGAACATCAGATAGTCCCCCCAAAAAATCTGAAATAAGTTTGTTCTTACAGTAAGTGTCTATCCTATATCAGAGAGATATAAGAACGATCAGGAAAAATGTATTTTTTTTGACATGTACTGCTTTTAATCTCTTATTTTTGTCACTAAAGAGTTTCCATATGTGACCCATTTAAAAAAAACTAGACATATGTCCACATCACTACTTTACAGGACAGGTATTTGAATCTTAGTTTTTCTGGCAGAAATGCCTTCTTGAACTTTCATCGACCTTAATAATAAACTTGTATGCCATCTGTAAATACGAACACACTTGTTAAACTATGAGCGTAGTTGGTTTAGCAACGGAGAAATACAGGAACCTTTGCTCTAGCCATGATTGGCTGAGATAATGGGTGGGCTGGATTTGCTGAGAGATGAGTTCAGATTGGTTTTCCATATAGCCTGCTTCTGTCTGTAACATGAGTTTATCAGTATGTGTGGATAATCCATTCTACCGCAGCTTTTTTGAAAGATATCATGAAGAACTAAAAAGGTTTTGCTACTGTTCTCAACATTGCTGCCCTGGAGTTAATAACGCTATCGACAAAGCTCAGTGCGAAAAAGTTGCGATTGACTACTTTCTGGAGGATGATATTACCATGCTGACCCTCTCTGACTCTGAAAATTAATCAGACAATGAGGAAATCCCTGATTTAGTCAAAAACATTTTAATTGAACAAGACATTGTAGTCTTCTGATGACAACGGTGGGGAAGAAATGGTGTCGTTGTCACGCAAGAAGTTGACCGGGTTTTGAAATCAGTGGAATGCCCGGTGGAAGCAGAGAGATGATTGCCAAATGCGGAGAGAGTACAAAAAGAGAACACCTGTCTCTGGATTACATCTTCAAACTAAGGGTAACAATGGCATCCATGACAGAGAGGGAGAAGCTTTCTTACATGTATACGGGTAAGAGTCTAGCTATATTATAAGTTTCTAATTTTGTCAAAGTAATTTTCATTGTAAGCTAAAGCGTGCTATTAGCTAGCAAGCTAAAGTTAGCTGGCTGGCTCGCTAACTAACGTTACATGTATTATCTGTGTAGTAATATTATTTGTATCTCAGAAAGCCATTTGCATTGCTAGGTATAGCCTAATGTTAGCTGGCTAGCTAACATAGAACCTAGTTGGTTAGCTTTAGCTACCTGCAGATTCGTGCATGGTGGTATTGGTGTGTTCAAAACAACTGGGAACTCATCAAAATATGAGGTCAAATCACAATGTCAGTGATCTTCAGGTTGGAAAGTTGGAGCTCTAGAAAGAGCCTTAAGTTCCCAAGTTGGAATTCCGAGTTGGATGACCGTTCAAATCTATTTAGTCAGTCGGAGTTCGTTATTTTTCCTAGTTCCCAGTTGTTTTGAACGTGGCATTAGTTGGGATTATGGTAAATGTTTTAGCTAGCTAATTGCATCGCTAAACAAAAGACTCCATTATGCAAGTAAGCATTTCATTTCACTTTATCGTTTACACCTTCTGTATCCTGTATATGTGAAAAATAAACATAGATTGCGTTTGATATAGTGTGTGTTTACCAGAGATGGTAATGTGAAGAACAACATGACCTGCACCAAAGTCAGATTAGGATATAGGCCAAGGACAAAATAAATAAAGTGTATTTTTACTACTACTTTTTACTACACTGTGAATCCATAGAGATGGGTCGGGCTAAGGCTTAAGAGGATGTGAACGATGCTGAATGGTTGTAGACAAATAATAGCTATCCAGTAGGTGTACCAAAACATTCACTGGCCATTTTTCAAAAGTGGGGTTATTAGTTTATCAACATTCAAAGCAGAATTACTTTCCCAATGTTCTTCAACTGCAATGTATGATATACCATCTACTTTTATCCAATGTAAAAAACACAATTTCAAATTTTGCTACACAGGCCCGAATGCAGGGGGTGGGTCACATAAATGTTTCAGACTGGTGCCAGGGGACCTTCATGTACGTGTTCATGAGTCTCACCTTTACACAGATGGGTCATATTGTTTGGACGCTACAGACAGTTGTCAGAAGAGGCTGTATTGACTTCAGAGGAGTTCCTAGACTCTTGTGTGGATCGTAGAGCAGAGTCTCATCTTTCCATAGAGGGGCCAACAGATATCTCTAGCTTTAACTTACAGATTTGTTGTGGGATTTTTTTAATATTCGTCCTCAACTGGCAGCTTTAGTACCCGCAAAACACCAGTCTCAACGTCAACAATGAAGAGGCGACTCCGGGATGCTGGCCTTATAGGCAGAGTTCCTCTGTCCAGTGTCTCTGTTATTTTGCCCACCTTAATCTTTTATTTTTATTGGCCGGTCTGAGATGTTTTTTCCTTTGCAACTTTGCAGTATCCCGGAGTCGCCTCTTCACTGTTGTCGTTTCTCTTCACTGAGACTGGTGTTTTGCGGGTACTATTTAATGAAGCTGCCAGGTGAGGACTTGTGAGGCGTCTGTTTCTCTAACTAACTCTAATGTACTTGTCCTCTTGCTCAGTTGTGCACTGGGGCCTCCCACTCTTCTTTCTATTCTGGTTAAAGCCAGTTTGAGCTGTTCTGTGAAGGGAGTAGTACACATCGTTGTACGGCATCTTCAGTTTCTTGGCAATTTCTCGCATGGAATAGCCTTCATTTCTCAGAACAAGAATAGACTGACGAATTTCAGAAGGAAATGCTTTGTTTCTGGTCATTTTGAGACTGTAATTGAACCCACAAATGCTGATTCTCCAGATACTCAACTAGTCTAAAGAAGGCCAGTTTAATTGCTTCTTTAATCAGGACAACAGTTTTCAGCTGTGCTAACATAATTGCAAAAGGGTTTTCTAATGATAAATTAGCGAACACAACGTGCCATTGGAACACAGGAGTAATGGTTGCTGATTATGGGCCTCTGTATGCCTATGTAGATATTACATAAGAAATCTGCCATTTCCAGCTACAATAGTCATTTACAACATTAACAATGTCTACACTGTATGTCTGATCAATTTGATGTTAATTTAATGGACAAAAAATGTGCTTTTCTTTCAAAAACAAGGACATTTCTAAGTGACCCCAAACTTTTGATTGGTAGTGTATATACAGTACCTGTCAAAAGTTTGGACACACCTACAGTACTCATTCAAGGTTTTTATTTTTTCACGAATCAACATATATTTTATATTTGAGATTCTTCAAAGTAGCCACCCTTTGCCTTGATGGCAGCTTTGCACACTCTTGGCATTATTTATGGACTATGTATCACTGACCCTGGATAAGCTAGAGACTGGGCTAACACAGTTACTGTAACCTTTTAGGTCAATAATATGCTGTTTCTCAAAACAAACCTCATAGTGACTAGCTACTTATTGTCCCTTATGCTAGCCTGCACACAGCCAAATATCACTCCAGAAACATCAGCACTGTAGACCATTTATCCCATCTTGCTGCAGCTTTTGCTCATCTCAAAATAACAGAGAAAAGCACTGAAACCAGTGTGCTGCAGCACATTTCAATTGGTAAACATTAGCGTTATAAAATGTTGCATGGTGGGGAGAGACGAGGACGACAGTGCAGGGATTGAGGAGGAGGACGATAAGGAAGTAGTGAGAAATTAGAATTATGGATGGTTGGGCAGTGGATATGCAACTCAATATAAAACACATGAAAAGGACATGAAGTAGTGGAGATGAAGGAGGTGGTTTCCGAGGGGATGATTTCTTTTATGAGCCCAGTTCCCGCCTGCATTTTAGGCCCTGCATTTAAGCCCACACTTGTGATGTTTTGGCAGTGTTGTTAGTCAGAAGAGGACCCACACGGAACAATTTTTTTGCCAAGTTGCAAAAAAAAAACTTAATTGAAACCAGACCCTAGTCACAGTTGCCTTAGGTCTGGTTTTCGAGACCAATGATGGATAGCCATGTTCTCCGTCACCCTTTGTCATTTTCCCCTTTGAAAGCGTCCTCTTCTGTCCCTGTCCCTCCACACTGACATGGAAGGCTAGTCACAGGTGCTATGCCATATGTCATCTGTTGCCTGGAAGTGTGGGTGTGCTGGACAGATGGATATTTAGCCAATATTGTCTCCACTACAATGCCTTCACAAGTCATTCGAGGTAATTTGATATCGCCACAACGTTGAAATAGGGAGTGTTGCTCGTGCTCCTGAAAGCGATTTTTCCAGCCTGAGCGACTGTCAGGCGGTAGATGATGGACAGATGAGGCAGGCGTTATTGGAAATTGAAGTTAGATTAATATTGAATGGAATCTATCCCAGAGCATGGCTTACCTAGTTCTCACCCTTTCCCTTCATCACAATCTTCTCTTGAGATTTAACCATCTCTGTAAAACATGTCCACTGCTCCACCCAGATTAAACCCACAGTCTGACTGTTGAACCTCACTGATAATGGAAGAAGCTTTCTACTCTGCGACACCTCAGTGCCTGCCAGCCTCTCTCTCTCTCGCTGTTTCTCTCTCTGTATATAAACACTGAATTCGGAAAGTATTCAGACCCCTTACATTTTTCCACATTTTGTTACCTTACAGCCTTATTCTATAATAGATTAAATATTTTTTTACCTCAATCTACACACAATACCCCATAATGATGAAGTGAAAACAGGTTATTATAATTAAAAAATATATATTAAAAATAAAAAATTGAAATACCTTATTTACATAAGTATTCCGACCCTTTGCTATGAGACACGAATTGAGCTCAGGTGCATCCTGTTTCCATTAATCATCCTTGAGATGTTTCTACAACTTGATTGGAGTACACCTGTGGTAAATTCAATTGATTGGACATGTATTGGAAAGGCAAACACCTCTCTCTACAAGGTTCCACAGTTGACAGTGCATGTCAGAGCAAAAACCAAGCCACGAGGTCGAAGGAATTGTCCGTAGAGCTCCGAGACAGGATAGTGTCAAGGCACAGATTTGGGGAAGGGTACCAAAACATTTCTGCAGCATTAAAGGTCCCCAAGAACATAGTGGCCTCCATCATTCTTAAATGGAAGAAGTTTGGAACCAACAAGACTCTAGCCGCCCGGCCAAACTGAGCAATCAGGGGAGAAGGGCATTGGTCAGGGAGGTGACCCCATGGTCACTCTGACAGAGCTCAAGAATTTCTCTGTGGAGATGGGAGAACCTTCCAGAAGGAACACCATCTCTGCAGCACTCCACCAATCAGGCATGTATGGTAGAGTGCCCAGATGGAAGCCAATCCTCAGTAAAAGGCACATGACAGCCCCTTGGAGTTGGCTAAAAGGCACCTTAACCGTTCTGTTGTGTTCGTGTCTGTGGGACCCATTTTCAATATTTGCTAAAAAGAAAAATGATACAATGAATGTTTTCTCAACCTGAGACATTTTCTTTGAAGAACATGTAAAATATCACATTTTTATTGAGTGCACACTGTGCACCCACTACAAATGTATATTACATATGGAGTGTTCGGGTCCACTGGACTGAGGGTAATACAAGCGTGGAAAAGTGTATGTGTAGGTGAAAACAAGTAAAAATGAATAGGTTTGCTGTGTGCTTTCACTCTGTCTTCTTCCTCCCTGGGCCTGCTGTTTCAACATAGTACCAACAACCTATCTGTCTGTCTCCCTGCCTGTCTGCCTGTCTCCCACTTTCCTCTCACTCTTTGAAGTGTGTTGAATGACACAATATCTTGCGGGAACCTGCACAATGTTATTCCGAAACATTATTTCATTGTAAATTCTGTGTTTTCCCACACTCTACCCCAGCCAGGTGCTTTCTATCCCTTTGCATGTCTGGCTCCTTACCACAATCAATCAGTATGACAAAACTAATCTCTTCTCAGAGGGCCTAAGCCTTTTTTTTGAGAGAGAGAAGCTAGTGTGGAAGATGAAGAATTTTCCGAATATGAGGATGTCTATGTCAATTCTGGTCAAGACTGATGGTGAGTTGGAAGAAGAGGATGAGATTGACCGTTAGCCCAACCTAGGACCAGCCCATCAGCATCCAGCCCCAGGACCAGCCTGTCAGCGACCAGCTCATCAGCAGCCTGCAGGCTGAGGCTAGAATGGAGCCGGAGGGGAGGGCTGCCGTTTTATGGGCTCTGAACCAACCGTGCTACTTACTTTGTTATTTCAAATTGTTTGTAACTGTTTTTGTACATAATGTTGCTGCTACGGTCTCTTATGACCGAAAAGAGCTTCTGCACATCAGAACATCAATTACTCACCTTGAAATGGACAAATATTATTTTTTAATTAGTCAGACGAGAGGGATTTACTCCAGACACCAGATGAGGCCATCATCCCCGTCATTCGCAGGAGAAAAAGACGGAGATATCACGGAAGGAGATCGTGGTGCCTTGTAAGGATGCGGCAACAAATGGCTAATCTGCCTTTGGCCAATAGTACCGATGGCAAAGTACAATCGCTGGATAATAAAGTGGACAAACTACAAGCACGTATATCCTACCAACGGGACATTAAAAACTGTAATCTTATGTTTCACTGATTCATGGCTGAACGACGACATGAACAGCATATAGCTGACAGGTTACACACTGTATCGGCAGGTCAGAACAGCAGCCTCTGGTAAGACAAGGGGTCCACAATATCTAATGAAGTCTCGAGGTTTTGCTCGCCTGAGGTAGTGTGGTCTACAGTTTATCATGAGATACTCTATCTACCAAGAGAGTTTTCATCTATATTATTCGTAGCTGTCTATTTCCCACCACAAACTTATGCTGGCACTAGGACCGCACTCAATGAGCTGTATATGGCCACAAGCAAACAGAAAAACATCATCAGGACTAAGATCGAAACGTACTATGGCTCCGATGCTCGTCGGATGTGGCAGGTATTGCAAACTATTACAGACTACAAAGGGAAGCAAAGCTGTGAGCTGTCCAGTGACATGAGCCTACCAGACGAGCTAAATTACTTCTATGCTCGCTTCGAGGCAAGTTACACTGAAAGGTGCATGAGAGCATCAGTTGTGTGATCATGCTCTCCGCAGCCGATGTGAGTAAGACCTTTAAAAAGGTCAACATTCACAGGGCCGCAGGGACAGACGGATTACCAGGACGTGTACTCCGAGCATGCGCTGACCAACTGGCAAGTGTCTTCACTGACACTTTCAACCTCTCCCTGTCTGAGTCTGTAATACCAACATGTTTCAAGCAGACCACCATAGTCCCTGTGCCCAAGAACACTAATGTAACCTGTCTAAAGGACTACCAACCCATAGCACTCAATTCTGTAGCCAAGAAGTGCTTTGAAAGACTGGTCATTGCTCACATCAAAACAATTATCCCAGAAACCCTAGACCCACTTCAATTTGCATATCGCCCCAACAGATCCACAGATGATGCAATTTCTATTGCACTGCACACTGCCCTTTCACACCTGGACAAAAGGATGTGAGAATGCTATTCATTGACTACAGCTCAGTGTTCAATACCATAGTGCCCTCAAAACTCATCACGAAGCTAAGGACCCTGGGACAAAACACCTCCCTCTGCAACTGAATCCTGGACTTCCTGACGGGCTGTCCCTAGGTGGTAAGGGTAGGTAACAACAGATCTGCCACACTGATCCTCAACATGGGGGTACCTCAGGGGTGCATGCTCAGTCCCCGCATGTACTCCCTGTTCACTCATGACTGCACGGCCAGGCACGACTCCAACACCATCATTAAGTTTGCCGATAACACAACAGTGGTAGGCCTGATCACCGACAACGATGAGACAGCCTGTAGGGAGGAGGTCAGAGACAACAACCTCTCCCTCAATGGGAGAGAATGTCGAGCAACGAGTGTCTGGAGCAACAACTAATGGAGGGACATCCGCCTATCCACTGACGCGTTTTGATAAATCTCGCTAATTTTTCTAAATAAAAGCTTGAAACTATGTCTAACTTCTTGAGAATACAGGGGGTGCTGTTTCGCATTAGCATAATTGCCTCTACAGATTAAACTGCCTCTTATTCAATTATTGCTGTTACTATATGCATATAACCATATACCATTGGATAGAAAACAAGCTATGGTTTCTAAAACCGTTCCAATTTTGTCTCTGAGTGAAACACAGGTCATTTCACAGCACTTTCCCTGAGCCAGAAGAAGATTGCAAGATGTGTATGCTCGCTTCAACGCTCTGCCTATATATGGTCATGCCACCTATGACCCGAAACACACTTCATTCGTCTTCCTCTGGGTGTCAGGAAGTTGTCAGAGGAGAAATTTTTTGTTTATCTTGTACTGACGTGAAATAAGACCTATTTCTTTAGCGTGACCGACAACTTCCGGTTTTCTGAAACGCGCGTTTTAGAGGTGCAATTGTCTTTTGTTATGCTGACGTTACGGATGAAAACTATCTCCGTCTCGAAGTTTGTTTGATACATGTGACCATATCATCGTAATGTATGTTTTTTCAATATAGTTTAATCAGATTATTTGAATTTTTTCAGGAGTTTTGCCGTGTTCCGTTCTTTGAGTTTTTTAACTTTGGACAGGGACCGTGCCAGTCGACCAGTACCCAGGCTAAATGAAGAGGGGAAGTTGCCATTGTGAATGGATTGAACGACTCATCAGGACTAAGGACACCTTGATCAACATTCTGATGAAAGATCAGCAATAGTAAGACCCAATTTACGATGTTATTTCATATATCTGTCGTGCATGTGAACTGGTCGGGCGCGCCCAGCTGGTTCTGGCTGGCCTGGTTATGCTAATTTAGCGCTACATTTTGTTTTCGCTATAAAACATTTAATAAATCTGAAATATTGTTTGGATTCACCAGATGTTGGGCTTTCAATATCTGTACGCTGTGTATTTTTTCTGAAATGTTTTAAGACAAGTAATTAGTTATATAACGTTGGTCTCTGTAATTGTTCTAGCTGCATCAGCACTATATCAGATTGCAGCTGCAATGTAGAACTGTGATTTATACCTGAAAAATGCACATTTAAAAAAAAAAAACTATGCTATACCATAAATATGTTATCAGACTGTCATCTTATGAATTTGTTTGTTGGTTAGTGGCTATCAATATCTTAGTTTAGCCGAATTGGTGATAGCACCTGATGGAGTAAGAAACTGTTGGAGTAAGAAAATGGCGTCTTTTGCTAACGTGTTTAGCTAATAGATTTACATATTGTGTCTTCCCTGTAAAACATTTAAAAAATCTGAAATGGTGGTTTTATTCACAAGATCTGTGTCTTTCATTGGGTGTCTTGGACTTGTGATTTAATGATATTTAGATGCTACTATTTAATTGTGACGCTATGCTAGCGATGCTAATCAGTGTGGGGGGGGGTGGGGGGTGCTCCCGGATCCGGGTTAGGTACTCTGTAGAGGCTAAAGACTGTTCACACCCTGAGGAAGCCACAGGAAAAGGAATCTGGTTGATATCCCTTTAAATGGACGAAGGCAAGCAATGGAACAGTGATTTTTCAAAATAGAAGTCACTTCCGCAAAATCAGTTCTGTTATACTCACAGACAATATTTTGACTGTTTTGGAAACTTTAGAGTGTTTTCTATCCTACTCTGTCAATTATATGCATATTCTAGCATCTGGACATGAGAAATAGGCAGCTTACAAGGGGAACGTTATTTTTCCAAACATAAAAATTCTGCCCCCTATCTTCAAGAGGTTTTAGAGTGGCTAGAGATAAGTCAGTATGTTGCCAGCAGCCACTCAATGTTAGTGATGGCTGTTTAACAGTCTGATGACCTTCAGAGAGAACTGTTTTAGTCTCTCGGTCCCAGCTTTGATGCACCTGTACTGACCTCGCCTTTTGGATGATAGTGGGGTGAAGAGGCAGTGGCTCGGGTGGTTGTTGTCCTTGATGATGTTTTTGGTATTACTGTGACATCGGATGGTGTAGGTGTCCTGGAGGGCAGGTAGTTTGCCCCCTCTGATGCGTTGTGCAGACCTCACTACCCTCTGGAAAGCCTTACGGTTGTGGGCGGAGCAGTTGCCGTACCAGGATGTGATACAGCCCGACAGAATGCTCTCGATTGAACATCTGTAAAAGTTTGTGTGTTTTTGGTGACAAGCCACATTTCTTCAGCCTCCTGAGGTTGAAGAGGCGTTACTGTGCCTTCTTCACTACGCTGTCTGTGTGGGTGGACCATTTCAGTTTGTCCATGATGTGTATGCCTAGGAACTTTCCACCTTCTCCACTACTGTCCCATCGATGTGAATAGGGGGCTGCTCCCTCTGCTGTTTCCTGAAGTCCACAGTTATCTCCTTTGTTTTGTTGACATTGAGTGTGAGGTTATTTTCCTGACACCACACTCCGAGGGCCCTCACCTCCTCCCTGTAGGCCGTCTCGTCGTTGTTGGTAATCAAGCCTACCACTGTCGTGTCGTCTGCAAACTTGATGATTGAGTTGGAGGCGTACATGGCCACGCAGTCATGGGTGAACAGGGAGTACAGGAGAGGGCTGAGAACGCACCCTTGTGGGGCCCCAGTGTCGAGGATCAGCGGGGTGGAGATGTTGTTTCCTAACCTCACCACCTGGGGGCGGCCCGTCAGGAAGTCCAGGACCCAGTTGCACAGGGCGGGGTCGAGATCCAGGGTCTCGAGCTTAATGACAAGTTTGGAGGGTATGGTGTTAAATGCTGAGCTGTAGTCGATGAACAGCATTCTTACATAGGTATTCTTCTTGTCCAGATGGGTTAGTGCAGTGTGATTGCGATTGCGTCGTCTGTGGACCTATTGGGGCGGTAAGCAAATTGGAGTGGGTCTGGGGTGTCAGGTAGGGTGGAGGTGATATGGTCCTTGACTAGTCTCTCAAAGTACTTCATGATGACGCAAGAGAGCGCTACGGGGCTATAGTCATTTGCCTCAGTTACCTAAGCTTTCTTGGGAACAGGAACAATGGTGGCCCTCTTGAAGCATGTGGGGACAGCAGACTGGGATAAGGGTTGATTGAATATGTCCGTAAACACACCAGCCAGCTGGTCTGCGCATGCTCTGAGGACGCAGCTAGGTATGCCGTCTGGGCCGGCAGCCTAGCGAGGGTTAACACGTTTAAATGTTTTACTCACGTTGGCTGCGGTGAAGGAGAGCCCGCAGGTTTTGGTACCGGGCCGTGTCGGTGGAACTGTATTGTCCTCAAAGCGAGCAAAGAAGTTGTTTAGTTTGTCTGGGAGCAAGACATAGTGATCCGCGACGAGGCTGGTTTTCTTTTTGTAGTCCGTGATTGACTGTATGTAACAGATGTAACTTTACGTCGTCCCCTCGCCCCGACACGGGCGCGAACCAGGGAACCTCTGCACACATCAACAACGGTTGCCCACGAAGCATCGTTACCCATCGCTCCACAAAGGCCGCGGCCCTTGCAGAGCAAGGGGCAACCCTACTTAATGTCTCAGAGCAAGTGACGTAACTGATTGAAATGCTACTAGCGCGCACCCGCTAACTAGCTAGCCATTTCACATCCGTCACACTCACCCCCCTTTCAACCTCCTCCTTTTCCGCAGCAACCAGTGATCCGGGTCAACAGCATCAATGTAACAGTATAACTTTACGTCGTCCCCTCGCCCCGACACGGGTGCGAACCAGGGAAGCTCTGCACACATCAACAACGGTTGCCCACGAAGCATCGTTACCCATCGCTCCACAAAGGCCGCGGCCCTTGCAGAGCAAGGGGCAACCCTACTTAATGTCTCAGAGCAAGTGACGTAACTGATTGAAATGCTACTAGCGCGCACCCGCTAACTAGCTAGCCATTTCACATCCGTCACATGTAGACCCTTGCCACATACCTCTCGTGTCTGAGCCGTTGAATTGTGACTCTACTTTGTCTCTATACTGACGCTTAGCTTGTTTCATTGCCTTGCGGAGGGAATAGCTACACTGTTTCTATTCTGTCATGTTTCCGGTTGCCTTGCCCTGATTAAAAGCCGTCGTTTGCGCTTTCAGTTTTGCGCGAATGCAGCCATCAATCCACGGTTTCTGGTTGGGGAAGGTTTTAATAGTCGCTGTGATTACAACATCACCGATGCACTTGCTAATAAACTCGCTCACCGAATCAGCGTATTCATTAATGTTATTGTCCAACACTATGCGGAACATATCCCGGTCCACGTGATCGAAGCAATCTTGAAGCGTGGAATCCGATTGGTCGAACCAGCGTTGAAAAGACCTGAGCACAGGAGTTTCCTGTTTTAGTTTCTGTGTATAGGCTGGGAGCAACAAAATGGAGTCGTGGTCAGATTTTCCCAGTCGCGCATTCAATATGCTGATAAAATTTAGGGAGCCTTGTTTTCAGATTAGCCTTGTTAAAATCCCCATCTACAATAAATGCATCCCCAGGATATGTGGTTTCCAGTTTACATAGATTCCAATGAAGTTCTTTCAGGGCCGTCGATGTGTCTGCTTGGAGGGGATATACACGCCTGTGGTTTTAATCAAAGATAAATCTCTTGGTAGATAAGGCGGTCGGCATTTGATTGTAAGGAATTCTATGTCAGGTGAACAAAAGGACTTGAGTTCCTGTATGTTGTTATGATCACACCGCGTCTCGTTAATCATAAGGCATACACATCTTCCAGAGAAATGTTTGTTTCTGTCGGCACGATGCGTGAAGAAACCAGGTGGCTGTATCAACTCTGATAACGTATCCAGAGTGAGCCATGTTTCCGTGAAACAAAGAACGTTACAATCTCTGACTCTATGGAAGGCAACCCTTGCTCGGATTTCGTCTACCTTGTTGTCAAGAGACTGGACATTGGCGAGTAGTATACTCGGGAGCGGTGCGCGATGTGCCCGTCTACGGAGCCTGACCAGAAGACCGCTCCGTCTGCCCCTTCCTTCGTTGTTTTGGGTCGCTGGCTGGGATCCGAACCATTTGTCCTGGCAGGTGGACCAAACAAAGGATCCTCTCAGGCATTGTGAAGCCATTGTTTATCAGTCTGTGACGTAATTATACATATTTGTGGCCAACCGGCTCGATTCGGACTTATGTAGCAACATTTGAAAATGTGTTTTTTACATTGGATAAAAGTAAAGACTGATGATATATCATACCCTACAGTTGAGGAACAAGGGGGAAGTAATTCTGCTTTGAAAGCTGATAAACTTGTAAACTCAGTTTTGAGAAAATGGCCTTTGAATGTTGTGGTACAGCTACTGGACAGCTTTGTCTACACCCATTCAGCATCGTTCACACTATCTCTTTAACCTGTCTAGGACTGGGGTGCCGCTAGCCCCCACCCCCACTGAAAAGGCAGAGCCGCGAAATTCAAAAAAAATATATTTTTTAAATATTTAACTTTCACACATTAAAGTCCAATACAGCTAATGAAAGACACAGATCTTGTGAATCCAGCCAACATGTCCGATTTTTTAAATGTTTTACAGGGAAGACACAATATGTAAAGATGTAAAGATCTTGCTTTGTCCACCAACACCAGTAGCTATCACCAATTCGGCTAAACTAAGAAATTGATAGCCACTAACCAAGAAAAAACCTCCTCAGATGACAGTCTGATAACATATTTATGGTATAGGATAGGTTTTGTTAGAAAATTGTGCATATTTCAGGTAGATGTCATAGTTTACAATTGCACCCACCGTCACAAATGGACTAGAATAATTACAATGAGCAATGTGTTTACCTAACTACTAATCATCAAACATTTCGTAAAAATACACAGCATACACTAATCGAAAGACACAGATCCTGTGAATACAGACAATATTTCAGATTTTCTAAGTGTCTTACAGCGAAAACACAATAAATCGTTATATTAGCATAGCACATGTGCAAACATTACCCCAGCATTGATTCTAGCCAAAGAGAGCGATAACGTAAACATCGCCAAAATATATTAATTTTTTCACTAACCTTCTCAGAATTCTTCAGATGACACTCCTGTAACATCACATTACAACATACATATACAGTTTGTTCGAAAATGTGCATATTTAGCCACCAAAATCATGGTTAGACAATGAGAAAAGTAGCCCAGCTGGTCAGAAAATGTCGTGCGCCATATTAGACAGTGATCTAGTCGTATACATAAATACTCATAAACGTGACTAAAAAATATAGGGTGGACAGCGATTGATAGACAATTTAATTCTTAATACAATCGCGGAATTACATTTTTTAAATTATCCTTACTTTTCAATACAGTTTGCGCCAAGCGAAGCTACGTCAAAAAAGATGGCGTCCTAAGCCACTAACATTTTTCGACAGAAACACGATTTATCATAATAAATTGTTCCTACTTTGAGCTGTTCTTCCATCAGAATCTTGGTCAAAGAATCCTTTCTTGGGACTAATCGTCTTTTGGTCGAAAGCTGTACTCTTGCCATGCAGAAATGCACATTGCGTTCGGCATGAACTGGAACGGTGCCCAGAGATTCAAAGTGGCTCAGAAATAAATGTCCCAAAATCGCACTAAACGGATATAAATTGCTATAAAACACTTTAAATTAACTACCTTATGATGTTTTTAACTCCTATAACGAGTAAAAATATGACCGGAGAAATATAACTGGCTACACTAATGCTTGGAAAAACAGTAGGTCGGTGTCCTCCGCGCGCCTGACGCACCTAGAAAAGAGTTCCTACCTACAGGATTTTTTCATTTATAGTTTCTGTGATTGGGCAATCGATACCATTCAAAGCGTCATCACGTAAAGGCATCCAGGGGAAGACGTAAGCAGTGTCCGTATACTCATAGGAATAACAGTGGCCTTAAAACTGACTCCAGAACAGGGGCCAAAATGTGTGAAATCTGACTCCACATCAGGAAAAGTGCTGTAGAATGAGTTCTGTTCCACTTAGAGACAAAATTTCAACGGCTATAGAAACTATAGACTGTTTTCTATCCAATAATAATAATAATATGCATATTGTACGATCAAGAATTTTGTAGGAAGCCGTTTCAAAAATTACACGATTTCCATAAATAGTGACAACAGCACCCCCTAGCCTTAACAGGTTTAAGGGTTGATCTGAGAGTTCTGTCCTAACAGCTTTCAAGCACCCAAGCTAACTGGCTAACATTGTGTAGCTTGCTAGCTACTTCCAGACAAAAATGAGAGAACACTGACCATTTTACTCGCTCTAGCAGAGCTGGTTAGGCTGTTTTTATGTTGTCCAGAGCGTTGGTGACTGGAACTGTGCTGCTGGCAACAATTTACGCTTTTTTGCCAATGTTTACTGACACTGGCAATATTCAACGGGTGTTGAGCGTTCATAAATTCGTCAGTTATTCTGTGCTCTGGCACACTCAGACGAGAGTCCTCTGAAATCGGAATAGATAGCAAGAGCAAATTTACCAGCTACGTCTATCAAAAGTTGTCGCAGTGACATCATTAACATTCTATTGAAATAGTTACTTGAATAGTGGAGTCTTTTAATAAGACATGTAGCTAGCTAGCTAACCACTGAACCAAAATTGCAACTCATGACATTACTACCCTGCATGAATCTCCAGGTAGCTAACCAACCAAGTTCAATGTTAGCTAGCTAACATTAGGCTATAACTAGTAAAGTAAATGGCTCTGATAGACAAATAATATTACTACGCAGATCATACATTTAACGTTAGCTAGCGAGCCAGACAGTTCATGTTAGCTAGCTAGCTAACAGTACACTTTAATTTGAAATGAAAATGACTTTCTGACAAACTTAGAAACTTGTAATATCTGAAAGTGTAGCTAGCTAGACTCTCTCTTACCTGTACACATGGATGGACACTTCTCCCTGTCTGTCACAGATGCCATGGTTGGCCTAAGTTTGGAGATGTAATCCGGAAACAGGGATTTTCTCCATCTCCTTAGCGATCATACTCTAATTTCAATAATTTCAAAACTCGGTCCTCCAGAAAGTGGAGAGCAACACTTATGCAGTTCTACTATGCGATATACACTGCTCAAAAAAATAAAGGGAACACTAAAATTACACATCCTAGATCTGAATGAATGAAATATTCTTATTAAATACTTTTTTCTTTACATAGTTGAATGTGTTGACAACAAAATCACACAAATTATCAATGGAAATCAAATTTATCAACCCATGGAGGTCTGGATTTGGAGTCACGCTCAAAATTAAAGTGGAAAACCACACTACAGGCTCAGTAGTGTGTGTGGCCTCCACGTGCCTGTATGACCTCCCTACAACGCCTGGGCATGCTCCTGATGAGGTGGCGGATGGTCTCCTGAGGGATCTCCTCCCACGCCTGGACTAAAGCATCCGCCAACTCCTGGACAGTCTGTTGGTGGATGGAGCGAGACATGATGTCCCAGATGTGCTCAATTGGATTCAGGTCTGCGGAACGGGCGGGCCAGTCCATAGCATCAATGCCTTCCACTTGCAGGAACTGCTGACACACTCCGGCCACATGAGGTCTAGCATTGTCTTGCATTAGAAGGAACCCAGGGCCAACCGCACCAGCATATGGTCTCACAAGGGGTCTGAGGATCTCATCTCGGTACCTAATGGCAGGCAGGCTACCTCTGGCGAGCACATGGAGGTCTGTGCGGCCCCCCCAAAGAAATGCCACCCCACACCATGACTGACCCACCGCCAAACCGGTCATGCTGGAGGATGTTGCAAGCAGCAGAACGTTCTCCAAGGCGTCTCCAGACTCTGTCACGTCTGTCACATGTGCGTGTGAACCTGCTTTCATCTGTGAAGAGCACAGGCCGCCAGTGACGAATTTGCCAATATTGGTGTTCTCTGGCAAATGCCAAACGTCTTGCACGGTATTGGGCTGTAAGCACAACCCCCACCTGTGGACGTCGGGCCCTCATACCACCCTCATGGAGTCTGTTTCTGACTGTTTGAGCAGACACATGCTCCTATGGCCTCCTCCACGTCTCCTGATGTACTGGCCTGTCTCCTGATAGCGCCTCCATGCTCTGGACACTACGCTGACAGACACAGCAAACCTTCTTGCCACAGCTCGCATTGATGTGCCATCCTGGATGAGCTGCCATCCTGAGCCACTTGTGTGGGTTGTAGACTCCGTCTCATGCTACCAATAGAGTAAAAGCACCGCCAGCATTCAAAAGTGACCAAAACATCAGCCAGGAAGCATAGGAACTGAGAATTGGTCTGTGGTCACCCCCTGCAGAACCACTCCTTTTTTGGGGGTGTCTTGCTAATTGCCTATAATTTCCACCTGTTGTCTATTCCATTTGCACAACAGCATGTGAAATTTATTGTCAATCAGTGTTGCTTCCTAAGTGGACAGTTTGATTTCACAGAAGTGTGATTGACTTGGAGTTACATTGTGTTGTTTAAGTGTTCCCTTTATTTTTTTGAGCAATGTATATAAAAAAAAAGCTGTGTTAGACAGGATTACCTACACATACTGGCCAGCTCCCACAACATTCTTATTATCAATTGCTTACAACCAATTATCAGTAATTTGTGTCAGTGCAGTACATGTTGAGTGTCCATTTCTATAAGCATGCTGAAAGTCTGTTGTTTGGCCAAATACAATGCTACACTATATCTCCGTAAACAAATTAATAACAGACTTTTAGCATGCTTATAGAAAAGGGAACTCAACATGTACTGAACTGACACAAATGACTGATGATTTGTTGAAAGAAATTGATAATAAGAACATTGTGGGATCTGTACTGTTAGATTTCAGTGCAGCCTTTGACATTATTGACCATAAGCTGTTGTTGAGAAAACGTATGTGTTGTGGATTTTCAAACTGCCATACCGTGGATTCAGAGCAATTTATCTAATACATCTCAAAGGGTTTTCTTTAATGGAAGCTTCTCAAACATGCAAAGTGTGGTGTACCACTAGGCCCTCTACTCTTTTCTATTTTTACCAATGACCTGCCACTGGCATTAAACAAAGCATGTGTGTCCATGTATGCTGATGATTCAACCGTATGCACATCAGCAACCACAGCTAATGAAATCACTGAAACCCTTAACAAACCATTTCTGTATGGACGTCGCTTTGTGCATGGGGGCATTGTCATGCTGAAATAGGAAATGGTCTTCTCCAAACTTTTGCCACAAAGTTGGAAGCACAGAATTGGCTATAATGTCCTTGAATGCTGTAGCGTTTAGATTTCCCTTCACTGGAACTAAGGAACCTAGCCAGAACCATGAAAAACAGCGCCAGACTATTATTCTTGCTCCACCTAACTTTACAATTGGCGCTATGCATTCGGACAGGTAGCGTTCCCTTGTCCATCGGTCTGCTAGATGGTGAAGCGTGATTCATCACTCCAGAGAACGCGTTTCCATTGCTCCAGAGTCTAATGGTGGTGAGCTTTACACCACTCAAGCCTACGCTTGGCATTGTGCATGGAGAAATTAAGCTTGTGTGCGGCTGCTCAGCCATGGAAACTGCTGACATTGCTTCCAGAGGCAGTTTGGAACTCAGTAGTGAGTGTTGCAACCAAGGACAGATGATTTTTACAAGTTACGTGCTTCTACACTCGGTGGTCCCATTCTGTGAGCTTGTGTGGCCTAGCACTTTGCCCGCCGTTGTTGCTCATAGACATTTCCACTTCACAACAACAGCACTTAAAGTTGACCGGGGCAGCTCTAGCAGGGCAGAAATTGTACAAACTGACTTGTTGGAAAGGTGGTATCCTATGAAACTGCCACATTGGAAGTATTTGACCTTGTCTATGGAGATTGCTTGGCTGTGTGCTCTATTTTACACATGTCAGCAAAGGGTGTGGCCAAATCCACTCATTTGAAGGCGTGTCCACATACTTTTGTAAATAGAGTGTAGATTCAATGGTTGTAAAGATGGGGAAAGGTCTGTCCGCAATACATTTACATTTACATTTAAGTCATTTAGCAGACGCTCTTATCCAGAGCGACTTACAAATTGGTGCATTCACCTTATGACATCCAGTGGAACAGCCACTTTACAATAGTGCATCTAAATCTTTTAAGGGGGGGGATGACTGAAGGATTGCTTTATCCTATCCTAGGTATTCCTTAAAGAGGTGGGGTTTCAGGTGTCTCCGGAAGGTGGTGATTGACTCCGCTGTCCTGGCGTCGTGAGGGAGTTTGTTCCACCATTGGGGTGCCAGAGCAGCGAACAGTTTTGACTGGGCTGAGCGGGAACTGTACTTCCTCAGTGGTAGGGAGGCGAGCAGGCCAGAGGTGGATGAACGCAGTGCCCTTGTTTGGGTGTAGGGCCTGATCAGAGCCTGAAGGTACTGAGGTGCCGTTCCCCTCACAGCTCCGTAGGCAAGCACCATGGTCTTGTAGCGGATGCGAGCTTCAACTGGAAGATAGCGGAGAGAGCGGAGGTAGAAGTTAAAGCAAGGTGTAATTACTTTGATTCCCAAACCTAATAAGGATACTCTTTATATAGACAACTGGAGGCCCATTAGCCTGTTGAATAATGATGGGAAATTATTTGCCTTTGTATTTGCTAAGAGATTGAAACATGGCTTGTATCATATAGTTTTAGATTTCAATACTCTAAATAATACTTTTAAAATAAATTGGATTCTGAAGTATGTTAAAACCTCTACAGAGTACCTAACCCGGATCCGGGAGCACCCCCCACCTCCCCCACACTGATTAGCATCGCTAGCATAGCGTCACAATTAAATAGTAGCATCTAAATATCATTAAATCACAAGTCCAAGACACCCAATGAAAGACACAGATCTTGTGAATAAAACCACCATTTCAGATTTTTTAAATGTTTTACAGGGAAGACACAATATGTAAATCTATTAGCTAAACACGTTAGCAAAAGACACCATTTTCTTACTCCAACAGTTTCTTACTCCATCAGGTGCTATCACCAATTCGGCTAAACTAAGATATTGATAGCCACTAACCAACAAACAAATTCATAAGATAACAGTCTGATAACATATTTATGGTATAGCATAGTTGTTTTTTTTAAAATGTGCATTTTTCAGGTATAAATCACAGTTCTACATTGCAGCTGCAATCTGATATAGTGCTGATGCAGCTAGAACAATTACAGAGACCAACGTTATATAACTAATTACTTGTCTTAAAACATTTCAGAAAAAATACACAGCGTACAGACATTGAAAGCCCAACATCTGGTGAATCCAAACAATATTTCAGATTTTTTAAATGTTTTATAGCGAAAACAAAATGTAGCGCTAAATTAGCATAACCAGGCCAGCCAGAACCAGCTGGACGCGCCCGACCAGTTCACATGCACGACAGATATATGAAATAACATCGTAAATTGGTTCTTACTATTGCTGATCTTTCATCAGAATGTTGATCAAGGTGTCCTTAGTCCTGATGAGTCGTTCAATCCATTCACAATGGCAACTTCCCCTCTTCATTTAGCCTGGGTACTGGTCGACTGGCACGGTCCCTGTCCAAAGTTAAAAAACTCAAAGAACGGAACACGGCAAAACTCCCGAAAAAATTATAATAATCTGATTAAACTATATTGAAAAAACATACATTACGGTGATATGGTCACATGTATCAAACAAACTTCGAGACGGAGATAGTTTTCATCCGTAACGTCAGCATAACAAAAGACAATGGCAGCTCTAAGACGCGCGTCTGAGAAAACCGGAAGTTGTCGGTCACGCTAAAGAAATAGGTCTTATTTCACGTCAGTACAAGATAAACAAAAAATTTCTCCTCTGACGTTTTCCTGACACCCAGAGGAAGACGAATGAAGTGTGTTTCGGGTCATAGGTGGCATGACCATATATAGGCAGAGCGTTGAAGCGAGCATACACATCTTGCAATCTTCTTCTGGCTCAGGGAAAGTGCTGTGAAATGACCTGTGTTTCACTCAGAGACGAAATTGGAACGGTTTTAGAAACCATAGCTTGTTTTCTATCCAATGGTATATGGTTATATGCATATAGTAACAGCAATAATTGAATAAGAGGCAGTTTAATCTGTAGAGGCAATTATGCTAATGCGAAACAGCACCCCCTGTATTCTCAAGAAGTTAAGAACCAGAACAGTATTTGGAATGTCTTCCATAAGTATTTATTTGACTCTGTTGGTGGTTTAGAATTTTTGCTTCGATGTAATTTTGATAAAATCCCAGTAAAGTTGGCAAAATTCCATAAGCAGGCAATTTTAACTTGGATGTTAGCGTATAAACACTATTTTTCCCCTCACAGATACTTTTTATGGAACAAAGATATACGATTAAGAATAGGTCTTTTTTTTCATAACTGGTTTGAGAATAAAATTATTTTGGTTGGTCAGTTACTGAATAAGGATGGATATCTACTCTCATATGAGGAATTTCTTGATAAGTTTAAAATTCCAATAACCCCGAAAGAATATGCAATTGTTTTTGATGCGATTCCAAGGGGGGTTGTCTCTTTTAAATTCCTCTGTGGTTGATGTAAGTAACATAGATTTACATGAAAATATATTCATTGGCAATATTAACATCAAAGATAAATGTAGTAATAAACAGATTGGGAATATTGTTTGTGATACTACAATTCCCTCAGCAAGTTTATTTTGGTCAGATATCTATGGTGATATACAATGGGGGAAAGCATGGAAAATTGCTAACAAATATTGTATCAGTAACAAAGGAAGTCAATTTAAAATGTTATACTTAGAATTTATACTGTAAAACATGTTTTGGAAAGTTTCAAGCTGTCACAACCGTCGTATGAATAATTAGACCAAGGCGCAGCGTGAGTAGAGTTCCACATTTTAATAATAGTGAAACTTCCAATAACAACAAAGATATAACGATCGTGAACCACGTAGCGAACATAGGCACTCACACAAAACAATATCCCACATCGCAGGTGGGAAAAAGGTCACACTAATAAGTATGATCCCCAATTAGAGGTAACGATTATCAGCTGCCTCCAATTGGGAACCATACACACACACCAACATAGAAATATAATACCTAGAAACTTCCCTAGTCACGCCCTGACCTAAAACACCATAGAGAACCCCGAGGGCTCTCTATGGTCAGGGCGTGACACAAGCTGAAAATTGAATATAACTGATTTCTGTGGAATGGAGAAGGATACCATTTTGCATTTGTTTTTTACCTGTATTTATAGCAGAATGTTTTGGATTGAAATACAGAATTTTGTTACAAAAAAAATAGGACCGGTTGTACTATAATGTTTTTGATATGATTTATTTCAGAAATTCTAACGTAAATAAAGATGTAGTATATTTAATTCACCTGCTAATAATAATAGGTACATTTCATATTCACAAATGCGAATGGTCTAATTCAAAACCTAACTTTTTTCAATTTATATATGAGTTTAAACAATATGGCACCACTTGAACTAAAATGAAAAACAAAAAGGCAATTAAAACTTGTTGTATTATTAATGAATATGATTTGTTTGTTTAGGATTCCTGGCAATTTAAATAGTTTGTTATTATGCTTGTTTGCATGTGACTATTCCTCTTTTGTTTGATGATATTTGTTAATTAAAAATAAATATATATAAAGAAAGAAAGAAAAAAAGAGTACCCTTTAAAAGTTGAAGTCATATTGAACAACTACCAGAGAAGCTTCTCTACATAGGAATTGCATCCCATATTTTTTCCATATATCAAAATAAGACTTTACTGGCAATAAAGAGACACTCTGCTTTTTTAACACCACACTCCACAAAGCAAGTCCTGCAGGCTCTAGTTGTATCTTATTTTCATTATTGTCCAGTCATATGGTCAAGTGCTGCAAAGAAAGATCCAGGTAAGCTGCAGTTGGCCCAGAACAGAGCTGCACATCTTGCTCTTACTTGTAATCAGAGGGCTAATATTAACAGTATGCCAGTCTCTCATGGCTCAGAGTTGAGGAAAGACTGACTGCGTCACTTCTTTTCTTTTTTTGTGTGGGAAATGCCAAAATGTTTGCATAGTCAACACATATCACTAACACACACACTTACCCCACCACACATGTATTTTCACAGTCCCCATGTCCAGAACAAATTCAAGGAAACGTACAGTATTATACGGAGCCATGATTGCATGGAACTCCCTTCCATTTTATATAGCGCAAGTGAACAGCTAACCTGGTTTCAAAAAACAAATAAAGCAACACCTCACGGCACAACACCTTTCACCAATATGACCTACTTGTTGTGTGCATGTACTGACATGTATGTGTAACTGATAGATGCAGACACACACACTACGTGTTAATGTATGTAAAATGTAAAGTATTTTGTCTGTAATATAAAAAAGAAATTGTGTCGGACATCAGTAATACTAGCTGTCGCCATCGGCGTCGGCTAAAGGGGATCGTCATAAATCAAAAATCTAATCAAAACACTTCTGACTGGCAAAACATTTCTTCCATACTTAAAACTGAATATATGGCAAATGTTATAGAGCTGAACCATTTGTGTTATATTTTATGGTAAATACTTCATATTCTCCTCTTTAAGTGAATGTAATATTGGGTCAATTTTCAAAATGGTCATTCTGTTTGTCACTATCCCTATCAGACACAGTTGTAGGCAACTACACTTTCAACGGTCAATTCCATTCAGCAGATGTCCATTTCAATCTGCAGTATGGAGGCGAGTTTGTACACCCTCAGGTTTCAGCTCGGCTGGGCCCAACTGCTGCAAAGGCGTGGCTTGGCCCGGGTGGGTTACACCTCACAGAATGTCTGGAACCTTGGAAGTCGAGCGAACGCTGCCTCAAATTATATCCGTCCAATTTGTCTGCCCTGTCAAGCCTTCCTCTGCCACCCTCTCCTTAGTGGTACTGTAGCCTACAGGAGCTAATGCCACACGGGCAACTGATTGGGCTTGTATCTGTAGCAGTGAAAAGACAAAGATAAAGGATTGTCCATACAAGACTGTCTACCCAGTCTGTAAGATGGAGAGCGATCTTTAATACCTGGTTTCTGAGGCAGTTGTTTAGCCGTCCTATGAGCCTGTATCAATGTGCTTGTGAATATTGCTGATGTCGCAGCATGTTATATTTGTTTTAATTTAATTGAAGCTCAGAGTCAACACACAGTGATCAATATTTAATGTTTTTTGGGTGAATAGTTATAATTGTACTGTGAGAGGGAAATTGGTCTGCATTATGGCCCAGATTCCACTCTTGGTGTGTGAGTGAAGCAGAGCCAACACACCTACCCTTTATTCCAATGAAGAGAGAGCATGAGTGGGGAACGTTTACCCTGGCATGGAGTCGGGCCATTGTATTGAATAAAGCCTGTGCATTACTTTGAAAAGGACAAGTTGATATTACCCTATGGATGGCAGGGTAGCATAAAGGAAGGCAATGGAGCATAAAGGAAGACATAAAGGAAGGCAATGTGACATGGCAGAGTGAAAAGTGCCATCTGGTGCTTTTAACTTTGAGCAATTGGGTGCTCTGCTTGATTCTTCCATCACCTCGATGTGATTTTGTTTAGTGTGAGAGCGTGAGTGAGTGAGTGAGTGAGTGAGTGAGTGAGTGAGTGAGTGAGAATATCAGAAACACTAATCAGCATTGTTCATATTTCCCTTTCAGTCACCCCCAACTCAGCCTCTGGCAAACCCACTGCTATATACAATACTGTTTAACCCAAGAAAAAACTATGTAATATAAATGTACGTCATTGATAACTCCTTCATTTTAAATGTAAGAGAATGAACCATTTAAGGTACATGCATTCATCAGTGTAGGCTTTGGTTTGGGCGATGAATAACTAGATCCAAATTCTTCTGACAATACATCAGTTGGACACATTCTGACAACCAACTAATTGAGCTGGAAATGGATTTGAAACAATCTGTCTTCTACAAACCTTCTACAAACCTACATGCAAATATGTCATGTAAAGCATATTTATATCTCCTAAATAATGAAAACATTAAAAGTTATCCTTTTTAGATAAACTATTGTATGCTAAATATTCACATCACCAAATACCTGATTAAAACACACTGTTTTGCAATGAAGGTCTACCGTAGTCTCAATGACACACTCTAGGCTAGCACCATGGTGTAGCCAGAGGACAGCTATTTCCCGTCCTCCTCTGGCTACATCGACCTCAATACAAAATCTAGGAGGCTCATAGGCCTTACCCCTTTCCATAAACCTACATGGTAATTATGACCACTTCTGGAGGATATCCTCCAACCAATTCAAGCTTTTGAAATATGAACTGACATATTGTCCATCGAATCATAGGATTAGGATTAGAGAACGACCCTAGCGTGGTGTATTGTTGTTGTGCCACATAGCAATATGGGGGTTCTATGTGTTGAGAAGCTTGGTGAGTTGGTGACATATTGGACAGAGAATGCGAGTGAAGAGTGATAGTTGAGCATTTTTAAGATATTATAAAATTCTAATTACTTTCTTCAAACTATAGAAGACGGAGGAGCTGGATTATGTATTGTTTTCTTGGTTTTATACGTTTATTTTTGTGTGGAGTTAGTGCAATTTATTTCAAACGTTACAGTAGCTAGCTACCAGAGTGCAGTTTTCTCCACCAGAATGGTAAAAATAGTCCTAACAACAATGTAGTGGATTTTTTGTTGAAGTACCCCTTTAATTTCATTGCCACTTAATATAATGTTTACATACCCTACATTACTCATCTCATATGTATATGTATATACTGTACTCTATACCATCTACTGCATCTTGCCTATGCCGTTCTGTACCATCACTCATTCATATATCTTTATGTACATATTCTTTATCCCTTTACACTTGTGTGTATAAGGTAGTAGTTGTGGAATTGTTAGGTTAGATTACTCGTGGTTATTACTGCATTATCGGAACTAGAAGCACAAGCATTTCGCTACACTCGCATTAACATCTGCTAACCATGTGTATGTGACAAATAACATTTGATTTGATTTGATGTCCCACATCAGATTCAAGCTTCTTGGAAAAAGCAGCAACAATCATGTAACAGATACAAGTCTGTGTATTCAAAATGCGCAACATAACGAGAAGGTAAGAAGAAACAGGGTTACAAGCATCTTACGGCCAGAGTTGGCTTTTACTTAGGGGCACGATGAGAGGGAACATTCAGCTAATAAGGGCAACTACAGCTTGCAGAGGTAATTGCACTTTACGATGCTTTATTTGCTGAGCATATGGAAGTGTCTACTGTCTTCTCTGGGATGTCGAAATCAATTCAGAATTATTTGATTGTTTCAATTGCATCATCCATTAAAAGTGAGATTAAAAAGAGAGGTTGACACAGCGCATTTTCTCAGCACGTGCTCAAGTAGGCTTTCCACCTTTCTCCGGTATTTTTTTTAGCTAAGGCGAAAACATATAATCACTCCGGACAAACACAAGCAAGAGCTCTTTACATAAATTTTGCAGCAGCCTAGGGTATCTAAACATTAGAGTTCTGCCAAGCTATGTGGGATGAAAACTAGACATTTTTTTATTCTGAAAAACTGTAAATTACTTAAAGGAGCAGCTGCGTACAGCCTATGCGGCCTGTTCATCTGGTCAGCGTAAACAAATTGGTAACATTGTGTATTTCTAGTCCATTTTGTTGTGTCATTGAGCTCATGCTTCTGTACTCTGTACGCCTTTCAAGCCTATCACAAGACAAACAACCCAGCTCTTCCCAGCATCCTGTTACGACTCAGGATGACATGCTGAAGGTCAGGAGATAATTAGCAGACCCCGTTTATGACCCACATATATGAAGGGGGGAAGGTCATCAGAGACCTTTTGGCACCACTGATATGTTCCAACAAAGGAACCCTTTTCTCCCCTTTCTCTCAGCAACAAAGAGAAAATGGCCCAGAGAGAATTAGGACATCATAAACTTAATGTCTTAATATCCAAACTTTTGATGATTATTTATTTTAATTGCGCGCCCTCCAGTTTCTCCAGAAGTTGTCCCGCTAGCGGGATGCCTAGGCCTAAAATTAAGTCTATGGACAAACTTTGAGAATATAGAACCTGACTTTTGATTGAGACTACTGTTGATATACAGTGGCTTTGGAAAGTATTCGGACCCCTTGACTTTTTCCACAATTTGTTACGTTACAACCTTATTCTAAAATGGATACCAAAAAAAGCTCTGCAATCTATGCACAATACCCCACAATGACGAAGCGAAAACAGGTTTTTATATATTTTTGAAAATGTATAAATCTAAAACAGAAATACCATATGTACATAAGCAATCAGACCCTTTGCTATGAGACTTGAAATTGAGCTCAGGTGCATCCTGTTTCCATTGATCATCCTTGAGATGTTTCGACAAACTTGATTGGAGTCCACCTGTGGTAATTGATTGGATAAGATTTGCAAAGGTACACACCTGTCTATATAAGGTCCCACAGTTGACAGTGCATTTTAGAGCAAAAACCAAGCAATGAGGTCGAAGGAATTGTCCGTAGAGCTCCGAGACAGGATTGTGTTGAGGCGCAGATCTGTGGAAGGGTACCAAAACATTACTGCAGCATTGAAGGTCCCCAAGAACACAGTGTCCTCCATCATTCTTAAATGGAAGAAGTTTGGAACTCCCATGACTCTTCCTAGAGCTGTCTACCCGGCCAAACTGTACAATTGGGGGAGAAGGGCCTTTGTCAGGGAGGTGATCGAGAACCTGATGGTCACTCTGACAGAGCTCTAGAGTTCCTCTGTGGAGATGGGTGAGTCTTCCAGAAGGACAACCATCTCTGCAGCACTTCACCAATCAGGCATTTATGATAGAGTGGCCAAACGGAAGCCACTCCTCAGTAAAAGGCACATGACAGCCCACTTTACCAAAGGCATCTAAAGACTCTCAGACCATGAGAAACAAGATTCTCTGGTCTGATGAAACCAAGATTGAAACCAGGCAACATCCCTATGGTGAAGCATTGTGGTGGCAACATCATGCTGAGGGGATGCTTTTCAGCGGCAGGGACTGGGAGACTAGTCAGGATTGAGGCAAAGATGAACAGAGCAAAGTACAGAGAGATCTTTTCTGAAAACCTTCTCCACAGCCCGAAGGGTCACCTTCCAACAGGACAACGACCCTAAGCATACAGCCAAGACAACGCAGGAGTGGGTTCGGGACAAGTTTTTGAATGTCCTTGAGTGGCCCAGCCAGAGCCCGGACTTTGAACCCGATTGAACATCTCTGGAGATATGTTAAAATAGCTCCCCATCCAACCTGACAGAGCTTGAGAGGATCTGCAGAGAAGAATGGGGGAAACTCCCCAAATACAGGTGTGCCAAGCTTGTCGCTTCATTCCCAAGAAGACTCGAGGCTGTAATCACTGCCATAGGTGCTTCAACAAAGTACTAAGTAAAGGGTCTGAATACTTGTGCAAATGTAATATTTCAGGGTTTTGTTAATTAATAAATTAGCAAAAATGTTTTAAAACAGTTTTTGCTTAGTCATTATGGGGTATTGTGTGTAGATTGATGAGATAAAAACAAAATATAATTTTAGAATAAGGCTGTAACGTGACAAAATGTGGGAAAAGTAAAGGGGTCTGAATACATTTTTTTTTTTTTAAACACGTTTTTTCTTGTCTCTGTACAGTCCGCGCCTATAACGTGGGTCTCCCAAACTCCTAAATGTTTCAAGTCACCAGCCTCCACTCCATCCCTCCAGATTCATTGCTATCATGGCTGCACCAGTACATTACAGTAATAGTGTCTGCAGATGGAAGCCGTGAAATCAGTGGAAGTGAACTGATTAAAAGCAAGCCCCTGAGTTTAATAAAACAGTTATTTAATTCTGCGCCATGCATGCAGTACAATTTAGGGCCCTTTTGACTTAAGTCTTCAGATTAATTCACATTTTCAACAGTTTTAAATTATGCAAACCCTGAATTTGACTGACATTAGTGATTTTTTACATTTAATTTACTAAGATTAAAGCAGGAGAGAGTGGGCATTGAAACAAAGAGAGAGAAAATGAGGCAGACACAAAACCAAAAGGTTAGTGGCAAGGCCCCACATATTTCGAGATACCCTTGCCTGACGTATAAGAAAACACAACTTTTATCTCAACGGTCTCCCATATATGAAATGGATGGTTGTGTACAAATATTTTACTGCAAAAGTGGTTAAATTGATGGATATTGCAACACACCCTTAACTCAAAGTGCTAAATAATTCCTGGCTGGAGCGGGGTGGGCCACATTTGTTAACTTTGTGTCATTTCGAATACTTCTCTTGCATTTTGTAGCTTAGGTTTCAGTGTGGCGGATGCTAACTTGTATTCTGTCAAAACCGTCTTGCCACCTCCATAACCTGGACTGGGGAGGGGGATAAAGCCTGTTTCAGGGAATTTTTTTCTGAAGACCATTCCTCATAGTAAGTTTTTATATAATTAAATGTTTTACACTTGTAAGTCATGTCTTAAACTCATGTATAAGACTATGTGCTATTCAAATGTAAATCAACGTTCTTTTTTTGTGTATGGAGCCATTCAGAAGAACCATGTTGAAAGCAGGGGATTTCACTCAGGATAATTAAGAAATTAAAACATCCCATCCTGCTTAGGGTCATGTACAGTGTATACACAATAGTATGTGGACACCCTTCCAAATTAGTGGATTTGGCTATTTCAGCCACACCCGTTGCTGACAGGCATATACAATCGATGCAACTTCCATGGAGAGCCATGCAACATTGGCAGTAGAATGGCCTTACTGAAGAGCTCAGTGACATTCAACGTGGCACTGTCATATGATGCCACCTTTCCAACAAGTCAGTTCATCACATTTGTGCCCTGATAGATCTGCCCCTGTCAACTGCAAGTGCTGTAAGTGTTATTGTGAAGTGGAAATATCTAGGAGCAACAACGGCTCAGCCGCGAAGTGGTAGGCCACACAAGCTCACAGAATGGGACCGGTGAATGCTGAAGCGTGTAGCACATAAAAATCACCTGTCCTCAGTTGCAACACTCACTACCAAGTTCCAAACTGCCTTTGGAACGAACGTCAGCACAAGAACTGTTCGACGGCACCTTCATGAATGGTTCCCATGGCCGAGCAGTCACACACAAGCCTAAGATCACCATGTGCAATGCAAAGCGTCGGCTGGAGTTGTGTAAACCCCATCAAACAATTGATTTGTACCTTATTTTGTACATAATGTTTCTGCAACCGTAACTTACGGCAAAAAATAGCTTCTGGATATCAGGACAGCGATCACTCACCTCGGATTAGACAAAGATTTTTTCTACAACAAAGGCAACGCACAAGACATTCTCCAAACACCCCAGAGGACCGACATCCCCGTTATTTGCAAGAGGAAGCGACGCAGGTACAGAGGACAAAGAGCCGGATGCCTGGTCAGGACCCGGAGAAGGCGACTGGGAAAGCTGCCGTTACCGTCAATACTACTCGCCAACGTGCAATCATTGGACAATAAATTAGACGAGGTACGATCAAGAATGTCCTACCAATGGGACATCAAAAACTGTAATATCCTATGTTTTACGGAATCGTGGCTGAGTGATGACATGGATATTCAGCTAGCGGGATATACGCTGCACAGGCAAGATAGAACAGCACACTCTGTTAAGACGAGGGGGGGGCGGTCTGTGCATATTTGTAAACAACAGCTGGTGCACGAAATCTAAGGAAGTCTCTAGATTTTGCTCGCCTGAAGTAGAGTATATTGTGATAAATTGCAGGCCACACTACTTGCCTAGAGAGTTTTCAGCTATACTTTTCGTGGCTGTTTATTTACCACCACAGACAGATGCTGGCACTAAGACCGCACTCAGTCAGCTGTATAAGGAAATCAGCAAACAGGAAATTACTCACCCAGAGGCGGCGCTCCTAGTGGCCGGAGACTTTAATGCAGGGAAACTTAAATCAGTTCTACCAAATTTCCATCAACATGTTAAATGTGCAACGAGAGGGAAAACATTTTTAGATCTCCTGTACTCCACACACAGAGACACGTACAAAGCTCTCCCTCGCCTTTGGTAAATCCGACACCAACTCTATCGTCCTGATTGCTGCTTACAAGCAAAAATTAAAGCAGGAAGCACCAGTGACTCGGTCTATAAAAAAAGTGGTCAGATGAAGCAGATGCTAAACTACAGGACTGTTTTGCTATCAATGACTGGAACATGTTTGGGATTCTTCCGATGGCATTGAGGAGTACACCTCATCAGTCACTGGCTTTATCAATAAGTGCATCAAGGACGTCATCCCCACAGTGACTGTACGTACATACCCCAACCAGAAGCCATGGATTACAGGCAATATTCACACTGAGCTAAAGGGTAGACCTGCCACTTTCAAGGAGTGGGATTCTAACCTGGAAGCTTACAAGAAATCCTGCTATGCCCTGCAACGAACCATTTAACAGGCAAAGCGTCAATACAGGGCTAAGATTGAATCATACTACACCGGCTCTGACGCTCGTCATATGTGGCAAGGCTTGCAAACTATTACAGACTACAAAGGGAAGCACAGCTGCGAGCTGCCCAGTGACACGAGCCTACCAGACGAGCTAAATCACTTCTATGCTCGCTTCAAGGCAATAAACACTGAGGCATGCATGAGAGCATCAGCTGTTCCAGAAGACTGTGATCACGCTATCCGTAGCCGGCGTGAGTAAGACCTTTAAACAGGTCAACATACACAAGGCTGCAGGGCCAGACGGATTACCAGGACATGTGCTCCGGGCATGTGCTAACCAACTGGCAGGTGTCTTCACTGACATTTTCAACATGTCCCTGATTGAGTCTGTAATATCAACATGTTTCAAGCAGACCACCATAGTCTCTGTGCCCATGAACACAAAGGCAACCTGCCTAAATGACTACAGACCCATAGTACTCACGTCCGTAGCCATGAAGTGCTTTGAAAGGTTGGTAATGGCTCACATCAACACCATTATCCCGGGAACCCTAGACCCACTCCAATTTGCACAATACCCAAACAAATCCACAGATGATGTAATCTCTATTTTACTCCACACTGCCCTTTCCCACCTGGACAAAAGGAACACTTATGTGAGAATGCTATTCATTGACTACAGCTCAGCATTCAACACCAAAGTGCCCTCAAATCTCATCACTAAGCTAAGGATCCTGGGACTAAACACCTCCCTCTGCAACTTGATCCTGTACTTCCTGACGGGCCGCCCCCAGGTGGTGAGGGTAGGTAGCAACACATCTGCCACGCTGATCCTCAACACTGGAGCTCCACAGGGGTGCGTGGATAATGTCCCCTCCTGTACTCCCTGTTCACCCACGACTGCATGGCCAGGCACGACAACACCATCATTAAATTTGCAGATTACACAAAAGTGGTAGGCCTGATCAACAACAACTACGAGACAGTACCGTGTGTTGCCAGAATAACAACCTATCCCTCAACGTAACCAAGACTAAGGAGATGATTGTGGACTACAGGAAAAGGAGGAACGAGCATGACCCCATTCTCATCGACGGGGCTGTAGTGGAGCAGGTTGAGCGCTTCAAGTTCCTCGGTGTCCACATCAACAACAAAGTAGCACTGTCAAAACACACCAAGACAGTCGTGAAAAGGGCACGACAAAGCCTATGCCCCCTCAGGAAACTAAAACGTTTTGGCATGGGTCCTCAGATCCTCAAAATGTTTTACAGCTGCAACATCGAGAGCATCCTGACTGGTTGCATCACTGCCTGGTTGCTCGGCCTCTGACCGCAAGGCACTACAGAAAGTAATGCGTACGGCCCAGTACATCACTGGGGCTAAGGAGGCGGTGTCCGCCACCCCAGTCGTAGACTGTTCACTCTACTACCGCATGGCAAGCGGTACCGGAGTGCCAAGTCTAGGACAAAAAGGCTTCTCAACAGCTTTTCCCCCAAGCCATAAGACTCCTGAACAGGCAATCAAATGGCTACCCGGACTATTTGCATTGTGTGCCCCCCCAACCCCTCTTTTTATGGTGCTGCTACTCTCTGTTTATCATATATGCATAGTCACTTTAACTATCCATTCATGTACATACTACCTCAATTTGGCCGAACAACCAGTGCTCCCGCACGTTGACTAACCGGGCTATCTGCATTGTGTCCCGCCACCCACCACCCGCCAACCCCTCTTTTACGCTACTGCTACTCTCTGTTCATCATATATACATCGTCACTTTAACCATATCTACATGTACATACTACCTCAATCCGCCTGACTAACCGGTGTCTGTATGTAGCCTCGCAACTTTTATAGCCTCGCTACTGTATATAGCCTGTCTTTTTACTGTTGATTTATTTCTTTACTGAGCTATTGTTCACCTAACACATTTTTTTGCACTATTGGTTAGAGCCTGTAAGTAAGCATTTCACTGTAAGGTTGTATTCAGCGCACGTGACAAATACACTTTGATTTGATTTGCTGCAGGAGGGACTGGTGCACTTCAAAAAATAGATGACTAAATGAGGGAGGAAAATTATGTGGATATATTTAAGTAACATCTCATGACATCAGTCAGGAAGTTAAAGCTTGTGTGCAAATGGGTCTTCCATAGAACAGTGACCACAAGCATATTTCAAAAGTTGTGGCAAAATGGCTTAAGGACAACAAAGTCAAGGTATTGGAGTGGCCATCACAAAGCCCTGACCTCAATCCTATAGAACATGTGTGGGCAGAACTGAAAAAGCGTGTGCGAGCAAGGAGGCCTACAAAACCTGACTCGGTTACACCAGCTCTGTCAGGAGGAATGGGCCAACATTCACCCAACTTATTGTGGGAAGCGTGTGGAAGGCTCCTCGAAACGTTTGACCCAATTTAAACAATTTAAAGGCAATGCTACCAAATATTAATTGAGGGTACACATGTAAATAAAAGCTGATAAAATTCTCTCTATTATTATTCTTAAAATAAAGTGGTGATCCTAACTGACCTAAGACAGCGATTTTTACTAGGATTAAATGTCAGGAATTGTGAAAAACTGAGATTAAATCTATTTGGCTAATGTGCATGTAAACTTCCGACTTCAACTGTATACTATATTTATTTATTATTTTTAATCCCAGGCCTCCGTCCCCGCAGTAGTCCTTCTGCCTTTTGGTAGGCCATCATTGTAAATAAGAATTTGTTCCTAAATGACTTGCCTAGTTAAACAAAGGTTAAATAAAATAAATAACATTTATTCAGGATTGTTTCTTGGACTACTTTAATGTGTCAAGTGGGCGAGATGCACAGTCTGTGTTTGACTTCAGGATTTTTGAGATTTACTCCGTTCGATCCATACTGGATTCGAGGCATCGGGCAGATATCTGTCACGACTTCCCCTTAGCCGCGCGCCGACACCGGCCTCGGGGACGACCCGGAGGGCGAGGTGCAGGGCGATCCGGATGGAGAAGGTGGAACTCCCGCAGCATTGAAGGGTCCAACACGTCCTCCACCGGAACCCAGCATCTCTCCTCCGGACCGTACACCTCCCAGTCCACGAGGTACTGAAGGCCCCTTGCCCGATGCCTCGAATCCAGTATGGATCGAACGGAGTACGCCGGGGCCCCCTCGATGTCCAGAGGGGGCAGAGGAACCTCCCGCACCTCAGACTCCTGGAGCAGGCCAGCCACCACCGGCCTGAGGAGAGACACATGGAACAAGGGGTTATGGTAATCGGGGGGAAGCTGTAACCTGTAACTCACCTCGTTCAGTCTCCGCAGGCCTATAGGGGGTGCTGTTTTCACCTTGTAAAAATGTCGTTCCCAGATTAAACTGCCTCGTACTCAATTCTTGCTCGTACAATATGCATATTATTATTACTTTTGGATAGAAAACACTCTCTAGTTTCTAAAACCGTTTTAATTATATCTGTGAGTAAAACAGAACTCAAGTTGGAGCAAACTTCCTGTGAGAAATCTGAAATCAGGCAGGCTGTTCTGGGGTCTGTTTATTAATTTGCATGTCTTCTAATGGTCGACATGCACTGCATAGGCCTTCCCTAGATGTCAGCAAGCAGTGAGAATTGGAATGGAGTTGCTAGGCAGATCTAAGGCCATTTAAATGGTCTTGGTACGTGGGGTACACTCTTTTCAACATTCGCCATGACGCAAGACAGACCTCAGGGTGGCGTTCTGGAAAGCTCTTGTTATAGCCCTTAGATATATCCGGCTCTGTTTTTATTCGATATAGGTGTTAAAGAGTTATTTTAAACCGAGTTATATCAGTTTATATCAGTATATTGCGATTTTCGGATATTTCTTTGTGCTGCGTTATAGTGAGTTGGGCATGTCTTCGCCACATGGCTAATGTTTACTGCTAATTCCAAAGTTGAATGCGACAATCTACAACCGAGCAACGATTCTTCTGGACAAAGGACAACTTGCCCAAGATTCTGGTGGAAGCTCATCAAAAAGTAAGAACTATTTATGATGTTAATTCGTTGTTCTGTTGAAAAATGTCAAACTACTAATCCGCCAATAATTTCGGTGCGGTCTCGCTTTAACGCACGCTGTATGTCGTAGTAACGTTAATTTTAAAAATCTAACACAGCGGTTGCATTAAGAACTAATGTATCTTTCATTTGCTGTCAAACCTGTATTTTTTGTAAAGTTTATGATTAGTTACTGATTCGATTAGGTGCCTCTCCCAAGATTTCTCCCGACATTTTGTTGGCAGCTTGGCTACTATTCTCATTGTATAACTACGATTTGTGCCGCTAAATATGCACATTTTCGAACAAACTCTATATGTATTGTGTAATATGATGTTATAGGACTGTCATCTGAAGAAGTTTGAGAAGGTTAGTGAAAAAATTTATATCTTTTGCTGGTTTATTCGTTATCGCTATTGTTGGCTTGAATCAATGCTGTTGTGTGGTTGGCTATTGTAGTAAGCTAATATAATGCTATATTGTGTTTTCGCTGTAAAACACTTAAAAAATGTGAAATATTGGCTGGATTCACAAGATCTTTGTCTTTCATTTGCTGTAAGCTGTGTATTTTTCATAAATGTTTTATGATGAGTATTTAGGTAATTCACGTTGGTCTCTGTAGTTATTGTAGTTGCTTTGGTGAGAGTTGTGATGGTGGCTGCAATGTAAAACTATGATTTTATACCTGAAATATGCACATTTTTCAAACAAAACATATGCTATACAATGAATATGTTATCAGACTGTCATCTGATGAAGTTGTTTCTTGGTTAGTGACTATTTATATCTTTATTTGGTCGAATTTGTGATAGCTACCTATGCAGGAAAAAAATGGTGGGAAAAAAAAGTTGTGTCTTTTGCTATCGTGGTTAGCTAATAGAAATACATAGTGTCTTCCCTGTAAAACATTTTAAAAATCAGAAATTATGGCTTGATTCACAAGATGTGTATCTTTCATCTGGTGTCTTGGACTTGTGATTTAATGATATTTAGATGCTAGTATTTACTTGTGACGCTAGGCTATGCTAGTCAGATTTTTTACTGATGAGGGTGCTCCCGGATCCGGGATTGTGTGCAAGTAGAAGTTAAATGGCCCCACAAACCGCGGACCCAGCTTCCGGCAGGGCAGGCGGAGGGGCAGTTTTCGGGTCGAGAGCCAGACCCGGTGACGGCGCCCTGAAGGTGAACATGAGCGGCGTCCCATATCTCCTCCACGCGCCGGAAGCAGTCGTCCACCGCTGGAGCCTCGGTCTGACTCAGATGCCAAGGAGCCAGAACCGGCTGATACCCCAGTACGCACTGGAAGGAGGAGAGATAGTGAAGGAGTGGCGGAGCGAGTTCTGGGCCATCTCTGCCCAGGGCATGAACGCCGCCCACTCCCCCGGCCGGTCCTGGCAATAAGACCTCAGAAACCTACCCAGATCCTGGTTAACTCTATCCACCTGCCCGTTACTCTCGGGGTGAAAACCCGAGGTAAGGCTGATTGAGACCCCCAGATGTTCCATGAACGCCATCCAGACCCTCGAAGTGAACTGGGGACCCCGATCAGATACTATGTCCTCAGGCACCCCGTAGTGCCGGAAGACGTGTGTAAACAAGGCCTCCGCAGTCTGTAGGACCGTAGGGAGACCGGGCAGAGGGAGGAGACGGCAGGAATTAGAAAAACGGTCCACAACGACCAGGATCGTGGTGTTACCCATTGATGGGGGGAGATCGGTCAGGAAATCCACCGACAGGTGCGACCATGGCCGTTGTGGAACGGGTAACGGGTGTAACTTACCTCTGGGCAGGTGCCTAGGAGCCTTACCGAGCAAGAAGCGCACACCGAGCAAGAGGAAACATAAACCCTCACATCCTTAGCCAAAGTGGGCCACCAGTACTTCCCACTCACAGCGCACCGTCCGACCAATTTACGCAGGGCTGAAATGCGATCACTCTCCATCTCCACCCCTGAGGTGGAAATGCGGTACCCTAGGAAGGAGATGGACTGTTGGAAGAACAGGCATTTCTCAGCCTTGATGTACAGGTCATACTCCAATAGTCGACCAAGCACCCTGCGCACCAGGGACACATGCTTGGCGTGTATATCGGAGTATATCAGAATGTCATCAATATACACCACTACTCCCTGAATATCTCGTCAACAAAGGCTTGGAAGACTGATGGAGCATTCATCAACCCGTACGACATGACATGGTACTTATATTGCCCTGAGGTCGTACTGACCGCCATCTTCCACTCGTCTCCCTCCTGGATACGAACCAGGTTGTAAGCGCTCCTGAGATCTAGTTTGGTGAAGAAGCACGCCCTGTGCATTGACTCAATCGCAGTGGCGATAAGAGGTAGCGGGTAACTGTACCTCACAGTGATCTGATTTAGGCCTCGGTAGTCAATACACGGGCGCAAACCTTCCTTCACAAAAAAGAAACTCGAGGAGGCGGGTGAAGTGGAGGACCTAATGTACCCGTGACGCAGGTATTCGGAGACATATTCTTCCATAGCCGCCGTCTCTGCCTGTGACAGGGGATACACGTGACAACTGGAAAGTGCGGCGTCTACCAGGAGATTTATCGCACAATCCCCCCCGTCGATGGGGTGGTAATTGAGTCAGGCGAGAGCCAAATCGGCATATTTGGGGGGAATGCGCACGGTGGAGACCTGGTCTGGACTTTCCACCGTAGTAGCACCAACGGAAACCCCTAAACACCTCACTGAGCACTCTCGCAACCACCCCGTGAGAGCCCTCTGTTTCCATGAAATGGTGGGGTCGTGACGAGCTAACCAGGGAAGGCCTAGTACCACGGGAAACGCAGGAGAGTCAATGAGGAATAGACTGATTCTCTCCTGGTGACCACCCTGCTTCACCATGCCCAGGGGAATGGCAGCCTCCCTAATCAACCCGGACCCTAATGGTCGACTGTCCAGAGCGTGAACTGGGAAAGGCCTAACCACTGGAACAATAGGGATCCCTAACCTATGGGCGGATGCTCTGTCGATAAAATTCCCAGCTGCACCTGAATCGACGAATGCCTTATGCTGGGAATGCGGCGAAAACTCAGGAAAGCAAACATAAACAAACAGGTGTACAACAGAGGACTCAGGATGAGAGTGGTGCAGGCTCACTTGGGGTGACGACAGAGTGCCCTGCCTGCTGCCTCGACCCCTAGAGGAACCAACCCGGCACCGACCAGCAGTGTGACCTCTGCGGCCACAGATGGTACACGTGAAGGCCCCTCCTCCGGCCTCCCTGAGCGCAGCACCTCCCAGCTCCATGGGCACCGGAGTGGTGGTGCTGGGATGGGGAATCGACAGAGCCCTCTCTGGATGTCCGCAGGTGACCAGCAGGTTATCCAAACGAATGGACAGGTCCACCAGCTGGTCAAAGGTTGGCCTGCAGGGTGGTATCCCTGCAGGCCAACTCCCAACAAACACCCTCGCGCAGGCTGCAGCGGTAGTGGTCGATAAGGGCCCTGTCGTTCCATCACGCTCATGCGGCCAGGGTCCGAAATTCCAGGGTGAACTCCTGGGTGATCCTCGTCCCCTACCTCAGGTGGAAGAGACGTTCACCTGCCGCTCTACCCTCGGGCGGATGGTCGAAGACTACACAACAATTAATGAGGGAAATGAAAACCAGGTGTGTAGGAAAACAAGACAAAACAAATGGAAAATGAAAAGTGGATCGACGATGGCTAGAAGTCAGGCGATGCCGACCTCCGAACGCCGCCCGAACAAGGAGAGGAACCGACTTTGGTGGAAGTTGTGACACAGCTGTAATGGAATGTATCTGCTAATTGTATTTACAGCTTAGTCCCCTCTTGTTCCCTGATTAATAGGTGATGACTACTCCACTCCACAACCATTGTCAACTTCTCCTGACATGAACTGAAGCCACTTCTCATGTACCCCCTCATCCATTGGCACATTGATTGTTTCCTCTCCAAGCGGTGTGAGTACCCCTATCAATTTTCTCATTACTGTATGTAGAGTCAATCACTTACACAATCACATTATTGCACATCAATGATTTTACTCCTTGCTTGGACTAACTCATTCTTAGCTCTTTTGAATAACTGTGTAGTTTGTTGTCTTATAGTCTTTTGTCTTCCCAGTCAAATCCTGTCCTGCACTGGTCAAGCCTATGAACACCTCAACTCATGCCTCATACCCTCATTCAATCACTGCTGTGATCCCTTTCCAACACGGTGTAAGTAACCCTCTCATTCCCATTCCCCATAATATTGTACTTTAAATGTCTTTATTAAATGCTTTAGGTTAAGATAATTAGTCTATGACGATTTTGTAAATACACTTTGTCGTCTCCATGCCTGTACCGTGGGTTTCCCTTCCTCCTCAATTTTTCAAGTCACCAGCATCCACTGGACTACATCAAACCATAATTGCACTAGCCTACTTTGTGAATAAATGAAAATAACAATTAGGCTCACAGCTATCACAACCTATATTTTAATAGCAATTAAACAGCTTTGGTTTCAAATGGTCACCAAAAAGGAGTGCTCCCCATCTCCCAATTCCCAGTTAAATGAACCCCTGGCTATCAGATTGCAGCAAGGCTAACAAGGCCAAGTTCAAATGCCGATATCAAATTCAAAGCCATCAGCGCACTGCCTAAACAGCTGACCGGCAAAGCAAATGGCACTGTCTCATGCTCTTCTTTCTAAAAGTGACAGAAAAGGCGCTCAGGCTGGCAGCTGCTCTTATGCTAAAAACAGTCAACATGCTGGGAATGCCAAGGTGGCCCAAAATTCTAAGATGAGGCCTCATCAGCATTCTGACGCCAACATTATCACTTTCTAACTTGTTCCAGGAGGCTTTCAAAACAAGATTTTTCTCATAGTGATCGTTCTGTTTTCATCGTTCTGTTTTCTCTCTTCTTTCGTTTCAGGTCATTCGGCATTTCTCCATATATAGACATTGTCCTTGTTACAGGGAGGAGAATTAACTGATGGGTCAGGGTGAACTAAAGCATGAAGAGGCTCCATTTGGCTTTGATTGCCCTCCGAAAAAAATCACTCCATTCATATCTGCTGCCATTGTGAAACTGATGAGCTATGTCTGTAATCGCCCCAATGATTAGGGAGGGTGGTGCGTTGTTGGCTTGTTTGGAGGGGTGGAACTGTGCCATACATCACAAATTACAAAACCTAGCTGGCCAGCTATCTGAACACAGCTGGGCCAACAGGACTAAACACACAGAAACACTATTTTTGTGTCTTGTTGTAATACCTCCCAAGGGAAAGATTATGAGGGCTCAATCCACATTTATTGTGTTGTTAAAAGATTGGGAGTACCTGAGGGGAATGAATACACACAATCTTTAGCCTGCAGGAAATTGATGCTGAGGAATTAAAGTGCCAAAATATTAGGGAGACAAAAAAGCTAATAATATGAGAAACAAAATTGATTCATGGTTGAATGGCACAGAATGATTATTGACGTCGGAGGCATTGTAGCCACCAATCCATGAGAGAATAATAGGAAAATGTCTGCTGGTGTAAAATGATATACTGTGATCATCACATTGCTTGAGGCTCATGGTGAAATGGAAGCCCATAACATCCACAAAATAAACATAATTTCCATGGTGATGTCTTCCTGTCACTCTGCAGTGTTTTGTAACTGCAAATTGTTTTGATGAACTGTGCTCTGTTGATTTTTCCCTTCCTAGAATGCTTTGAAATGGTAATTTATGAAAGCCCTTCTTATCCAAGGGTCACGGGGTCTCTGATTGCAATGTCCTCTGCAGTTATTACCATTACAGTAAAAGGGCAGACCAATGGCAATCATGCGGATTTCTGCAAATGCATATCTGCTGCTGTATGTCCCACTATTTCACAATGCGATTCATAATGTGCTGGCGCAAATCCCCTACTCTCAAACCTGCCCTCAGCACTACATAGCAACTCTGAAGAATAGGACTATAAAACAGTTTGATGAAAAAGGCCTAATACTCCACTGGGCATCCTTTGCCTGAATGCACAAACCTCAGGGAACAAAACTGATCATTATGGAGTTGAAAGGTTGACTGATACACTGTGACTATAAAGAAAAGCAAACAACAGAGAGAGTGATTACGATAAGGGCCATATTAGCATAACTACAATGTAGATAACACTAATTACAGTCTCCAGCAAAGATCAGTAAGTTGCACTTTTATGTTGTTTTACTGGCATAATTTCTGCCTTCATGCTGGTGTCGGAGCAGCATGGCTTCAGATCTTTCAAGCAGCTCTTAAATAACTCAAACGGTGTACAATGTCATCATCACAGAGTGCTATGACACTGCCTGATTATGGTTATCTACAGTTATGATATGATCTGGAAAAGCTCTGTGCCCTTACCATGAATAGACTCGAGGTTGGGTAAGAGAGATCAATCAATCAAATGTATTTACAAAGCCCTTTTTACAGCAGCAGATGTCACAAAGGTTTATATAAAAACCCAGGCTAAAAACCCAAACAGCAAACAATGCAGATGTAGAAGCACAAATATAGAGAGGGAGAGGAATGATGAGAGGCAATGCTACTTGTTTTGACAGTGTATATCTACCCATCCATGCACTGTCTTGCAACTGGCAATTTGTATTAGCAGATAATAAATGAGGAATTTGGAATGTTACATCATGTACATAAAATAGCAAGCCTAACCAAAGCCCAATCACAAATCCCAGGAAAACAACATGTAACTTTAGCAGTTATTGATCATTGGCTTCTCTTCAGTACTGTACAACAGAAAAGCTAAGTATTTATTAAATGCTATAATGGTATGCCCTCAGACACCGCAGACATATTTGACAGCAGAATATATGCAACCCAATCCTTCTTACAAATCAAATCAAATGTTATTTGTCACATGCGCTGAATACAACAGGTGTAGACCTTACAGTGAAATGCTTGCAGTTTAAAAAATAAAAACAATTAAAAATACCTTAAAAAAATAAGAATTAGAAATAAAATTAACAAATAATTAAAGAGCAGCAGTAAAATAACAATAGTGAGGCTATATAAAGGGGGTACAGGTACAGAGTCAATGTGCGGGAGCACCGGTTAGTTGAGGTAATTGAGGTAATATGTACATGTAGGTACAGTTATTAAAGTGACTAGACATAGATAATAACAGAGAGTAGCAGCAGTGTAAAAGAGGGGGGTGGGAGCAATGCAAATAGTCTGAGTAGCCATTTGACTAGATGTTCAGGAGTCTTATGGCTTGGGGGTAGAAGTTGTTTAGAAGCCTCTTGGACCTAGATTTGGTGCTCCGGTACCGCTTACAGTGCGGAGAGAACAGTCTATGACTTGTGTGGCTGGAGTCTTTGACAATTTTTAGGGCCTTCCTCTGACACCGCCTGGTATAGAGGTCTTGGATGGCAGGAAGCTTGGCCCCAGTGATGTACTAGGTTGTACGCATTACCCTTTGTAGAGCCTTGCGGTCGGAGGCCGAGCAATTGCCATACCAAGTAGTGATGCAACCCGTCAGGATGCTCTCGATGGTGCAGCTGTAGAACCTTTTGAGGATCTCAGGACCCATGCCAAATCTTTTCAGTCTCCTGAGGGGGAATAGGTTTTGTCGTGCCCTCTTCACGATTGTCTTGGTGTGCTTGGACCACGTCAGTTTGTTGGTGATGTGGACACCAAAGAACTTGAAGCTCTCAACCTGCTCACTACAGCTCTGTCGATGAGAATGGGGACGTGCTCGGTCCTCCTTTTCCTGTAGTCCACAATCATATACTTGTCTTGATCACGTTGAGTGAGAGGTTGTTGTACTGGCACCACACGGCCAGGTCTCTGACCTCCTCCCTATAGGCTGTTTCGTCGTTGTCGGAGGGCATTGCGGGATTTCTTATAAGCTTCCGGGTTAGAGTCCCACTCCTTGAAAGCAGCAGCTCTGTCCTTTAGCTCAGTGCGAATGTTGCCTGTAATCCATGGCTTCTGGTTGGGGTATGTACGTACAGTCATTGTGGGGATGACGTCATCGATGCACTTATTGATGAAGCCAGTGACTGATGTGGTGTACTCCTCAATGCCATCGGAAGAATCCTGGAATATATTCCAGCCTGTGCTAGCAAAACAGTCCTGAAGCTTAGCATCTGCTTCATCTGACCACTTTTTTATTGATCTAGTCACTGGTGCTTCCTGCTTTAATTTTAGCTTGTAAGCAGGAATCAGGAGGATAGAATTATGGTCAACTTGCCAAATGGAGAGCGAGGGAGAGCTTTGTACATGTCTCTGTGTGTGGAGTAAAGGTGGTTTTGAGTTTTTTTCCCTCTGGTTGCACATTTAACATGCTGGTGTAAATTTGGTAAAACGGAAATAGTTTGCTATGACTCCGAGTTTGTTATATGTCATTCATATTTGATACTTGGTGCAGCACAGGATAATGTTAATATTACACGTTTCCTTCCCAAACAAATGCTGCTGAACTACAACATTTCTCCTCTATATTCTGATGACTTTGTCTGAATGACATGAGTCTGGAAAAGCACATGCATTGTGTTTCTCCCTTTGCACAATATTTGTGCATTTATACAATCTACAAAAAGGTAATCCTTCCTCTAGATCTTGATTTCTTAATTTCTTATCTCTAGCTATAATTTTTTTTCTTAGAGTACCAAATGTATACTGTATACACACAGTCACACTCACACACAAACCCATCGATATAGTAATGCTTTAAAACACTAGACAGGTGGTGTAAATAAAAATAAACATGTCACTAAAGAAGAATAGCCGGCCCAGGCCACCTTTCTATGGGCGTCCCCTGAGATATGTCTGATGCAGCTGTTAAAAACTCAAGGAGAATGGTGGAGGAGGTTTTTACCCTTCCTTTTTGTTAAAGGTGGTTAAGGTACTATTTCTGTCTTCTGACGATTTTGTATCATCTCAAGGTCTCAAGGCATCTCAAGGTTATGACACAAAGTTACAGTTAATTGTGAGATGAGAGACAGATATACCACTAGGCCTACCACTGAATCCATTATATGTACTTCCTTATCAGGTCAACATCATCCTGTTTCTCTGTTAACCTGTCTAGGATCAGCGTGGCGCTAGCGGCACACCCCCCCCCCCCCACTGAAAAACCAGTGCCGCGAAATTCAAAAAAAAAAATATTTTTAAAATATTTAACTTTCACACATTAAAGTCCAATACAGCTAATGAAAGACACAGATCTTGTGAATCCAGTCAACATTTCCGATTTTTAAAATGTTTTACAGGGAAGACACAATATGTAAAGATGTACATCTATTACCTAAAAACACATTAGCATAATCCACCATCTTTTATTTGTCCACCAACACCAGTAGCCATCACCAATTCGGCTAAACTAAGATATTTATAGCCCCTAACCAACAAAAAAACTCATTAGATGACAGTCTGATAACATATTTATGGTATGGGATAGGTTTTGTTAGAAAAAAGTGCATATTTCAGGTAGATGGCATAGTTTACAATTGCACCCACCATCACAAATGGACTAGAATAATTACAATGAGCAACGTGTTTACCTAACTACTAATCATCAAACATTTCGTAAAAATACACAGCATACACGAATCGAAAGACACAGATCCTGTGAATACAGACAATATTTCAGATTTTCTAAGTGTCTTACAGCGAAAACACAATAAATCGTTATATTAGCTTAGCACATAGCAATTAGCAGCCCAGCATTGATTCTAGCCAAAGTGAGCGATAAAAGTCAACATCGCCAAAAGATATTAATTTTTTCACTAACCTTCTCAGAATTCTTCCGATGACACTCCTGTAACATCACATTACAACATGCATATACAGTTTGATCGAAAATGTTTATATTTAGCCACCAAAATCATGGTTAGACAATGTGAAATGTAACTCAGCTGGTCAGAAAATGTCCTTGCGCCACTTAGACAGTGATCTACTCTTATACATAAATACTCATAAACGTGACTAAAAAATATAGGGTGGACAGGGATTGATAGACAATTTAATTCTTAATACAATTGCGTTATTACATTTTTTAATTTATCCTTACTTTTCAATACAGTTTGCGCCAAGCGAAGCTACGTCAAAAAACATGGCGTCCTAAGCCACTAAAATGTTTCGACAGAAACACGATTTATCATAATAAAAATGTCCTACCTTGAGCTGTTCTTCCATCAGTATCTTAGGCAAAGGATCCTTTCTTGGGAGAAATCGTCTTTTGGTGGAAAGCTGTCCTCTTGCCATGTGGAAATGTCAACTGCGTTCGGGATGAACTGAAAAGCGTGCCCAACTTTTCACATCGTTGCAAAAATAAATGTCCCAAAATCGCACTAAACGGATATAAATTGCTATAAAACGCTTTAAATTAACTACTTTATGATGTTTGTAACTCCTATAACGAGTGAAAAGATGACCGGAGAAATATAACAGGCTAAACTAACGCTTGGAACAGGAGAGGGTCGGTGTCCAGCACGCGCGTTACGCAGCTCCCAAAGAATGACTAGCTTCAGGGTTTTTTCATTTGTAGGGCCTGTGAACGAGCAATCGACCCCGTTGGAATCGTCATCACGTAAAGGCATCCAGGGGAAGACGTAAGAAGTGTCCGTATAGTCATAGCAACGACAGTGCCCTTTTAAATGACTTCAGAAGAGTGGCCAACATTTCTCAAATCTGACTCCATGTCAGGGAAATTGCTGTAGAATGGGCTCTGTTCCACTTAGAGACAAAATTTAAACTCCTATAGAAACTATAGACTGTTTTCTATCCAATAATAATAATAATATGCATATTGTACGATCAAGGATTTTGTGGGAAGCCGTTTAAAAAATTAGCCAAATTAGCATAAGTAGTCTAAACAGCGCCCCCATCCCCAACAGGTTAAACTATGTATTATTGGGTAACAAGTTTGCACATACAGTATCTTCCCCTAGACACTTATATCATGTTAACATGAGGAGGAGGGGGATGATATTACAGCAGAAATGTTTAGTAACTCATTACCAGTGCCACGGAGGATCACGACTGTCACGTTCCTGACCTGTTTTCCTTTGTTTTGTATTCATTTTAGTTGGTCAGGGCGTGAGTTGGGTGGGTTTGTCTATGTTTGTATTTCTATGTTGGGAGTTTGTGTTCGGCCTGGTATGATTCTCAATCAGAGACAGCTGTCAATCGTTGTCCCTGATTGAGAGTCATACTTAGGCAGCCTGGGTTTCACCTGTGTGTTGTGGGTGTTTGTTTCCTGTGTCAGTGTTTGGACCACACAGGACTGTTTAAGGTTAGTCACGTTTGTTATTTTGTAGGTTTAAGTGTTTTCTTGTTGTTTCATTAAATCATGAACACTTACCTCTCCGCATCTTGGTCTGATCCATGCTCCTCCTCGTCTGAGGAGGAGAACGACATTGACAGCCTTAACAGAAACACCCACCACAACAGGACCAAGCGGATTGAGGAAGGAAGGCAAGAACAACAGCAATGGGGAAAAGAGGAATGGACTTGGGAGGAGATCCTGGACGGCAAAGGACCCTGGACTCAGCCAGGGGAATATCGCCGTCCCAAAGCGGAGCTGGAGGCAGCGAAAGCGGAGAGGAGGTTCTATGAGGCAAAAGCACGTAAGAGCGGCTGGAAGCCCGAGAGGCTCACCCAAAAATTTCTTGGGGGGGGGATAAAGGGGAGTGTGGCGAAGCCGGGTTGGATACCTGAGCCAACTCCCCGGGCTTGCCGTGGAGTGAGAGGGCGTCGTACTGGTCAGACACCGTGTTATGCGGTAAAGCGCACGGTGTCCCCAGTACGCGTGCTTAGCCCAGTGCGGGCTATTCCACCTTGCCGCACTGGGAGGGCTAGGTTGGGCATCGAGCCGGATGCAATGAAGCCGGCCCAACGTATCTGGCCTCCAGTACGTCTCCTCGGGCCGGCGTACATGGCACCAGCCTTACAGGTGGTGTCCCCGGTTCGCCTGCATAGCCCAGTGCGGGCTATTCCACCTCGCCGCACTGGCAGGGCTACGGGGACCATTCAACCTGGTAAGGTTGGAGAGGCTCGGTGCTCAAGAGCGCGTGTCCTCCTTCACGGTCCGGTATATCCGGCGCCACCTTCCCACCCCAGCACAGTACCATCAGTGCCGACACCACGCACCAGGCTTCCAGTGCATCTCCAGAGCCCTGTTCCTCCTCCACGCACTCTCCCTATGGTGCGTGTCTCCAGCCCAGTGCCTCCAGTTCCGGTACCACGCACCAGGCCTATAGTGCGTCTCAGCCGGCCAGAGTCTGCCGTCTGCCCAGCGGTGCCTGAACGGCCCGTCTGCCCAGCGGTGCCTGAACGGCCCGTCTGCCCAGCGGTGCCTGAACTGCCCGTCTGCCCAGCGGTGCCTGAACTGCCCGTCTGCCCAGCGGTGCCTGAACTGCCCGTCTGCCCAGCGGTGCCTGAACTGCCCGTCTGCCCAGCGGTGCCTGAACTGCCCGTCTGCCCAGCGGTGCCTGAACTGCCCGTCTGCCCAGCGGTGCCTGAACTGCCCGTCTGCCCAGCGGTGCCTGAACTGCCCGTCTGCCCAGCGGTGCCTGAACTGCCCGTCTGCCCAGCGGTGCCTGAACTGCCCGTCTGCCCAGCGGTGCCTGAACTGCCCGTCTGCCCAGCGGTGCCTGAACTGCCCGTCTGCCCAGCGGTGCCTGAACTGCCCGTCTGCCCAGCGGTGCCTGAACTGCCCGTCTGCCCAGCGGTGCCTGAACTGCCCGTCTGCCCAGCGGTGCCTGAACTGCCCGTCTGCCCAGCGGTGCCTGAACTGCCCGTCTGCCCAGCGGTGCCTGAACTGCCCGTCTGCCCAGCGGCGCCTGAACTGCCCGTCTGCCCAGCGGCGCCTGAGCCATCCGTCTCCCCAGCGCCGTCTGAGCCATCCGTCTCCCCAGCGCCGTCTGAGCCATCCGTCTCCCCAGCGCCGTCTGAGCCATCCGTCTGTCCCGAGCCGTTAGAGCCAGTCGTCAGTCAGGATCTGCCAGGGCCGCCAACCAGACAGGATCTGCCAGAGACGCCAACCAGACAGGATCTGCCAGAGACGCCAACCAGACAGGATCTGCCAGAGCTGCCAACCAGACAGGATCTGCGGGAGCCGTCAGCCAGTCATGAGCGTCCAGAGCCGTCCAGCCAGGACCAGCCAGAGCCGTCCAGCCAGGACCAGCCAGAGCCGTCCAGCCAGGACCAGCCAGAGCCGTCCGCCAGCCAGGATCCTCCAGAGCCGTCCGCCAGCCAGGATCCTCCAGAGCCGTCCGCCAGCCAGGATCCTCCAGAGCCTTCCGCCAGCCAGGATCCGCCAGAGCCTTCCGCCAGCCAGGATCCGCCAGAGCCTTCCGCCAGCCAGGATCCGCCAGAGCCTTCCGCCAGCCAGGATCCGCCAGAGCCAGCCAGCCAGGATCCGCCCCTCAGTCCGGTGCTGCCCCTCAGTCAGGTGCTACCCCTCAGTCTGCTACTGCTCTTTAGTATAGGGGGATTGACATGGAGGGTGGACATTTTGAGGAGGCCACGGAAGCGGGGGTTGACTATGGTGGGGTGGGGACCACGACCAGCGCCAGAGCCGCCACCGTGGACAGACGCCCACCCAGACCCTCCCCTAGACTTTGTGCTGGTGCGCCCGGAGTTCGCACCTTAAGGGGGGGGTTCTGTCACGTTCCTGACCTGTTTTCCTTTGTTTTGTATTCATTTTAGTTGGTCAGGGCGTGAGTTGGGTGGGTTTGTCTATGTTTGTATTTCTATGTTGGGAGTTTGTGTTCGGCCTGGTATGATTCTCAATCAGAGACAGCTGTCAATCGTTGTCCCTGATTGAGAGTCATACTTAGGCAGCCTGGGTTTCACCTGTGTGTTGTGGGTGTTTGTTTCCTGTGTCAGTGTTTGGACCACACAGGACTGTTTAAGGTTAGTCACGTTTGTTATTTTGTAGGTTTAAGTGTTTTCTTGTTGTTTCATTAAATCATGAACACTTACCTCTCCGCATCTTGGTCTGATCCATGCTCCTCCTCGTCTGAGGAGGAGAACGACATTGACAGCCTTAACAACGACGTTGCCAATATCACCCTAGTCGCCTTACCCCCATGATCCTCAGCTCATCGGTGGTGTCAGCAGGAAAGTATATCTACGGTCTTAAATCAGCCCTACACTCCTCACAGTCCTTCATTAAGATCCTGATTGCCCTGTCCTCACTCCCCAGTATCAGTGAATTTCAGTTCCTGCCTTCATATCCCCTTCCACTTCAGAAATGTTATTAATTAATCAAGCAGGGGTTAGAAACAAAATTATTTTCCAATCGTTTAGTTCTGAACCAGACCATAATTGTTTTGTTCCGTTCCACTGTTCTGACCAGCAAAATAAAGTTCTGAACTGGTTCGAACAATACCCAAAAATTACCCAAAAAGTACTGGTTTATATTGTTTCTTTCTGTTCCTTTTTAAATCTCTGAAAATTATTCTTTTTTTTGCTCAACATTAAATTACTTCACCAATCAGTACGGATAGATCAGCTTGCTATTAAGCAGGCAAGCTGCAGTTGTTTACATGCATTGGACAGATAAGTGTAGGGCGTGAGATGCGACTGAAAGGTTGCGTTTTGGGGACAGGTCAAGAGGGTGGAGGCTTGGGCTGAAGTGCTGGGCATCTTGTTATGAGGTCCATTATCTGAATTAGGCCTACAGAATTATCCATGCGGAGGAGCCGCTTTTATGAAGGACGTTTGAACACAGATAGAACAATAAGCCAGATGTTTCACCGGATGTATAAACCTGAAACATCCAGTTGGCATTTCCACTCACCACCAAATGATGATGAGAGAAAGCCCAGTGGATGGCAGTGGGAGAAGACATTCTGCACATTTTCTGATATATGAAACATTTGATCTCAATACAGTTTTCTCTTCCCAAAACTAGAGAGGTATTGTTACATGCATGTCACAGTAGCTCTAATAAGGCTGTATTTCACAACGAATGGTGCTGGTGAGGCTCAACACACCACACAGTTTAGTTTTGCTTTATTCAAATAACACTCTAGAAGTTTCCTGCTCAACTCAGAGAAATAACCAATGGACTATGGCATTAGGCCACCCACCACACTGACAAGCAGGGTAATGGAAAATACTCTAAACCACCGTGACACATAGTTTGACGGCACGCGTCAACAGGTTGTTCGGTCGCAGTTCCTTAGAATGTGAGCAATTGAGTGAAATGGGAAAAGATGCTCTCTGCTGTGAGGGGAGGTGAGGTGAGAGACGGTGTTGCTCTTCATCTGGATGGCTCGCTGAGTAGCAAGGAGAGAAGAGGAGCGAAGGCCCAGGCGGAAGCTCTCAGGTCAACGTGCCGCTCCAATTTCACAGCTGAGCTGCGCTCGTCACCAGAGATGCTGGTGGCCGTGGTAACGCTCCAAATAGACTGTCACTTGAGTGGCATATGAGGCCACAGATCATGGCGGAATGTTGGCGGCAGAGGATGGGTTCCATTTTCTCCTATCCTTTTTGGTTATCTTAGCTGTATTTGTTCATCCATCTCTTTAATGAGATTTGACATGGAGATGTCATATTGCAGGCCCTGGATGTGGCATATGTTTTAATTAAAAACAGATCAGATAAATAATGTATGAAACAAGAAAATAACGTCTCTGGACGTAATACAAATCTAGTCATGTCCTTGATTACACAATGGATGGGCCAGATTTGGTTTCCAAGGACCATACACACAAAGTTTCCATCAGAACATATCAGCAACATTGTCACGCCCTGACCTTAGAGATCCCTTTTATGTCTCTAATTTGGTTTGGTCAGGGCGTAAGTTGGGATGGGTATTCTATGTTCTATTATTTGGTCTCAATCAGGGACAGCTGTCTATCGTTGTCTCTGATTGAGAACCATACTTAAGTAGCCCTTTTTCCCACCTGTCTTTGTGGGAAGTTGACTTTGTTTATGGCACATAGCCCTTAGCTTCACGGTTTGTTTTGTAGTGTTTATTGTTTTGTTTGGCGTCTTTTCTAATAAAAAGAAAATGTACGCTCACCACGCTGCGCCTTGGTCTACTTCTGTTGACGGCCATGACAAGCATACCCTAAGAGATGAATCTACACTGAAGAAAAATAGTGTTGTTGTATGTTTCATGAGCTGAAAAAAAAGATCCCAGAAATGTCACATTTTTTGCAAAAAAATTATTTCTCTCAAATTATGTTTTGTGCAATTTTGTGCAAAGCTGTTATCAAGGTAAAGGGTGGCTACATTGAAGAATCTCAAATAGAAAATATATTTTGATTTGTTTAACACTTTTTTGGTTACTTCATGAGTCCATATGTGTTATCTCATAGATTTTAATGTCTTCACTATTATTCTACAATGTGGAAAATAGTAAAAAATAAATACAAATCCTGGAATGAGTAGGTTTGTCCAAACGTTTGACTAGTACTGTATATAGTGGTGTAATTTTCTTTGCTACTGTATTTCTAATCAAACCAAATCAACATCAAATGTTATTGGTCATATACATGTGTTTAGAATATATTATTTTGGGTGTAGCGAAATGATTGTGATTTGAGGTCTGAGACTGTGTCACGTTCCTGACCTGTTTTATGTCATTTTTGTATGTGTTTAGTTGGTCAGGGCGTGAGTTGGGGTGGGCATTCTGTGTTTTGTGTTTCTATGTTTAGGTCACTTGTAATTAGCCTTATATGGTTCTCAATCAGGTACAGGTGTTTGACGTTTTCCTCTGATTGAGAACCATATATAGGTTGGCTGTTCACACTGTTTGTTTGTGGGTGATTGTCTTCCGTGTCTGTGTCTGCGCACCACACGGGACTGTTTGGTTTTGTTCGTTCGTTTGATGTAGTCTGTTCCTGTTTCGTGAGTTCTTCGTGTAGTTATGTAAGTTCCATGTTCAGGTCTGTCTACGTCGTTTTGTTATTTTGTAAATTCTCTAGTTTGTTTAGTTTTCGTCTTGTTTAAATAAAAGTCATGTCGTATCACAACGCTGCATTTTGGTCAAATCCCTACTCCTCCTCTTCGGACGAAGACACCGTTACCGTTACAGACGGCAGTAATATCTAACAAGTAATATCCATCAATTTGCATAACAGATACCTAATACACACAAATCTAAGTAAAGGAATGCAATATAAATATATGGATTGTAATTTCAGGGTGGCATAGGCTAAGATGCAATAGATATTATAGAATACAGTATATACATATGAGGTGACTAATGCAAGATATGTAAACATTATTAAAGTGACTAGTGTTCCATTTATTAAAGTGGCCAGTGATTTCAAGTATATGTACAGTTGAAGTCAGAAGTTTACGTACACCTTAGCCAAATACATTTAAACTCAGTTTTTTCACAATTCCTGACATTTAAATCCTAATAAAAATATTCTGTCTTAGGTCAGTTAGGATCACCACTTTATTTTAAGAATGTGAAATGTCAGAATAATAGTAGAGAGAATTATTTATTTCAGCTTTTATTTTTCATCACATTCCCGGTGGGTCAGAAGTTTACATACACTCAATTAGTATTTGGTAGCATTGCCTATAAATTGTGTAACTTGGATCAAACGTTTTGGGTAGCCTTCCACAAGCTTCCCACAATAAGTTGGGTGAATGTTGGCTCATTCCTCCTGACAGAGCTGGTGTAACCGAGTCAGGTTTGTAGGCCTCCTTGCCATGACATTATTTTCTATAATTTTCCAAGCTGTTTAAAGGCACAGTCAACTTAGTGTATGTAAACTTCTGACCCACTGGAATTGTGATACAGCGAATTATAAGTGAAATAATCTGAAAAAGTACTTGTGTCACACAAAGTAGATGTCCTAACTGACTTGCCAAAACTACAGTTAGATAATTTGAACTTCTTGCCACTAGGGGGGCGCCATTTCGACATAGCACAAATTGGTCTCCAAATTAAACTGCCTCGTACTCAATTCTTGCTCGTACAATATGCCTATTATTATTACTATTGGATAGAAAACACTCTCTAGTTTCTAAAACCGTTTGAATTATGTCTGTAAGTGAAACAGAACTAGACTTAGAGCAATTCTCCTATGAGGATTTGAAAATGGTGAAATCTACTTGCTGATCCCAGAGCTGTCTTTTAATTTACCTGTCCTCTATTGGTTGAGATGCACTGCATACGCCTTCCCCTGGTTGTTAGCGAATAGGGAGTCTTGAAATGGTCTCTCTACGTAGTTCACAAAGTTTATAAATTGATTGGAACCGAGGTGTCCAGCCTTTTGGATCTTCGCGCTGGCGCAGAGAGGTTCTTGGAATGTCTTTTTAGAAGCACTGGTTTTAGAAACTAGTTATATCCGGCTCTGTTTTTATTCGAAATAGGCTTTAAAGACATCATAATCTTGTTTTTTTTAACCGAATTATATCAGTTTGTCAGTATATTGCGATTTTCGGATATTTATTTATGAAGTTGGGTATCTCTCTCTTTTCGTGCTAATGTTTACGGCTAATTACCACGTGGAAGACGACGTTTTCCAACCTTTCAACGATTCTTTTTGACAAAGGAGCCTTTCCCAAGATTCTGATGGAAGCTCGTCCAAAAGTAAGAGCTATTTATGATGTTATTCCGTATTTATGTGGGAAAATGTAAACGTATTTGTCCGCCATTATTGCGGCACTAGTCTGGCTGTAACGCACACTGTATGTCTAGTAACGTTAAATTTAAAAATCTAACTCAGCAATTGCATTAAGAACTAATTTGTCTTTCAATTGCTGTCCAACCTGTGTTTTTTTTGTCAAGTTTATGAATAGCTTTCGATAAGAATAGGTGCCTTTCCAAGATGGCGCAGGACAGATTGCTTGATTTTTTTGCCCACTAATCACGTTGTGTAACCACGAATTGTGCGGCTAAATATGCACATTTTCGAACCAACTCTATATGAATTGTGTAATATGATGTTACAGGACTGTCATCTGAAGAATTCTGAGAAGGTTAGTGAAAAAATTAATAGCGTTTGGTGGTTTATAACGTTATTGCTATTTTTGCCTTGAATCAATGCTGCTGTGTGACTGACTATTGTAGTAAGCTAAGATAACGCTATATTGTGTTTTCGCTGTAAAACACTTAGAAAATCTGAAATATTGGCTATATTCACAAGATCTGTGTCTTTCATCTGCTGTACGCTGTGTATTTTTAAGAAATGTTTTATGAGTAATTAGCTAATACACGATGGTCTCTGTAGTTATTCTAGTCATTTTAGTCAGAGTTGTGATGGGGGCTGCAATTGTAAACTATGATTTATACCTGAAATATGCACATTTTTCTAACAAAACCTATGCTATACAATAAATATGTTATCAGACTGTCATCTGATGAGGTTGTTTCTTGGTTAGTGGCTAGTTATATCTTTATTTGGTCGAATTTGTGATAGCTACTGATGCAGTAATAAAATGGTGGAGTAAGAAAAGTGTTGTCTTTTGCTAACGTGGTTAGCTAATAGATTTACATATTGTGTCTTCCCTGTAAAACATTTAAAAAATCAGAGATGATGGCTTGAATCACAAGATCTGTATCTTTCATTTGGTGTCTTGGACTTGTAATTTCATGAACATTTTATTTTATATGATATCCCTGTAACTTTAGGCTAGACTATGCTAGTCAGCTTTTGTGATGGGGTGGATCCCGGATCCGGTTTTGTGAGGCGTTAGAGGTTATTAACAATACATTTGTGGAGTGATTGAAAAACAAGTTTAATGACTCCAACCTAAGTGTATGTAAACTTCTGACTTCAACTGTATATAGGCAGCAGCCTAAATGTGCTAGGGATGGCTATTTAACAGTCTGATGGCCTTGAGATAGAAGCAGTTTTTCAGTCTCTCGGTCCTAACTTTTACGCACCTGTACTGACCTCACCTTCTGGATGAAAGCGGGGTGAACAGGCAGTGGCTCGGGTGGTTGTTGTACTTGATTATCATTTTGGCCTTCCTGTGACATCGGGTGCTGGAGGTGTCATGGAGGGCAGATAGTTTGCCCCCGTTGATGCGTTGGGCAGACCGCACAACCCTCTGGAGAGCCCTGCAGTTCCGGGCGGTGCAGTTGCATTACCAAGCGGTGATACAGCCCAAGAGGATGCTTTCAATTGTGCATCTGTAAAAGTTTGGGAGGGTTTTACGTGAGAAGCCAAATTTCTTCAGACTCCTGAGGTTGAAAAGGCGCTGTTGCATCTTCTTCACCACACTGTCTGCGTGACTGGACTATTTTAGTTAGTCAGTAATGTGTACACCGAGGAACTTGAAGCTTTCCACCTTCTCCACAGCGGTCCCGTCGATGTGGAGAGGGGGGTGCTCCCTCTGCTGTTTCCTGAATTCTACAATCATCTCTTGTTTTGTTGACGTTGAGTGAGAGGTTATTTTCCTGGCACCACACTCCCGGAGCCCTCACCTCCTCCCTGTAGGCTGTCTCGTCATTGTTGGCAATCAAGCCTACTTCTGTTTGTTGTCATTTGGAGTCGTGCTTGCACACACAGTCATAGGTGAACAGGGAGTACAGGAGGGGACTGAGCATGAACCCTTGTGCGGCCCCTTTTGTTGAGGATCAGCGAAGTGGAGGTGTTGTTTCCTACCTTCACCACCTGGGGGGGATGCCCATCAGGAAGTCCAGGACCCAGTTGGCTAGGGTGGGGCTCAGTCCCAGGGACTCAAGCTTAATGATGAGCTTGGAGGGTACTATAGTGTTGAATGCTGAGCTGTAGTCAATGAACATCATTCTTACATATGTATTCCTCTTGTTTAGATGGGATAGGGCAGTGTGCAGTGTGATGGCAGTTGCATCGTCTGTGGATCTATTGGGGTGGTAAGCGCGTGGGTCTAGAGTGGCCGGTAAGGTGGAGGTGCTATGATCCTTGACTAGTCTCTCAAAGCACTTCGTGATGACAGAAGTGAGTGCTACGGAGCGATAGTCATTTAGTTCAGGTACCTTTGCTTTCTTGAGTACAGGAACAATGGTGGCCATCATGAAGCATGTGGGGACAGCAGACTGGGATAGGGAGAGATTGGTGGTCTGTGCATGCTCTGGTCTGCGCATGCTCTGAGGATGCGGCTAGGGATGCCGTCTGGGCCGGCAGCCTTGCTAGGTTTAACATGCTTAAATGTCTTACTCACATCGGGCATGGAGAAGGAGAGCCCACAGTCCTTGGTAGCGGGCCGTGTCGATGGCACTGTGTTATCCTCAAAGCGGGCAAAGAAGGTGTTTAGCTTGTCTGGAAGCAAGACTCCGGTGTCCGCAACGTGACTGGTTTTCCTTTTGTAGTCCGTGATTGTCTGTAGACCCTGCCACATACGTCTCGTGTCTGAGCCGTTGAATTGCGACTCCACTTTGACGTTTTGCCTGTTTGATTGCCTTCAGGAGGGAATAACTACACTGTTTGTATTCTTCCATATTCCCAGTCACCTTGCCATGGTTAAATGCGGTGGTTTGCGTTTTCAGTTTTGCGCGAATGCTGACATCTATCCACAGTTTCTGGTTATGGTAGGTTTTAATAGTCACAGTGGGTACAACATATCTTATACACTTCCTGATAAACTCAGTCACCGAATCAGTGTATTCATCAATGTTATTCTCAGAAGCTACCCGGAACATATCCCAGTCCGCATGATCAAAACAATCTTGAAGCATGGATTCTGATTGATCATATTAGCATGATCTGAGAATCCAGCTGGCTGAACCGATTCAGACAATGCTGTATATCCCAAGAGAGTCATGTTTCTGGGAATCAGAGTAAGTTACAATCTCTGATGTCTCTCTGGAAAGAGACCCACGCCCTGAGCTCGTCAACATTATTATCCAGAGACTGAACATTAGCGAGTAATAAACTCAGAAGCGGTGGGTGTTGTGCGCGCCTCTTAAATCGGACTAGAATATCACTCTGAGTACCTCTGTTTCGCCGACGTTGTTTTGGGTAGGCTTCTGGAATCAGTTAAATTGCCCTGGGGGGATCACAAAGGATCAGCTTTGGGAAAGTCGTATTCCTTGTCGTGATGCTGGTAGTGCTGGTGAGTTACTGCCTCTCAGATATCCAATAGTTCTTCCCGGCTGTATGTAATAACACAAAAATAATTCTGGGCTAACAATGTAAGAAATAATACAATAAAAAACGAATTACTGCAAAGTTTCCTAAGAGAAAGAAATGAGGCAGCCCTCTCTGTCGGCGCCAATCCAGGGTTTCGACTGTGTTTAAAAGGACTGTGGCACTCCTCCAGCTCCCCAGGGTGAGGCTCTTCACCCTGGACCCTACCCAGTCAGCATAACCCCTTCCCCCTGACCCTCACACCCTAGATGACAGCTCACAGGCCTGGAGACCGACAAACCCTGGCACATGCCCTGACGCCCACTCTTGAACTCGTCCTGAGACTGGCCTGGGTACCACACAGAAGTCTGTTGGAAGGTCAGAGAAGTCACAGGGCTCCATGCCAGACCCACTCACCTCCATCCCTCTCCTCCTCTCCTCCAATCCTCTGGTTTGGTTCTACTCCCATCGCTGCAGTCTCAGCTCTCTGTCAGACTACAGAGGGTCAGTTTTCCTTTGTCCCTGGTCTGGCCCAGCACCATGCTCCCTGAAGCTGCCATGGCAGCAGTCATGGTGGAGGAAGCCCATCCCGCAGCGCTCCCAAGCAGCTCTGCAATCCTTCACGTCACTACAGCTTTGACATGTTCTTATATAAAAGCAATACATCAAGGGGACAAATTTGTCCAATAAAGAGTTGGAGAGTGGAGGGAGGGAAAGGGGAGCGCAGAGGGGTGGAATGAGGTGCAGAGTATCACTGTCCATAGGGAGAGCCTTTTACCTCTCTGGAAATGTGATTAATAGCATTTTCACACCTTCCTGCCCAGGACTAATGACATTATTCCAAATTATTCCAAATATTATATTGATGTTCCTCATTCTCGAGCTTCACTGCTGTAAGCAAAATGGGACCAGGTATAATGTGATGATTCTCTTATATGTTAGATTTATAGACTTCCACCTGGTTAGAGACTCACCAATAATAGAACGAGTAAGTGAGCACAATTCATTCATTGGATGGAAAATGTTCTCTCTAATCATCGCACCGCAAAATTCAGATATGGTTTGAAAATGCAGCAGCTCGTTCAAAACTTGGAAATGCATGTATGCCATTTGCACACCTACATGCACTTCAGAGTGGGACAATTCCAAATTGTCTCCGGGGCCCACAGTGGCCCTCGGTTCTCTCCGCTCACGCCCAGCTCGCCTAGCTCTCCCTCTGCCCCGCTCAGCCACCAAAGTGCCAGCGTGAAATGGCTGTTAATGCCATGTACTATCTGTCCCGTGCAAAGCCTGTTTTAAGCGTCCATATTGCTCTCCGGGCTGCCAAAAAATATTTGGAGAGAAAGAGCCAGGGTGAGAGGAAGAGGGAAGAACAAGAGAGAGTGGGAGGAAATTAAAACATCAAACAAGCTTGTGAAATATTTCCACTAATCTTACATTTTTCTCTAAAGAATGTGTTCCGGCTCTGATGTGAAATACCTCTCTGATTATATGGCAGTGTCCATCAATTGATTAGTTAAGACCCTCTACTGTACGAAGAAACATGTCTGTCTTGTCTGTACTTGATTGTGTGAGAGAAGTAAACTACATTTGGAGCAAGAACAGAGACAATTCAACTGTGTCTCAGTCAAAAGCCATGGATTGTGATACTGAAACCGTGAAACACAACATAATGTCATACATGTAGTTGCCTCAGTATTCAGAAGAACACAATAAGTACAGTATATAACACTAACAACACTGAGCATTACTTCAACAGCTGTCCTGTGAAGTATGAGGCTTGTCTGTGTAGTCTGTCTACCTGCCTGTCTATGTACTTGCTTGCCTGTCTGCCTGTCTGCCTGCCTGTTTGAAGCCATGACGCCTGTCGGCCCAAAAACTAAATTTTAACCTGTCAACACAGACTGGTTAGTCAGCTTGTCTCTAGTCCCAGGGGTAGTGAGGGTGTTTGAAGGGGGGTCCTGGGGAGGCACGGGGGCTGACATGTTAGCTTACAGAAGCACCACATGTCTCACCACACTGATATGATGGACATTGGCACCTGTCGTAACTCGTTAGCCCCTGCCAGGAAACTGACCAGTGGTCCAGGCTCTTCAGGAGGTTTTAGGTGTAAAGAGCAATGACAGTATCTGGAAAGTGGAAAGCAGAAGACCCAACGACTCCATTACGAAGGGCAGATGGGACACCATTCCCTCCTCCTCCGCCTACTCGCCTGCTTCACTCCTCCCTGTCAGCTGGTTGGCATTTAGAGCTAAGTAGTCCGTCGACACAATACGAATCAGCTCATATGCAAGGCTCAGCAGAGCATGTGATATGAAGGAACAGGATTTAGATAGTGGAATGTATTGGTAGCGACAAGGTTATCAAAATGAGAGTCGGCACAGAGATGCAAGATATTGTTTTTACAATGTTTGTGTATCTTCCTTCTATTCTTCATCTACCTATTTGTTAACATTGTAATACATTAGAAGGTTACAGTACAGAGAGGAAAACCAATATGTGTATTTCTAAATGGTCGCTCTCTCTGATTGAGTAAACAATGGTTAATTAACTGATTCAATTAATAATTCATAACTACTTGGGCTGCTTAGCAAAAGACAGGGGAGTACCAACTAAATGTAGCCGTCTCACTGACAAAGCCACAGGTTTTGTGATGAGGTTCATGATGCAATGTCCTACACATTTGTAGGACATTGCTATCTAGAACCTAAAAGGGTTCTTCGGCTCGCCTCATAAACTCAGCAAAAAAAAGAAACGTCCTCTCACTATCAACTGCGTTCATTTTCAGAAAGTTTAACCTGTTTGTGCTGCAGGGGCAGTATTGAGTAGCCAGATAAAAGGTGCCCATTTCAAACGGCCTCGTACTCAATTCTTGCTCGTACAATATGCATATTATTATTACTATTGGATAGAAAACACTCTCTAGTTTCTAAAACCGTTTGAATTATATCTGTGAGTCAAAAAGAACTCATTTGGCACTAACTTCCTGACCAGGAAGTGGAAAGTCTGAAATCGATGCTCTGTTCTACTTCCTGCCTATAAATGGGCATGATACGTATGAGTATACATGCACGTCATACACCTTCCCCTGGATGTCAAGAGGCGGTGAGAGAAGAAATTTTAGTGTTTTTCTTGGTCTGAAGTGGAATACAAGCTCTTTGTATGACGTGTCCCCCATTTCCGGTATTCTGGAGAGCGCGAGGCGGTACCTGGATTTGCCTACTGTTTAGCTGCCGTTATAGGCGACTACTATCTCCGGCTTTGATTTTATTTGATACATGCGACCATATCATCGTAAAGTATGTTTTTTCAATATAATTTAATCAGATTTTGGATTTTTTTTCGGGAGTTTTGCCGTGTTCCGTTCTCTGACTATGTTGACGATGGAGCGATTCGTGCCACTTGGCTAGTGCGCTTGCTAAATCGAGAGGGAAAGTGGCCGTTCTAAATCCAAACAAAGACTGTTCTGTGAACTAGTCGTCGGCGCCCAACGTTTGGGTACTCAACTATACCGAAGCTGGATGTCGTAATGAAGTTTTTTTTTAGAATTCTAACACTGCGATTTCATTAAGAACTAATGGATCTATCATTTCCTATACAACATGTATTTTTTAGTTATGTTTATGAATAGCTATTTGGTCAGAATATGTGTGTCATAAAAAGTGTCAGAAAAATATACGAACGTTGTGGGAAATAGTAGCTACGTTAGCAGAATGTATAACCACTGATTTCAGCTCTAAATATGCACATTTTCGAACAAAACATAAGTGTATGTATAACCTGATGTTATAGGACTGTCATCTGATGAAGAATATCAAGGTTAGTAAAAAATTATATATCTTTTACTGGTTTGTTACGATCGCTAACCTTTTGCTACTGGGAAATGGCATGTGTTTCTGGCTATTGTGGTAAGCTAATAAAACGCTATATTGTGTTTTCGCTGTAAAACACTTAATAAATCGGAAATATAGGCTGGAATCAGAAGATGCCTGTCTTTCATTTGCTGTACACTATGTATTTTTCAGAAATGTTTTATGATGAGTAATTAGGTATTTGACGTTGGTGTCTGTAAGTTTTATGTCTGCTTTCGGTGCAATTTCTGATTGTAGCTGCAATGTAAACTATGATTTATACCTGAAATATGCACATTTTTCTAACAAACCATATGCTATACAATAAATATGTTATCCTGTTAGGGGTGCAGCCCAACACCGGTACACTTATGACGACATCCAGCTCAAGTGCAGGGCGCGAAATTCAAAAGATATTTTTTTTAAATATTTAACTTTCACACATTAACAAGTCCAAGACACCAGATGAAAGGTGCACATCTTGTGAATCAAGCCAACATGTCCGATTTTTAAAATGTTTTACAGGGAAGACACAATATGTAAATCTATTAGCTAATCACATTAGCAAAAGACACCAATATTCTTACTCCATCAGGTTATGACTCCATCAGTAGCTATCACAAATTCGGCCAAATAAAGATAAAAATAGCCACTAACCAAGAAACAACCTCATCAGATGACAGTCTGATAACATATTTATTGTATAGCATATGTTTTTTTCAAAAAATTTGCATATTTCATGTATAATTCATAGTTTACATTTCAGCTACAATCAGAAATTGCACCGAAAGCAGCCATAATATTTACAGACACCAACGTCAAATACCTAATTACTCATCATAAAACATTTCTGAAAAATACATAGTGTACAGCAATTGAAAGACAGGCATCTTGTGATTCTAGCCAATATTTCCGATTTATTAAATGTTTTACAGCGCAAACAAAATGTAGCGTGAAATTAGCATAGCCACAATAGCCAGCAACTCTTGGGCGCCCACGACCAGTCAACATGTACGACAGATATTAGAAATAGCATCATAAAATGTTTCTTACTTTTGCTGATCTTTCATCAGAATGTTGAAGAAGGTGTCCTCTGTCCAGATGAGTCGTTGTTTGGATTCAGAATGGCAAATTTCCCTCTTCACTTAGCATTGGCACTAGCCGAGTGGCACAAATCTCTCCGACGTAAACACAGTCAGAGGACGGAACACGGCAAAACTCCCGAAAAAATTTCAATAATCTGATTAAACTATATTGAAAAAACATACATTACGATGATATGTTCACATGTATCAAAAAAATTCCGAGCCGGGGATAGTTGTCATCTATTACGGCAGCAAAACAGAAGGCAATGGCACTTCCTTGTCGCGCGTTTCAGAGTACCGGAAGTGGACGGTCACGTCAAAGAAATAGCTTTTATTCCACCCCAGACCAAGATGAACACAAAATTTCTTCTCTCACATCCTCTTGAGACCAAGAGGAAGGCGTATGGAGTGTAAGTAGACTCCTAAGTGTCATGACCATGTATAGGCATCAAGTTGAACAGAACACATATTTCTGACATTTCACTTCCTGGTCAGGGAAAGTACTGCCAAATTAATTCTGTTTATAATAATATAATTCCAACGGTTTTAATTCCAACGGTTTTAGAAACTAGAGAGTGTTTTCTATCCAATATTAATAATAATATCCATATTGTACGAGCAAGAATTGAGTAGGAGGCCGTTTGAAATGGGCACGATTTCACTGGCTACTCAACACTTTCCCTTGCAGCCAGAAGAAGTTATCCTGATGAGGACAGGGGGTGCTGTTTTCACTTTTTCTGGAAAACGTCTCCAATTTAAACGGCTTCCTACTCAATTCTTGCTCGTACAATATGCATATTATTATTTGATAGAAAACACTCTCTAGTTTCTATACGCATATGCCACCAGTTTCTTTGGGGTAGCTTTGCTTTGGCGCACCATGTATTGCACAGTAAGGATAATTTAAAAAATGTCATTCAGCGATTGCATTAAGAACTAAATTGTCTTTCAATCGCTGTCCACCCTGTATTTTTTAGTCAAGTTTATGAGTATTTATGCATTAGCATACCACATATGCAAACGTTACCAGAGCATTGATTCTAGCCAAAGAGAGCGATAACGTAAACATCGCCAAAATATATTAATTTTTACACCAACCTTCTCAGAATTCTTCCGATGACACTCCTGTAACATCATATTACAAAATCCATTTACAGTTTGTTCGAAAATGTGCATATTTAGCCACCAAAATCATGGTTAGACAATGACAAAAGTAGCTCAGCTGGTCAGAAAATGTCCTGCACCATATTAGACAGTGATCTAGTCTTATACACAAATACTCATAAACTTGACTAAAAAATACAGGGTGGACAGCGATTGATAGACAATTTAATTCTTAATACAATCGCGGAATTACGTTTTTTAAATTATCCTTACTTTTCAATACAGGTTGCGCCAAGCAAAGCTACATCTAACAAAATGGCGGAACGTGCGTTTGACATTTTTCTACAGAACAACGATTTATCATCTTAAATATTTCTTACTATGAGGCGATCTTCCATCAGATTCTTGGGCAATGTATCCTTTCTTGGGTCTAATCTTCTTTTGGTCGAAAGATGTCCACTTGTCCGTCGAAATGCCCACTAACGTACGACCGGGACCCCGAAATGTGCCCGGAGCTTCAAAGTCTATTACAAAGCAATGCCTCAAAATCGCACTAAACGGATATAAATTGCTATAAAACGGTTTAAATTAACTACCTTATGATGTTTCTAACACCTGTAACGAGTAAAAAGATGACCGACGCTATATTACTGGCTAAACCAAGGCTTGGAAAAAGGCCAGTCAGATATCCTTCTTGCGTTGAGCGCACAGTCCAAAGGAACGCTACTTCCGGTATTTGGTGATTTATAGAGCCAATGATTGCGCAATCGACTCCATTCAAATTGTCACCACTTACTGACATCTAGAGGAAGGCGTGGGCAGTGTTTGTATCTCATAGGATTAACAGAGACTTATAAAACTGATCTGGAACCAGAGGCCAAGATGTCTAAATCTCACACACTGGGAGGAAAAGTGCTGTAGAATGAGTTCTGTTTCACTCAGAGACATAATTCAAACGGCTATAGAAACTAGAGAGTGTTTTCTATCCAATAATAACAATAATATGCATATTGTACGAGCAAGAATTGAGTACTAGGCAGTTTAATCTGTAGAGACAATTATGCTAATTTGAAACAGCACCCCCTATAGTTGCAAGAAGTTAAGTGTTTTACAGCGAAAACACAATATAGCGTTATATTAGCTTACCACAATAGCCAGAAACACATGCCATTTCCCAGTAGCAAAAGTTAGCGATCGTAACAAACCAGTAAAAGATATATTATTTTTGACTAACCTTGATATTCTTCATCAGATGACAGTCCTATAACATCAGGTTATACATACACTTATGTTTTGTTCGAAAATGTGCATATTTAGAGCTGAAATCAGTGGTTATACATTCTGCTAATGTAGCTACTATTTCCCACAACGTTCGGATATTTTTCTGACACTTTTTATGACACACATATTCTGACCAAATAGCTATTCATAAACATAACAAAAAAATACATGTTGTATAGGAAATTATAGATCCATTAGTTCTTAATGAAATCGCAGTGTTAGAATTCTAAAAAATAACTCTATTACGACATCCAGCTTCGGTATAGCTGAGTACCCAAACGTTGGGCGCCGACGACTAGTTCACATAAAATCAAAGCCGGAGATTGTAGTCGCCTATGACGGCAGCTTAACAAAAGGCAATCCGACTGTCCAGCTCTTCAGAGTACCGAAAATGGTGGACACGTCATTCCAAGATGATGTGTTCCATCTCAGACCAAGATAATCAACTCATTTCTTCTCTCACAGCCTCTTGACACCCAGAGGAAGGTGTATGACGTGCATGTATACTAATAAGTCTTGTGCCCATTTATAGGCAGGAAGAAGAACAGAGCATCGATTTCAGACTTTCCACTTCCTGGTCAGGAAATGTCCTGCAGAATGAGTTCTGTTTCACTCAGAGAAATAATTCAAATGGTTTTAGAAACTAGAGAGTGTTTTCTATCCAATAATAATATGCATATTGTACGAGCAAGAATTGAGTACGAGGCCGTTTGAAATGGGCACATTTTATCTGGCTACTCAATACTGCCCCTTGCAGCCCAAACAGGTTAACATGTGTAAATATTTGTATAAACATAATGTCACAATTGTTGTAATGATGAGACCAAGGCGCAGCGTGCATTGAGTTCCACATAATTTTAATAAAGTGAAACCCATTAAAAACAACAAAAGCACAAACGAAATGTGAAGCTACTTGAGTGCACAAGCCTGACTGCCATTAGGTACCGAGATGAGATCCTCAGACCCCTTGTGAGACCATATGCTGACACATGCACATTTGTGGCCTGCTGGAGGTCATTTTGTAGGGCTCTGGCAGTGCTCCTCCTTGCACAAAGGCGGAGGTAGCGGTCCTGCTGCTGGGTTGTTGCCCTCCTACGGCCTCCTCCGCGTCTCCTGATGTACTGGCCTGCTCCATGCTCTGGACACTACGTTGACAGACACAGCAAACCTTCTTGCCACAGCTCGCATTGATGTGCCATCCTGGATGAGCTGCACTACCTGAGCCACTTGTGTGGGTTGTAGACTCCGTCTCATGCTACCACTAGAGTGAAAGCACCGCCAGCATTCAAAAGTGACCAAAACATCAGCCAGGCAGCACAGGAAATGAGAAGTGGTCTGTGGTCACCACCTGCAGAACCACTCCTTTATTGGGGATGTCTTGCTAATTTCCTATAATTTCCACATTTTGTCTATTCCATTTGCACAACAGCATGTGAAATTTATTGTCAATCAGTGTTGCTTCCTAAGTGGACAGTTTGATTTCACAGAAGTGTGATTGACTTGGAGTTACATTGTGTTGTTTAAGTGTTCCCTTTATTTTTTTGAGCAGTGTATATAGAAAAACAGAGATATCTAAGGTCAGGGCGCGACACATAACAAGATTCAACAACTGAGACATAAACTGAACAAGTTCCACAGACATGTGACTAACAGAAATGGAATAATGTGTCCCTGAACAAAGGGGGGGGTCGTCAAACTCAAAAGTAACATTTAGTATCTGGTGTAGCCACCAGCTTCATTAAGTACTGCAGTGCATCTCCTCCTCGTGGACTGCACCAAATTTGTCAGTTCTTACTGTGAGATGTTGTCCCACTCTTCCACCAAGGCACCTGCAAGTTCCCGGACATTTCTGTCAGGAATGACCCTAGCTCTCAACCTCCGATCCAACAGGTCCCAGATGTGTTCATTGGGATTCAGATCCGGGCTCTTCGCTGGCCATGGCAGAACACTGCCATTTCTATCTTGCAGGAAATCACGCGCAGTATGGCTGGTGGCATTGTCATGCTGGAGGGTCATGTCAGGATGAGCCTGCAGGAAGGGTACCGCATGAGGGAGGAGGATGTCTTCCTTGTAACGCAGAACTTTGAGATTGCCTGCAATGACAACAAACTCAGTCCGATGATGCTGTGACACACCGCCCCAGACCATGACGGACCCTCCACCTCCAAATCAATCCCGCTCCACAGTACAGGCCTCAGTGTAACTCTCATTCCTTCGACGATAAACATGAATCCGACCATCAACCCTGGTGAGACAAAACCGTGACTCATCAGTGAAGAGCACTTTTTGCCAGTCCTGTCTGGTCCAGCAATGGTGGGTTTGTGCCCGTAGGCGAAGTTGTTGCCGGTGATGTCTGGTGAGGACCTGCCTTACAACAGGCCTACAAGCCCTCAGTCCAATCTCTCTCAGCCTATTGTGGACAGTCTGAACACTGATGGAGGGATTGTGCGTTCCTGGTGTAACTCGGGCAGTTGTTGATGCCATCCTGTACCTGCCCCGCAGGTGTGATGTTCGGATGTACCGATCCTGTGCAGGTCTTGTTACACGTGGTCTGCCACTGCGAGGACGATCAGCTGTCCGACCTGTCTCCCTGTAGTGCTGTCTTAGGCGTCTCACAGTACAGACATTGCAATTTATTGCCCTGGCCACATCTGCAGTCATCATGCCTCCTTGCAGCATGCCTAAGGCACGTTCACGCAGATGAACAGGGACCCTGGGCTTTTTTCTTTTTGTATTTTTCAGTAGAAAAGGTCAGTAGAAAGGCCTCTTTACTGTCCTAAGTTTTCGTAACTGAGACCTTAATTGCCTACCGTCTGTAAGCTGTTAGTGTCTTAACGACCGTTCCACAGGTGCAAGTTCATTTAAGCAGGGAAGACGAGTGTAGAGAGAGAGAAAGAGAGAGAGAGAGAGAGAACCATGCTGTCTTCATCAGAGTCATCCCACTTCCAGAAGAAAAGAGTGCTCCTTCTAATAACATATCTCTTCAGAATGTTTCCTATCAACTTAGTCAGAATAAACCATACATTAGCATGCCCTCATCTATGAATAGTCTACACTACTGGATAGAATACAGGCTGGATAGAAGATGAGGATGGGGCACACACTTCATTACATGTATGTATAGTAGCGGGATAACAGCAGAGAATGGGTCTCTGAGCCTTGGCTGAGGAGAATTACGGTGCTTTGTACCCCTCTGCTGTTTAATGTTGTAATAACAACCCTGCAGAACACGGAATCCACTTCTTTCTATTCTCACGGCCTCCATGTGTTGTAAATAAAAACTGGAAAACTGCTATAACTTCAGGGCCGTAACTACGTATGAGGACACCGTGGACATTTCTCATTCGAAAAAATATATATAATAATGAAAACACAATAAAGAAAAAACAATTACGGATCAAAATATTGCTTCCAGCGTTGATCAAAGCTCAGAACGCTTATGTTCTTGATCTGACTGAGTTCTACTTGTGCCTGCCTCTTTGTGAAAGAGTGAATCATGAGCAGTGGTTTGTTCGTTATCTTCCATATAGGCCTAGGCCTACATTAAATTGCAAACAATACAGTTTTAAAAATGCCATACG